>NC_071992.2:37648020-37959166 GCF_028885655.2 Pongo abelii
AATCATACACACACCTCCTCATAGATCATGCGGACCTAAGCACTCAGAAATGTCCTTGGACTATTTTAGAGGACCTCATCTCCAAAAGAGTAAAAAGAAAGCAGGTATATATCTTTTATCAATGAGATTAAAAGATGGGCCAGCTGGTTATTCTCTTAATAAGAATGGAGTTTTTATTATATGAATCTGTTTGTAGTGAACTATTCTTTATGTTATAGTAGACATTTGTGGCTATTCTAAACTGCTCATCTCAGTAAAATATGAAACTGTATATGCTTTTCCTGGCACCTTTGAGGGCCTTGATTTTTCAGAAGGTAACACACCCCCTCCTGCTGCCAAGCCCAGGAGTTTGAGACCAGCCTGGGCAACAATTGAGACCTTGTCTGTATAGAAAATAAAAATAAAATGAAAATTAGTACGGCATGGTGGTGAAATGCCTGTAGTCACAGCTACTCAGGAGGCTGGGGTGGGAGGATGGCTTGAGCATGGGAGGTCAAGGCTGCCGTGAGCCCAGATTGCACCACTTCACTCCAGCCTGGGATACAGAGCGAGACCCTGTCTCAAACAACAATAAAAGAGAAAGGAGTCTTAAAAACCAAATTAGACTATTTTAATAACTAGATGTTACTGAACAGTCATATAAGAAAAATGAAATATCTTCAAGGGACCCTGCTACTATGGATGGTTTCAACAAGCATAATTGTTAACAATTACTAGGAAAACCAAAACCATAGTTGATACATTTCATACCATAATAGTTTAAGCCCCATAAGCAAATCCAGTTCTTTAAATGAATGATCATATTGCAGTGTGGTATATACGGTGACCAGAGTGAAAGGATGAACCCTGTTTAGAGGCTCAGGGAAAGTTTCAGAGAAATAACAGTTGTCTTATAAACTAAAAGAGTAAAAGGGGTTTCTCTCCAAGGGAGTGGTGTGTTCAAAGGCACAGAGGTATAAATAGCATCACATATTTTGGAAGCTAAGCAAAGCAGAGTGAAATATGAAAGGAAGAGTGACAGGGAATGAGGCTGAAGAAATAAGGACTAGATCATGTAGCGATGTTTGCCACCCAGAGAATATCCAATTTATCTGGTGGGTAGGGGTGAATGAGGCTTAAGTTTTGGGAGACCTAGTCATGCTTATATTTTAGATAGATTCTGTTTCATCTCCACCAATATTGCCCAAGTTCAAATCTTCACTAGATAAGCACCCTCCTTGAGAGCACAGTGAAACTATGTTTTATTTTCCTTGGCACAATTATTAATAGTGTTTCTTTTCCTCCTCAAAAGAATCTCAATTTGGGCAATAATTTATAGTCACTCTACTTTTGAGTGCCCTTGTCTCTAGTTTTTAATGTTTCTAAATCCATTCTCTAATCCCCACATTGCTGTCAGCAGGGAGTTTTGAGATAGACTTGGGGAGAAACTTGGCAAGATCTGCTCTGTGTGTGTGTCTATGTGTGTGTGTGTTTTAATGTGTGATGAAGGAATTGAAGATAATTCCCAGAATTCTGGCTCGGAAACTGATGATTAATTAGGAGAGAGAGATTTGCCGACTGAAGGTCACTTGAGAGTTTGTGATAATGGTTGCTCTGGGAGCAACTTTGGATTTCTTTCCAGGGAATAAACATAGCTCTTTGACTTACAAGAAAAAGGGTAGGAAAAAAAAAATGACTAAAGAATTAATAAAGAAGGAAAAAAGAATATTTATAACCAGAACAAAAAATGACTGTTGAATTGAAATCCCACATCAGTTTTTTGCCACAGCATGTGACCATAATCTCATTTAACTAGTAAGATGTCATGATATTCAGCATAATTATGCCTACTTGCTTCATTCAAGGCAAAATTTTCTGCCTTTCTTTGTTTTCTTTGCCTTCTGAAGTAAGAATATGCTGGTCCTGGAACTCATTGAAGTAAACTGATAACATAAATAATTAGTCAGGAAAATAATCAGACCTCAACGTTGACATAGCATAAGAAATAAAAAATCTCAGCTGGGCTTGGTGGCTCATGCTTGTAATCCCAGCACTTTGGGAGGCTGAGGTGGGCAGATCACCTGAGGTCCGGAGTTCAAGACCAGCCTGACCAACATGGAAAAACCCAGTCTCTACTAAAAATGCAAAATTAGCCGGGTGTGGTGGTGCGTGCCTGTAATTCCAGCTACTAGGGAGGCTGAGGCAGGAGAATCGCTTGAACCCAGGAGGCAGAGATTGTAGTGAGCCAAGATCAAGCATTGCACTTCAGCCTGGGCAACAAGAGTGAAACTCTGTCTCAAAAAAAAAAAAAAAGAAAAGAAAAGAAAGAAAGAAAATTCTCAGAAATGACATAGCATGGTAGAGCGGAGAGGACACAGGAATTCAGAAGTCTTGGGTTCCAAGCCCTCCTCAGTAACAGCCTGTGTGTGTAAACTTGAGCAAATCATTCTCTTTCTCTAGGCCTCAGTTTTATCACCTACCAATTTTATATATTAGTAACTTTGCTTTCAGATTTTGGTGAGTATGATAAAATGACTTGATAGCTGAGAAGTCTGGTGCAAACTGTGAAGTACTGTTTAAACGCTACATTTGGAAATCATCTTTTTATACCTGGTCTTACTTTTTTAATTACATAGATGACAGAAATTCTCTGAAGTGCATGGAATTTGCTTTAGCTCTGTCCCAGTGATGTAAAGTTCATCTCTTTTTGTTGCTAACACAGTCCTAGACTCAGAGGAAAGATTAATTCAATTATAGCAAACATATTAGTAGTTGGCTTTAAAACCAAGAGCCTCATGAAGGTACAGATAACTCCCTGCATCAATTCCTTTGAGTCTATCTCTGTTTCTCATAACACTCTGGCATGTGATTTATACTTTAAAGGATATCGTATGAGTCTAAACAGTAGACTCTATGTGGGCTGGTGTTAAGATTAGGAAATCAGTGACCAGTTAAGCAGGGCAGGTCAGTCAAGCTTATGCCGCTTTAAACAACTTTTCTCCCTGTCCGTTTTGTCAGGCTTTTCTTGCTAGCGATGGATGAAAATGCATGAATCGTCCCTGTCATCATTTGGGTTCAATGGTCAATCATGGATTTGAATCTGATTTGTTGCTGTGAGACTTAGAAATCTGTCTTTTGTCTTAGAAGAATCCAGTTGATGGTATATACCTATTTCTTCCAAGAGATTTGGCATTAATTAACTCTATACCAGGCATAGAGAGAATCACTGAGGAAAGATGCTTCCCAGGTAACAAAGGGGGCTTTTTCTGTTAGTGCAAGGGGGAGTAAATTGCTGCCATTTAGGAAATACATTAATTCTTTCAGGCTACCAGTGCCATGCAGTGTAACAAAAAGGGCAATTTATCAAATAGTATCTTAATGGCCTAGAAGGGTTAATGCACCTTTAGCTGAAGATTATACTCTGTTCCCCAGTGAAATCATGATGATTTCTTCACAGAGTCATTTAGGTTAGAATATAATGCCATTAACCCACCGCCGACCCCCACCCCCCCAAAAAAATGAGGAGAGGAAGAGATAGAAAAGGGGGAGAGGAACAAATTTTGTAAAAATCACATTGTCATTTTAAGACCTGCTCTTTTTGGAAAGAAGCATTTCTCCTTGCTGTTCCTCTCCACTTCACACCCCCTCAGTCCGCAAGTAAACACAAGTAAATAAAAATTGCTATCATCTTAATCAGAGTGCATTTGAAGACCATGGACACTCACAATGTGAAATGATTAGAGTGGCCCAGAGGAGTCTTTAATTAAAGATGCCATTGACAAGATAACAATGGTTTGTGAATGTTGTTAATAGATATGAATGGAAGGTGTACCTTAATTCAATAAGGGGAAAGTCACTGGTCCATGAGTTTGATTGCACATTGTAAAGGAGCACCACATACTGTAATTATTTTTATTTGTATGTGCTATCTCTTTTATTGCCCATGCTGGAAGTAGAAATAACCTGTCCTATTAAGATATTTAATATATATCATCCTTTCCCCTTCATTTTGTTATAGCCTAGTAAAAATACCCAAAGACACCAGCCCACATGGAGACAGCTCCCACGCTTTCTAAGACAATCCACATAGCCCTTTGAAAACCTGGACAATCAACCTTCTATTCCCCACAGTTATAATCTTTAAAATAAACCATTATGGAGTCCTCCAGGACTCCGTAATGTTATATACAAATATGGAACTTTGCTCTCCAAATTATGGTGGGGGTTCTGGAAACTGAAACAATGAAGATAGCCCAAAAGTGAACAGATACCTTGGTTGGATTGCGTGATGTCTGAGAGACAATAGTGGATCAGGAGACAGCCCCGGGGGATCTCAAGGCATGAAAAGCCTGGCAGAAGGCAGAAAGCTGGCTCCCTAGAGATGTCATGTCCTAGTTCCTAGAACCTGTGAATTTACAACCGTACAAAGGGGAATTTGCAGATGTAATTAAGATCAAAGACCTTGAGAAGGAGAGATTATCCTGGACTCTCCAAGTATATCTAATGTAAGGGTCCTTAGGAGAGGAAGGTAGGAATATCAGAGGGAGAGACAGATTTGAAGGTATCATGCTGCTGGCTTGAAGAAGGGGCCTTGAGCCAAGGAATGCAGGCAGCCTCCAGAAACTGGATTCTCCTAGAACCTTCAGAAGGAGCACAAGCCTCCTGACAGCCTTCATATTAGCTCAGTGAGAGTTCTGACCTAGAGAACTGTGGGATAATTTGTGTTTTAAGCCAGTAAGTCCGTGCTGTGACAGTAATGGGAAGCTAATACAAGCCTCTATTTTGACCCCTCTGTGTACCGCAGGGCCCTGCTTTCCTTGGGCTTTGTTTAGTGTCTATGAGTCCAGTCTTAATTCCCATGCCAACATTTTAATTTAAACTCCAGGTTTGGAGAATATATCCCAGGGAACATATTCCTTCTTCCTTCCACTGCCTACCTATCCCAACCATGAGTAACAGAGTAGTAGACTGTGGTTCCAGCTCTGCAAAGTTGAGATGTGACTTTGGTTGGGTCACCGACCCCATGCCATGCATCTGAACAAAGAAGGTGTTGACTTCATAACTCCTGAGCCCCTCCCCAGCCTAAAATAAAAGGATTCTGTGAAATAGGTTTCAGATTACCTCCAGAGAAGGCTGTTTTCTCTATTCAAAATATAAGTGCATAAACAGCGTGGTGGATATAAAAAAAATGCCCCAGAAGCATGATACATAGTCCCACTCTTCTCCCATCCTCCTCACTCTCATTCATTTTTAAGGCACTTTCAATGAGCCATCATCTCACTATCTCACTTCTTCTAAAAAGGCAAGCTAAATGCAAGCCCGACACTGCATGAAAGATGAGGCTTAAATTGTGTCTAGGAACTGGTGATTTACACATGATTTGTGATTCCTTTAGTATATTAATTGGTAAACACCCTATGAATGTGTGTGTAAACTAAAGCCGTTTAACATATGCAAACAGGGTAATCTCTCTGTGTGGTGTTGCTCAAATTTCAGCAAATTCAGATACTCATTCCAGTGTGTATATAATTCCCCTCCCACCCCAACCCCATATGCCATCTCTCTTTCTCTGATCCTATTTCAGATAATAGCGTGTGGGTGACCCAGATCTTTAAGCTCTTTAATAGTACATCCATATGCTTCTATCCTCAGTGAATGGAGCTTGTTGCTTGTAATAATCCACTGTTCTAACTGCTCCTTTTCCTGCCCCAGTGAATGGACTATAATGGCTTGATGAGCTATAACATTATTTCCAGCTACTGCTGATCAGCCCCCCAACCTGACATCCTTGCCTATTAATACACGTTACTTAGAGAAACGGGATGTAGGAACAGTCCCTGTGTAGTTGGATTTTCCATCATAGTAGCATCAGCCAGGGCCTTAATATTGAGCATTTAAACTTGACCATCAACTATATTCCACTTTAGAATGGACTGTCCTATATTTGATGGAGCACCAAGGCCCCAGTGCATGAGATGTTGCTTTGGACATTTTTTTTTTAAGAACTACACAACTTTTCTCAAATGTTAGTGCCAGCACCACCTTGCATGTAGAAAATGCAGGTTCCTGGGCCCTATCCCAGAAATACCAAATCAAAATCTTCATTGGTGGCATCCAGGAGTATAATTTTAAACAAGCTTCCTAAGAAATTTTGAAAAACATCACAGTTTTAGAACCACTTGAAGATGAAAACAGGATTCTGCTATAATAAAGAGAAGATGTTGCTCAATGTCACTTTTGTCCTCCATTCTGCTCACTTCCTGTTCTCCCTCTCCAGCAGTCTTTTCTTAAATCACACATAGCGATTACCAGAAGTAGAAGACATAGCCAGTGTTGGGGTTGGCTGATGGGAAAAGCTGGCTTTAAAGGGTCCATCTGTCTAGGAGATTCGATGATGTCATTTCCCTGGGACTGATCTGAAATCTCTGGTCAGAGCAATTGAATGGGAGAGAGATCTGACTCCAAGAAAAAAAAAAAAAGAGAGAGAGAGACAAATAATAAACCTTAAAACCTTAGTTTTTATCCACAGCAATTTTAGTACCCCAGGTCAAAATCTGAGGATCTTAATGAAAAATGAATAATAATAGTTAAAACTGCATGTCTTGTGGGTGGAAAACTCTAGGAGGCTGGAGCTACCTTGCTTTCTGAACTTGAGTACAGCTTCCATCTATCAGCCTTGATGTCTTTTCCATTCAAATATGATTTAATTATATATCGACCCAGGGTCTGACATAGTAAAACTATCGTTAATCTCCTGCCTGGATTCCTGAGTGATACTCTGGGTAAAGGTGATCAAACCTACATTAATCTAGAATATAGACCATAAGGAGGAAAGGAGGGAACGGTAATTACCAAGCACAGCATGGAAGACAACAGCTACAGTAAAAAACCTCATATTGGAACTTGGAACTGGTCACTTTCCTTAAAGAAAGCAAAGTGTTACAAGTCTAGCAACAGGTCAAGGAGTATTAAGCACAGAAGTAAAATGTCCAGGATACACCTCCCATCCTGCCATGGTTATTAGCAATTGGTGCCTCGTAGCTGACCTTCAGCATGACCTCCGGTTGGCACTTGTGTGCAGATGGGTGCTGTAGGATGTTAGGTACTACATGGTGAGGTCTGGACCATCACCCTGTCACCACCAACTACAGCACCTTCATCATCCTGCACTGTGTGTTTCATACATTAATCAGTGGCCCCACTGATTTTTTAAAATTATTATTTTAATAGTTTCTGGGAAACAGGTAGTGTTTGGTTACATGAATATGAATAAGTTATTTAGTGGTGATTTCTGAGATTTTGGTGCACTCATCACCCAAGCGGTGTATACTGTACCCAGTCACTGACAGCACTAGACAGGTCATCAAGACAGAAAATCAACAAACAAACAATGGACTTATATTGTAGCCTAGAACGAAATGGACTTTTAACAGATATTTACAGAGCAGTCTACCTGCTGATTTCTTTGTAAGAATTCTGGAAAAATTCTCCCTGGGCCTTCTATTTTCATGCATTCATTTTTATTTTTATTTATTTATTTTTTTGAGACAGAGTCTCGCTCTGTTGCCCAGGCTGGAGTGCACTGGGGTGATCTCGGCTCACTGCAACATCTGCCTCCTGGGTTCAAGCAGTTCTCTCGCCTCAGCCTCCTGAGTAGCTGGGACTACAGGCATGCACAACTACGCCTGACTAATTTTTGTATTTTTTTTTTTTTCCAGTAGAGACGGGGTCTCACCATGTTGGCCAGGCTGGTCTTGAACTCCTGACCTCAAGTGATCCCCCTACCTCAGCCTCCCAAAGTGCTGGGATTACAGATGTGAGCCACCATGCCCAGCTGCATTCACTTTCAAAAAAAAAACAAAAAAACTTTTTTTTAATCTTGACAAAATTTCAAACTCAAGGAAAAATTGCAAGAATAATATCAAGAATTCCTGTGTGTCCTACACTCAGATTCACAAATGTTAATATTTTACTAAATTTTCTGTATTTGTCTCTTTCCTCTCTCCTTCATATACGTATAAAAGTCAATACATATATATATGTGCATATGTGTATTTTTTAACCACTGTGAACAAGATGACCCTTTATCCCTAGATACTTCCATGTATATATCCCCCAAACAAGAAATTATCTTGTATAAACATAGCACAATTAACAAAATCAGGAAATTAACATTAACAAAATACTCTTAGTTCATTACACACCTTATTTATATTTCACTTGTTGTCTGAATAATGTCCTTGAGATCAAATTAAAGTCCAAGTCACTTCATTGCATGCTGTGGTCCTGTGCCTTTGGTCTACTTTCATCTGGAACCATTCCTGAGTCTTTGTATTTCATGACATTGACAGCTTTGAAGAGTGCAGGTGAGTTATTTTGCAGAATGTGCCTTCCTCTGAACTTGTCTAATGGTTCCTTATGAGGAGATTCAGGCTGTGGACTTTTAGCAGGAATGTCACAGAAGTGATGCTATGTTCTCTTCTCTGTGTCCTGTCGGGAGGTATATTCTGTGGATCCATGCCATTCCTGGGAACGTTAACTTGGTCATTCATGTTAGGTGGTGTCTGCTGTGAAGTACTATTTTACCCTTGGTAAATAGTTAAGTACCTTGTGGGAAGATACATTGGGAATGTATAAATAGTTATTTATTACTGTTTAAACTTTCACCCAATAGGTTAACATCCATTTATGATTCTCAACCAAGTATTAATGTAGCTGATTGCTAATTGATGGTTTACTATATTTATTAGTTGGTTTTCTCTTGTGTGGAAGAGTTTTCCCTTCTCATTGATTCATTCTTACATGGATTTTTATTTTGTGGATTCTTATAGCATGACTCAATGGGTTATAATTCTTTACTGCCATGGTTTACTCTGATGCTCAAAAGATTCCAGATTTGATCAGTAAGAATCTCTTCAAGCTGGCTTCTGTGTCCTTTACAAGTATTTTTGAGTGCTTACAGCGGGCATATATGAGGCACTGGGGATGTAATGATGAGCTAAGCAGGAAAAAAGTAATAATCCCTGAGGTAAGCATGGTGGCTTACGCCTGTAATCCCAGCACTTTGAGAGGCCAAGGTGGGTGGATCACCTGAGGTCAGGAGTTCGAGACCAACCTGACCAACATGACAAAGCTCTGACTCTACTAAAAATACAAAAATTAGCCGGGCATGGTAGTAAGTGCCTATAATCCCAGCTACTCGGGAGGCTGAAGCTGTAGAATCGCTTGAGCCTAGGAGACGGAGGTCGCAGTGAGCCCAAGATGGTGCCACTGCACTTCAGCCTGGGCGACAAGAGCAAAACTCTGTCTCAAAAAAAAAAAAAAAAAAAAAATTCCCTGGCTTCAAGGAGCTTACATTCTAGTTTGTGGGACAGAAAAAATAACAATAAATAGGCAAATGGTATGGTACACTAGAGGGCATTAAGTGTTGAGGAGAAAAAGCCAAACAAAGATCCGCTTTTAGTATTGGGAATGTTGCAATTACCAAGGCCTGGTCAGAGAAAACCTCATTAGTAGATGTCAGTTAAGCAAGAACCTGACAGGCAAAAGCGGGGAAAATCATGTGGATGTCTAGGGGAAAACTCTTCCACACAGCACCCAGCACTCCAGAGGAGTACGAATTGTAGCAATTTCATGAGATGAGAACACACTGGCATTTTTAGTAGGAGGACTGAGGTGGCTGCATGGGGGACAGACTGTGAAAGGCAACGATAAAAGCAAGGAGACCAGCATCATTTCCAAGGAGCCTTAAATGCCCACCATGCACATTCCTAAGGCATTGAGAATTTAAGTCAAAGTGTACATTGATGCAATGACAATGTATGACAATTGCATGAATTAGTCATCTCAGAAAGCAGAGTTCCTATAGAAATAACACCAGGCTCTTAAATTATTAAACTTCTTCTATCTATACACAGCATTTAAACTACAAATATATAAGCATGCATGTATATGTGCATATATATGTATAGATAGAGAACAATGAAAAACATTAAGTAGCAAAAGTTCTACGCAAAAAGGTTTTTCAGTCTACAGACCACACTAGGGTGTATGATCCATCGAGGTGGTTCATATTTTTATCCTGAAATCACTGCTTTTATTAGTTCACAGTTGTTATTAGCTCACAGCAATTTTAGAAAAATGTGTTACCTTTTTTTTCCCAGCAGGGACATGTATACTGCCTTGTTGTGGATTATGCAATGTGGGAAAGCTTAAATGCCATCTATGATTCCTTAAGAAGGCTCATTTTTTTTGGTCCACATCCAATTAAAGGCTTCTCTCCCCAGCCCTCTGTCCTCAAATGTCCTGAATCTGTATCCATGATTACCCTTGGACTATATTGTAACCCCCTTCCCCAATCTTTCCCTGGGATGTCGTAAGATCCAGCAATTTGGCCAGAAATCTCCGGTAACAGACAAGAAAACTACAATCTGGTCACAGAGAGCAAGAGCCTGTGAGTGAGAAATTTTGGGTTATTTTCCTGCCATCACCTTGATTGACTCCTCTGTGACCTTATGCTGTTAACACCTGCCTCTATAGGTGTGCAGAGCTTTAATTAATATTTGTAAATCTCCCTGATTGTTACAGATAGAAGGTAGCAGAAAAGGGCAAATTGTTATTAATTGTGGGGAGAAAAAAATGGAGAGATTTTTGTGAAGTTCTGGTGAACTTCTGGTGAGGTTTTGTTCCTTCACCAGAGAGAGACCTACACTCATGGACGCTATTTTCACAGTAGGAGGATTAAATATAAATCTTGATTTACTTACTCTGCACTTAAGGAAATGCCTAATGCCTATTTAATGCAAAACTCCTATTCCATGCCCTGGCTCATATTCAGTATGCACTGCCTCTGACTCCTAAAGCTGTTTAAGTTACCACTGTGAAAGGAGTCTTGCTATTCACAACGAGTGTGAGAGTTCATCTAATTAGCTGATTTCAGTTCATTTGGCATTAAATAATTCCCCAAATTCCCATATGTTTGAACAATATGTTCAACAAGGAGGATGATTCTCTGAAAGCAGTTAAATAGTTCTTTTAGGAGAGCTTGTCATCGGTCACTCATAAGCATCCCTGCTATTCCTGTCCATGATGAATGCAGGCGGTAATTACATGAAAAGCACTTCACCCTCTCTGATGGCCGCTGGCAGGCACCCACATACAGGCTGCACATTTGAATTTTATGTTTTTTTTTTTTTTCCAAACCTTGAGTATATTATTCTAGGCTTTCCACAGAGCATTTGATGATGCTAATACACTGCTTTCCAGTCCCACTCTCCTCGCCTCCCCTACTTAAAGGTAAATGAAGACATGATCATCTTAACCTGTGTTTTGCTTGTATAGGAAGGATTGTCCATTTTGGACTATGGTTACCTTTGTGGAAGACTGAACTTTTTAAAGGCATCTCCAGGGCTTCTTGGAGAGGGGAGGAGACAATGTGATAATGTTACATCTACTGTTTTAAACGCAGTAGACATAAGATGCTCCTCAATTATATGCCTTGGCTTTATTGCAGCAGCAAGTTATAGATAATGAGCTCAAGTATAACCATTACTAACTTGAGAGAATAGGAGTTGTCAACATAAGCAATTCAGAAATGAATAGCACATTAGATGAACTCAGAGAAAAACTCTTTGTTTATAGAAGAAGATCATGGGAAAGATGGTATCTTTTAGCACTAAATTTTATCTTTATTTTGCCCAATGGGTTGCTTTTTTGGTCAAGGATGATGTATTTAAATGTCCTTCCTAGGTAGTATAAATAAAAGCTTTAGTAATAATACCAATTCCAGCTCTCCCGTAGCATTGCTCTATATTCAATATTATTATTTTTCTTACAAGTGAAAATCCAGCAAACAAAGAATCAAATAGCTTGTTGAAGAACACATATGCCATTAGGGGAAAAATAAGCAGACATCTGGGTTGTTCTCGCTGATTACTGTTCTGTAAACTACTCCTCCTTACTGTTTGGGGGCACAGATTAAAAACAAAAGCCAAAGACATGAAAGAGGGAGGCATTCAATGAGGTATTATTCCATTTTAGTTAACTTTCACTTTCTTTTATCTGTTCCATGACTCTGCATTCTCACTGTAAATAATTCACAATTCAAAAAAGCTGAACACCAGGTTTGGATTGAATGATTTTAAATTTAGATCTAAAATAGAAAAGAGTTGAAAGATATACATTTATGTATGATATTATGCACATTTGTAGCTGTCTACTGTGCTATTGCTATATAAGCTATGTATTTGTTCATTGGCAAAAAATAAATGTTTTCAAAGCCAGAATAGAGACACTCAGTCTGTATCTTCAAAATACTGTTTTGCTTCATAATAATTTGCTTTATCATTTACCAGCATTAAGAATATTTTAGATTGTGTTTTCATGAGAAAGGAATTTGATGGTAATGAGATGACCAGATCAGTCATTTCTATAAAGTTTTTGTTTGCTCATTGATAATGGCATCAACAAGAATAAGGATTCAATAGCTGGTGCATGACCCACCAGCCAGGTCTTTGCATTCTCCAATTTTGCCCTGTGTTTCCAAAGAAGCATTTGTCATTTTGTTGGTGGGTTTGTCAAAACCTAGATTTGAAATCTAGGCTTAAACTCCCTCCGTGTGTCTGAGAACTTCATGACAAATGCTTGTTCTCCAGACCAGTCCTTTGTAAAAGAAAATCCTGGAAAGGAATATTTATAAGCCTAAAGAAAACCCCAGTCTGTTAACCAAATTCTCATTCAAATATGGCCCCTCCTCTACATACTTCTCTCTTCTATCCTTTTTTCAACTGTGAAGCCTCCAGTCAGATGGCTCTGAGGTGCTCCTGAGTCCTGAAGTCACCTGTGGTCCTCCAGACATGATCGTCACCACTCCCTTTGCATTGACCATCCCACACTGTGCAGATGTCAGTTCTGAGCACTGGAATATCCATTTAAAGAAGAGGACACAGCAGGGCAAATGGGAGGTGAGACGCTTTACTTCCTTTTTTAAACAGTGGGATTTGGGTTCCACCTATGGGATATATTTAACCTTAACATCTAACACCACAAATCAGCATTTCTTTGTTGGCAAAGGGTTGGTGGCAAGTGTTTTATAATATCCTAAACATATTGGCTAGTTGTTTTTTCCCCCCCATTATAACAGGAAAGAGAAGCAAGAGATAATCCAGATTTCTTGTTTGGTTTTAGAATACAGTTGTAATTACCCATATATTCATCTACACCTACATACCTGCTCATTGATCCCCTTCACTTCCCCCTTGGCCTTGTCTCTGTCTGAATGGACAGATTCTGTGGCCTCTGTGGAGTTACGGAGGAGGTTCAGGGCAGGCAGTCTGTGTTCAGAAAGAAAATAACTACATCTGTTTTTTTCCATCCTGGGGATTCTAAGGTATCTATGTTTAATCAGGAACACATTTAGTGCTTAATTTTTTTTTTAGTGAATGAATGCATTGAGAATTATTATCAGTGTCTATTTCCTGTGTGTATGAGTGCATACAAAAGGGATACAGCAGGAGACAAGGAAAGAGAATGAGGATACATAATAAGACATTAACAACAGAGAAGACAGTCACAGCAAAGACAGATTGCAATTGAATTACTATTTTAAGTGAAAGCTCTGATTTTTCTGCCTGATAGGGCTTCCTTTATGTCCATCTGCAGTCAGCTTGCATGAAACTGGGAGAATTGTCTTTGTTGGAACACAAATGACCTGTTCCAGCCAGCCCTAGGGTCTTCCTCCCAGAAGGCACTTCAGGCCAAAGAAGTAAAAGGAAAATCATGTTTCTTTAGAAGAAGAAAATTCCCAGTTGCTATAATGGATTACCTTTACCCTGCCAACTAGTGTCTTGAAACTTTTCTTTGTTCTGGAATGCATTCTGCTATTTAGTGCGTTTTAGTGCGACCATGAGCAGATTTCCTGGGGCATGAAGTTCCATGGGTTTCCTAAAGGGCCATGTTTTAGTCCTCTTCCCATTATGTTTGGCTTTGCTTTGATTTTTGCCACTTTAATTTTTCTTCCCAGCACTTCCTCACAATCTCTTATACACAGATGGTGTTATATTTATGCTCTATCAAACCAGTCACATATACTAAAGTTCTTATCAGGGAGGGTGAAATATTCTAGTACATCTTATCCAATTCATTTATTTAGTGGTCCCTTGTAAATGATTTCAGTGGAATGAAAGAGGATAAAATGTTTGAGAGAAAATAAACATTACCTTAAGGATATTTAAAGAGTTGTCAGAAATAGGTGTTTGTAAAAAAAAAAAAAAAAAAAGTTTGCTTATTGATAAGGTTTAAGATTTCTAAAACTCAGCATTGAACAAATTAGCCAGAAATAGAACTTTCGAAGTAATTTTTGTTATTTTAACCAATGAAGTAGAAATTCCAAACCACTGAACATAACCATTTCTTGAGTTTTTTTTTTTCTTTTGAAATGGAGTCTTGCTTTATTACCCAGGCTGGAGTGCAGTGGATCGATCTCGGCCTACTGCAACCTCCACCTCCCAGGTTCAAGTGATTCTCCTGCCTCAGACCTGACCTGCCCCCTGCCCCCACCCCAGGAGGTCTTGAACTCCTGACCTCAGGTGATCTGCCTGCCTCAGCCTCCCAAAGTGCTAGGATTACAGGCATTAGCCACCATGCCCAGCCCATTTCTTGAGTTCTTGATGTCAGCAGTTATTTTGATAGAAGAGGAAGTTAACATCAGGATAACTGGGCAATAGGACTATTCTGAAAAAAAATTTATATTTGTGTGTTTATTTATTTGTGTCCTGGCAATATAATGGTTAGATCACATCTTATTTCCAAGTGAGAGAATAAACATACCTTTCCCAACAGGAAGTGATGTCAGTGGAAGATGAATCCACATCCTGTTACTGCCTTTTGGACCCCTTTGCGTGTCATGTGCTCCTGGACAGCTTTGGGACCTATGCGCTCACTGGAGAGCCAATCACAGACTGTGCTGTGAAGCAACTGAAGGTGGCAGTTTTTGGCTGCATGTCCTGTAACTCCCTGGATTACAACTTGAGAGTTTATTGTGTGGACAATACCCCTTGTGCATTTCAGGTTAGCCTTTGTTTTAATAATTTTCTTTTGGTGTCATGAAAGTGTGGGTTTTCCAAAAGATCAGTATCAATTGAAAATTTTATTATTGAGGGTCTAGAAAATGAACCCACGCCACTGTAACTGCCCAGTGGGTTCACCTTGCCTGCTGCCTAGACAGAGCCAATTTATCAAGACAGAGGAATTGCAATAAAGAGTTATTCACGCAGAGCCGGCTGTGCAGGATACTGGAGTTTTATTATTACTCAAATCAGTCTCCCCCAAGAATTTAAGGATCATTGTTTTGAAGGATAATTTGGTGGGTAGGGGCTAGTGAGATGGGAGTGCTGACTGGTTGCTTCGGAGATGAAGTCATAGGGAGTCTAAGCTGTCTTAGTGCACTGAATCAGTTCCTGGGTCGGGGCCACAAGATAGATGAGCCAGTTTATTCAACGGGGTGATGCCTACTGATCCATGTGCAGGGCCTGCAAAATATCTCAAGCACTGATTTTAGGATTTACAATAGCAATGTTATCCCCAGGAGCAATTTGGAGAGTGTCAGAATCTTGTAGCCTCCAGCTGCATGACTCCCAAACCATAATTTCTAATCTTGTGGCCAATTTGTTAGTCCTAGAAAGGCAATCTAGTCTCCAGGCAGGAAGGGGATTTGTTTTGGGAAAGGGCTGTTATTGTCTTTGTTTCAAAGTTAAACTATAAGATAAGCTAAGTTCCTCCCAAAGTTAGTTTGGCCTATACACAGGAATGAACAAGGACAGCTTGGAGGTTAGGAGCAAGATGAAGTTGGTTAGGTCAGATCTCTTTCACTGTAGTAATTTTCTGTTATAATTTTCCAATGGCAGTTTCACCACTGGTTTGACTGGGATACCTACCTTGAAGCAAGAGCCGTGTTACTGTGTGGTCAGCAATGTAAGAGGGGTTGGGGTACTTGGCATTCAAGAAGAGAGAAGGGCTAAACTAACGCATGTGCAGAACATTGTGTGCTAAATTATGCAACTGACCCGAAATGTAGACAGAATTCAGCAAACACAGACACAAACGGAGAAGAGTTTTTGGGAACTCTTTTACGAATTTCCATGGATGGATGCGATTTACGAATTTCCATGGATGGATGCGATTTAGGAACAAAACAGAAAGGAACACCACATCAAGAGAAAAAAAGTAGCATGAGTCACAGGAACAAAAAGAGTTATTTGATGTGCAGAGGGCAGTGAGAAAATTGGTTGAATCAACTGAAGGTTGTAGTTAGGGAACCACAATTATAAATCATACCTATCACAAGGTAGTCATTTTCTATCCTGGACATATAGTCTATTAATTATCAGGGCTACTAGGGCAGAGATGGTTCAAGGTTCCTTTCCATTTTGGGTACTTTTAATCATGTAAGATTCATTTTAATTTAGCTACTCAGGAAGACTGCAAGTTTATTAATAGCAGCAAGGATGATGCAGAACTGCCTGTGTAAGCTCTGCCCATATATAAATAGCATAGCTCTCCTGACACACCTCATTCCAGATCCCTGCTATTCCAGTTTTGGGTCATTAAGTCCATTATGCAGAGCATTTCCTCAGTAACTAGATTTTAAGACACTGAGCTGGAAAACTCATGTTTACCAGTAGAAAAAAATATCATGACCTCACTCCTGAACATAAGCCAGTAAAGGTGACCCAGAGCCAGCCTGTGTTCCTGAACTGCCCCTGAGTATCTCTTAAGTAGCACAGGTCATTGTGAAGGGCACACTTCATCTTTGGCTGCTCACAAAAGGGGCGGCTTTCAAAGGTGTGCCATTCTGTGGAATAAGAAACTTCAGTGTAAGTAGTTAAACCTCCTCCCACCATTGTCATTTAATACTCTTCCTCTGCAGTCCCCACCCCACAATAAGAGGATTGCTCCAAGAGAAAATATATAACAGATATTCAGGAAGCAAAAATAAAGAATAAATATCTTAAATAGAGGGTTCATCTTGGGGTCACTACTACTACTAACCAGTTGTAAAATGCACCATGACTCAAGTTGGGTGTTTAGTAACTCAGCCAGATTTTAAAGGCTGAGTAAACTGGAGTAACCATGGAGCATCATGGAAGATTTCCAGTCTCCTGGCTGATATAGATAACCCATTGCTGACTACTGTGACTGTGTGGAGCTGCTCACACAATTGTCTTGGAAGTCAGCCCTCATAACCAGTCTGGAGTTTTCTTTGAATAATAGTCTCCCAGCTGATGTATATAGCAGTGAGACAGACATGAGAAAGAGCTTGTTCTCTATTTTCATCTCTACCATGTTCTACCATGGCTCCACTGTTCACAGATGAATACAAATTATTGTGGACGTCATGAAAACCCCATAACCATAGCTTTTCAAACCACTATCCATTTTCTGATTGGTAATAGAATCTTTTTAGACAGTACTAGGGAGAATGTTATTCTCCCTCTAATTGAATCCAAGTGTATTTCATCATTGAGAGGTATTTCTTTATTTTTGTTTTTTTGAGATGGAGTCTCACTCTGTCCTCCAGGCTGGAGTGCAGTGGCGTGATCTCAGCTCACTGCAACCTCCACCTCCCGGGTTCACGCCATTTTCCTGCCTCAGCCTCCCGAGTAGCTGAGACTACAGGCACCTGCCACCATGCCTGGCTAATTTTTTTGTATTTTTAGTAGAGATGGGGTTTTATGATGTTAGCCAGAATGGTCTCGATCTGCCCGCCTCAGCCTCCCAAAGTGCTGGGATTACAGGCGTGAGCCACCACGCCCAGCAGAGAGGTATTTCTTAAATTAGTAAAACTCTTTAATTTTGCTTTAATGTTTTTTGGTAGAAATACCTTTGACCCCATTTGTCCTAATCTTTTTACCTCCAGTCATTCTTTCTTTCTCCTACAATGGCAAATAAAGCTGCGTTTGGTTGTACTTGTTATTGACAGGATGTATATGACAGCTGTCATGAGCAGAAAGGCCACGTATCCCCCTTGGGGTTTTGAGAGATCATCAACCTTGCTTGAATAACTTTTCTGGCCCACATATGGATTAAAATGAAACTTGGGGCTTTTCTGAACTGAGACTTCCTAGTACAGGAAACAGCCATGTACTTCTCCGTCTTAGTTTCTGGGTTTTGTTTCTGAAACTGTCTTGCTTTCTGGGTTTTTACTTTGCTAAGTGAATGTGTTCAGGGCCTTCTGCAGAGATTTATTTTCATCACCTGCATATCCCAAATCATTTCATAGTGTGATAGCTTCATATGTGATATTGCATTGGAGGAGGAAATTAGTTACTAACCCATTAAAACAGTTCTATTTTAGGAAAGCCTTAACAACAGTTCCCTTTTTGAACCCCTAAAAGACCTCACAAATTAGTATTTAGCTCTCCCAACTTCTGTGGCGTAAGCTGAAAATAGAGTATACAGTAATAACATTTTCTGCAACCCTAAAAGAACCCTGACTTCTTAATCAAAATCAGTAAGCAGTTTTTCATGGAACATTTCTGCAGAAATTGCCCACCCTGGAATGTGCTTCAAATATCCTTATGATGATACGTTTGTTGTGATTAGGAAATCAATGTGAACATGGTTGTTACAGCTGCTGTATTTATTGCAGTGCATCTTTCATATCTTAAAGAATGATAACAGATATGTGCCCAATTCTAACTGTGCTCTTAACCAAAAGGAAGCTGGGGTTAAGTGCGTGGTTGCATCTTTCATTTCATTCATGTCTCACTGGGAGATTGTATCCCATAAAACACTGAAATGCCTACTTTCTCCCTGGAAGAACTTGCAAGAAGGAACATGTAGAGACGCAACTCCACCTGTCCTCTCAGAACTGGGTGGGGACCAGGCAATACAATGGGCCCACCATAGAATATTCCTTGAGAGAATTTCAGTATCTAAATAGGGACATTCTCTATTTTTAGTCCTGTCTTCCTTTCCCTGTACCCCCTACAGGGCTACTCTATTTGAGTCTCATTTGCTCTGGGGGTAGCTTATCTGAGTAATACTAGCAATTTCCTTGACAAAAACAAAATACTTTGTGTACCTGGCTAAGACATAATTTAGTTTCAGATTTCTGAAGATCTGTTCTAATAAACATATCTAAAATCCTCTCTATGAAAAATTAAATCTGCTATGTTTTTAAAAAATAAAAGTATCTCCCTGTAGGTAGGTGAGAAAAGAATAAGAAGACAAGGAGTAAATGACTTCTTGTCCTTCTTGCTTTGTGTTTTTGTAATAATTAGGGCTGCCATTTTATGCTTGTATGTTTGACATCGCCTCCTTTGATAAATTCAAACCAAAGGTTGAGAAATGGTGATATATCTTCGAAGCAGTAACGTTTTAAGACCTGGTTTTTTGGTTATTGTCTTTTATTACACACGAACACACACACGCACACACAGCCCAAACAAACCTTGACATAGGAAAGCAAGGAATTAAGCAGTTACCCTATCTTATCTAAGAAAATAGAAAAAAACAACTAGGGTTTTTTTTGCCATTGCTCCCAGCACTCCTATACAGTACTCTTGGTACTCATTACTTACTTGGCATTAAGGTGGATTTAGAATCTAATTTCAAAGGATTTCCTCTAGATGTAGTTCCTGTGTTTATCAATAATGCAATCTTGGGAAATATTGTTCACGTAAAGCATTTAAAGGAATACACCATAGCGACATAATTTGTGTGTATGTGTGTGTGTGTGTAAGTTCAAACAGTTTTGTCTCATAAATATGTAAATTTAGCCTGCCTCTTTCAGTATCCCTGAAGCACACCTGAATATTGCTGCCTGTCTGATTAAATCAATATAAAGAGCTCAGTGAGGCACAAAGCACAAGTTTTTCCTGGCCACAGCTTCTAGAACTGGATGACTTGCAACCCCAATGTAAAATGATGAAACAGAATGCTGAGAAAAACCACCATCCAGAGCCTTCAGGTGCATTTTATATACAAAAGCTGGACAGACCCTGTTTCCTAGTTCCAGTAACTCAGATTATCAGTTTAACAACGGAATGAGGTATTTAACAGGAGGTCTTTGTCACATAGAAGGCAGATTGGAAAAATCAAATTACTATCAAGCCTCACTTTGGGGATAATTCATCCATATGACTGATTTAGAACTAGCTAAGCAGAGTTGTCCAAACCTGGTTGGTCATCAGAAGCATCCACGAAACACTTAGGCATACTCAGGCCTAGCTCCCCAGAGTAATACAGTAGGCTCAGGGAACTCTGTGTTAAGTGCAATCCACTGTATTTGGAGAGTATTTTAAAGCGAGTACTCAGGAGTCTATTTATTTAACTTTGAAGCCAATTGTGCCTTTACAAATTTATAAATACAATTATTAGTTCATTACTAGGCTTTTTCATTTTAATAATTGTTTTGTTATAGAATAACTGTAATTGCTTAATATTTTGTACAAGATTACAAGACACTGTTAATTGTATATTGTTGGCTCAATATGCGCAAATTTAAGGAGTAAGTGAAAAGGCAAAAAATACATCATGTATTTAAATTTGAGGCCCTAGAGCAGAAATTTTAAAAAGGTACTCTTTTCTTCCATGATAATTATAAGCAGATATCTATTTTTAAAATTCTTAATATTATCCATTCTGAGTTTCAAGGACTGTGTAGACAGTATATATATAACTCTAGGGCAAATATAGATTGACTTATGTCATCTTATCTTATATATCTTATCTTATATATCCTGCACCAGTGAAAAATCATTTATGAGACAGAGTTAATCACAGTCTGATCTTCACATGACTCTTTCAAAAAAAAAAAAAAAAGTCAAGCATAGTAGTAACAAAAGGCAAGGAAATCTAAGAGAAAAAACACTGGACCATGATCAAGTTGCCCTGGTCTAGTCTCAGTTCTCCCATTAGCAATGTGGTTTTAGGCAAATAACTTTCTTCAGGGGACTTCCATGTTTTCATGTATAAATAAGGCACTTGGTGCTCTAAATCTTAAGTTCCCTCCAATACAACGATTGTGTGTAGTTTCTAAATAACAAAATAGTCTAGCACTACACTAAGTAACACATGACCTTGAACAAGTCACTTCATTTCCTGGCGTCGACTACTTCATGTCCGTTAAGGAAAGTTAAATTTAAAGAAAAGGGTATACTTGAGAAAGCCTAGTTCAAATACACTTAGAAGAGTTGCTGTTATTCTATGGCTTTAACATGGTCTTAATAAGCACATTTCTTGTTTGTACTTGTTTCTAATCTTGCACCAGAATTGCAAAAAGAGGTTAATATTATCATATTAATTATTTTGCTTGGCTATAAATAAACCCAGGTAAGGAACTGAGGTCTAAAGAAAATAATTTGCCCAAGACCACACAGAAATGTGATTAGAATTTTATGCTGCTATCTTCAATTTACAAGATTGGTATTCTTTTGAGTATATGAAGACACCAAAAGAGTTTTAATGTACCTTAAAACCAGAGCAACATTACTCAAAAATAAAATACAAAGTCCTTAGCATAGCAAGCAAGAATTTATTTGGTTTCTGCCCCACATTTTCATCATCTCCAATCACACACTTTCCACCTCAACCTTCCATCCCAGCTCTGTCTAGCCACCATGCTTGTGAATGCCCTGCTCAGCATCTGGAATGTCCTCTCCTTCCTTTTTAAATGGCCAGCTCCTCCATTTATTTCAAAGTTTGGCTCAAATACTACCTCCCCTAGTAATGCCTAGACTCCTTTCCTGGTCTGTCCTCCCATCTGGGTCAGGGGCACCTTCTGTCTTTCTTAACCTTCTAGGCATACATGTATGGTAATAGATATTATATTAGAACAATGCCTAGTGTCCTGACCCTTTCACAATATTGTAAGTTTCTTGGTGGCGAAGTTGTTTCATTTCTGCACACCCAGTGCCCAGCTCCAACATAGCTCTGATGGAAATTTAGTAAATCTCAAAAGAAGGAACCAGTGACCAGAGACTGCCTAATGTCTCAGCCAAGTAGGCATTTAGAATTAATTTCCTATCTTCCCCATAGTGCGTCTTTTCTTCCATTCCTTGTAGCCTCCACCAGACATTGGCTACCATGTTATCATGTTCAACTCTGAAATCCACAAGGTTATGAATTACCTAGCACTGCACTGTCCAGTATGGTCATTGCTAATCACATGTGGATATTTAACTTTAATTAAAAATTCAGCTCCTTCATCCCTCTAGCCACATTTCAGGTGCTAATAGCCACTTTAGCTAGTGGGTACCATAATGGACCACACTATCATCACAGCTAGTTTACAACACTGACCCTTGGGCCCCAAGAGACACCCTTCCCACAAGCAACACCAAAGAGCCGGAGAAAATGCCACTGATTTAGTCCTGGAAAAAGATACTAGCAACCTGTTAACAGTTTATGTGTATGTGAAGGATAAAACTTGGGTGACTTTTTAGTCAAAAATGTTTTTGTTACTGTCATTCTACTTATGGACAAGAGATGGATAAGATAACCAGTAAAGGTGTTTTTACTCATTAATAATTGAAATGTAAGTTTGATTGTGTTTATAAACCTATTTGTTTTCTAACAGTCTTTTTTTTAAGAATCTGAGATTATAGGACATAAAGGATTTCAGGTTTTAATTTCTCCTAGCTCTGCAAGGAAATAATATGTCAATTAATGGTGATTTCAAAAATGGACTTAGGGAGATCTCTTATCTTCAGTAACACCAAAAGCCTCAACCCCGCACAATCATTTAGCACTTCACTGAATATGTATTTGTTTTGTTATTCCATTTGTTATATCAATATCATCTCTCCAATATGATTCTAACACCACAAATTTGGAACCAATGAAATGGTTTACTCAACAGAATATATGTGGATTGAGTTTGTATTAGATTGTATTACATAAAGATTTTTCAGTGAAAGCTACGGGAGTGTTTCCTCAGAAATTTGATTTCTGTTTTCCTGAGCTACAGCTACCTTGATACACAACTTATTTTTTCTTGGCCTTTTGATATAATAACTTTTACAAACATTACTACAAATAAACATGATACATGCACACTGGAACATTTATTTTAAGCCAAAAGAATAAATATCATATAATGCCTGCATTAGTGAAGAAAAATTGAACCAGAATGGAGGGGAGCTGTTTTCAGTTAATGTGAAATATGATGATGTGTCAGGTTGAGCATGAATGCATCCCTTGATTATGGTCAGAGAGTGAAATTCCTACAGTTGTGGAAACCCAGAAGTATTACGATTTGCTTGGGGGCAGGGGAGGTCTTTGAAGTTTAAACAAAGGCACAGTGTGGTTTAAAGCCTAAACAACACAAATAATAAAAAAAAAATTGTCCCTTTCTAACCAAACACTTGTCACTCAGCAGTTGTTAATCCTTAGTCTTGAACTTTATGGGCTATGGAGTTGTAAAGAAGTATGTTTCTCCTATGCTCTCTGTCCATTTGTGGAAGACACATGGTAGTGAGCATGCGTATCCCTAGATAGGAAACATATAAGTAGCAGGGTATTTCATTATTGATCTTCTTTTCTTTTTCTTCTCCTATAGGAAGTGGTTTCAGATGAAAGGCATCAAGGTGGACAGCTCCTGGAAGAACCAAAGTTGCTGCATTTCAAAGGGAATACCTTTAGTCTTCAGATCTCTGTCCTTGATATTCCCCCATTCCTCTGGAGAATTAAACCATTCACTGCCTGCCAGGTACTGGCCAAATGGGTTTCTAACAGAAACGGCTTTGCTTTAACCAGCAAGCATGTCACAGATCCTGGCAAGGGTCTGCTTGATTTTCCTCCTCCTTTAAAGGGTGGATTTCACCTCAAAACTGTCACAGAAATGTAACAGTTTGGGCTACACACATGGAGTGAAACATATTGTCATAAATTCACAGCATTCTAACGGATGGGAAGAAAGGTGCTTGCACATTAGGTGAGGTGGCATTTCTCTTCTCCTGTTGGAATCATTGCTCAATATAGGTTGAAGATGCCAATTTAACAACATAGAGCCAGGTTTGTGAGTTGGTTTGTTTTTATTAAAATCAGTTCATTATGAGACAGCATCTTAATCATATTCAGCAATGAATTAACTGAATGTCAGTGAGGAACTTCTTAAGGGTGATGATTTTGAGTTGTAGAGAGCTATGGCTAGCCAGGTGGAAACAAGAGATTTTTTTCTTTCATATATGAAGTGCACTTGCTGCCAGATGAATCAGGCAAGATGGGAAGAAGAAATTACAAATTGAAAAGCAAAGAAAGAGCATGCCTTTTTCTTTTTCAAGATGGAGTCTCTCTCTCTGTTGCCCAGGCTGGAGTGCAGTGGCGCAATCTTGGCTCACTGCAACCTCCACCTCCCGAGTTCAAGCGATTCTCCTGCCTCAGCCTCCTGAGCAGCTGGGATTACAGGTGCCCGTCACCATGCCCAACTAATTTTTGTATTTTTTAGTAGAGATGGGGTTTTGCCATGTTGGCCAGACTGGTTTTGAACTCCTGACCTCAGGTGATCCGCCCACCTCAGCCTCCCAAAGTGCTGGGATTACAGGTGTGAGCCACCGTGCCTGGCCAGAACATGCCTTTCTTAAGGGTCCTTTTATAAACATCTAAAGATACTTATTATTGTCCACATGTCTCCTATTAGAGATTTTAAAAAAAAAATTTCAGGGAGACTCAGAATCTCTTTGGATCCTATTTAGTTATTTCAAGTACATGCTTAGCCTTAAAAGATCTCTTAGAAACTTCTGATCCTGCCACTGAAGTCTACGAAAATTCCCAGTGATACATATTACAGTAAGCGGCTAGCTAGCCTACTATAGTTTCTAAAGCCAGTCATCTGTACTTCAAGTGCTTAAGGACAGGATATTTCCTTCACTCTGGAAAAGCTTCTGGCGGACTCACATTGACCTGGAATCACAGAATGCTTTCAGGCTTCTTTCTTTTACCCATCAGCATAATGTGTAGAGTCCTCTGGGTTTTGTAAACTTCCATCCTTGCAGCAATTTTTTTTTAACTATAGACAGGTATACCAGCTTAATGGGAACAAGCCTAGTCACAAATTAAAAACCTTGACTGCATCATGATGGTTAGAAAAATGTTGTACCATCAACCATCCAACTTCTAAAATTCAGGATTTTTAAACTGGATAAGGCTGCATTTTTCTATTGACTTTTCAGACTTACTTATTACCTGAGGAATTGCCCGTCTGTACAGTTTTTAGTGCATTCAAATCAGCACAACCATCTCTCATTCCCCTGAACATTTTTTTTCAGGGGGCCAGGGGCACATTCACCACATTTTTTCCATAGAGAGAAGTTTTCTATGAATAAATATATTGTGTTGTTTATGACATTCAAATTGTAGGTCTCTTTGCTTTCCGGTAAGCTGTATTCAAAGTTTCTAGTCCAAATTGAACTTCAGAGTATTGTTAAAACAAGTCCTGAAGTCATGCAAATTCCTCTGTATTAATCTTTATAGGTTATAAGGGCCTCATTTCGCTGGATCTGATGCAAGTGACTCAGTCCAAAGTGAACTATTAAGTTTAATGCTTGGAGATAAAAAATCAGATGAAAGAACCATTACCTTGCAGCATGACTTAAACAATAATTCTGACACTAGGGATACAAAAGAAAGCCCCAGGAAGAAGAGGCATAGGGGGCTAAGTGTTTACTGACCTCAGAGTGTGCAAGAGGACCAGCCAAAGCCAGAGGACATTGACTTTCAAGAAAACCCAGCAAGCTTTACTGCCGGGATGGGCTGGATTACATGGAAGTTGTGAACATGTATAAATATTTGCCTATTGTAATTGCGCATAATTTGAAAGAGTCTTGGAAGGTTGAGAAACAATTTAATTTTCTCTGCATCAGGAGGCTTGCCACTGAGTTTTCATTTCCACTTCATTTTTCTTACCCCAAATGGCTTTCCGCTCTATTCCTCCTTTCTTTTCATCACCCCTACCACCAATTTCCTTGCCCCTCTTTATCATTGAAATACCTCAGCTTGTGGGAATGCATATTGTGCTTGGCTTAATGACCATGCTGTGTTTGCTCTGGGCATTAGATGTAAGCACTTAGGGGAGGGTTTGTGTTCAGCCTACTTGAACCTCATGTAGAACATCATGTGCACTGACAAACTTGGCGTGGATAATGGAGAATGGCTTTTCATTAGGGCTTAGTGGTTAGGAACTAACAGGGCCTATTTCTTGTTATCCCAGAGAGCTATTGTGGAAAGAGAAAATCACACTATTCCTGACATCGTTTATAGATCTCTCCTTCAATTGGTGAATCTCCCTCTCTAACTTCAAATCAGGAATCTGGGAGCTGACATATTACAATTGGTTCCCAAACCCTCCTCTACTAGGAAACTTTCCTGTTTTCTTCTGGGAAGGCAGAATTTCCCAGAAAGGTACAAGCTAGGGAGGTACCCAGTACATACAATGTTTTCCCTATCAGACACCAGCAAACTGCATGAGAAATGTTTTTAGAATGGTGTGAGTTCAAGGTTGGGCCCTGAGATATGCAATGAGAGCCTGTATATCGAAGGATCAACTAGATCTTAAATCTTATTGGTTTAGGTTCTGGAGGATTACAATTTATGGATGTAATTGCTTATGAAGCCAGGTATATTGGGTGAGAAGTAGGAAAGGCTATGTCAGCTCTTCTGAGATCTCATTATGGTAGCAGCCACTGACATTGGTTCAAAGAAAACCTGAGGCCCACGATGCTAGTCTCCCCATGTAAACAATTCATTATTTCCCATTTTCTTGTCAGTTCCCAAGACTCTACCACATTAGGAATATGTGATTTTCCCCTCTGTAGAATTAGCAACCCTCCTCTGGGAGGTAAATAATTCTACTCTTTCAATAGGTTACTGGGACTTGAGAGCACCTAAATCAATTTATTTTATTCCTTGCTGGGACCTGAGAGCTCCTAAATCACTTTCCTTTATTCCTTGCTGGCTGTGGGGTAGGGGAGCTGTAATAAACATAATACAATAAATTATTTATTTTTAAAAGCCAACAAAACACAAAGTCAAGTTGTCACCTCCCTAGGGTAAAAGCAGCTGTCTTTCCAGCATGCTATGTATCTTGGAGAACCCAGTGTCTGTCTCCTGCTAAGATATGATTTACATTCTCTCCATCTGCTAAGAACCTAATTATAATAGGAGTCAAAATGAAAACATTTCTGGAATTCTTTAAACACCCATAACTTTGCTATACTTTCTCCTCCCATATTACTTTCCACATAATTCCTTTCAGCTCAACAAGCTTGCTGGTGTTGTTTCTGTTTTTTGAATAAATGAAAGTGAAGATGATTGCCCTAAAAACACACTAATCACAGTGCTTCTAATTCTATTATTTTTAAATGTTTTGTTGAATGCTATTGGCAGCTGCTACTCAAGTCAACAATAAAAAATATTCCCTTGATACTGTCTTAAAATCAGATTTTTAAAATGTTTGGATTGTGTTCAATGGAATGGAAAAGAGAAAAGAGGGTTTTTGTTTTATTGTTTTTTGGTGCTAATTCTCATGTCTTTCTGCAAGGAAAAATTATCTCTGCAGTAGGCATTACTCTTTTATATTTCTTCCAGTGTTTTTAGGAGAAAATACAGAGAATTTAGCAAATGATACCAAAGATACTCATTTTAAATGAGTGGTCAGTGCCTTTTTTTTTTTTTTTTTTTTTTTTTTTTTTTTTTTTAGAAGGCAAGCATTACCAAAGATTCAAATCAAATTGCAGAAAATGTACATTTGCTTAAGAGCTGGATCTTGAGCATGATTCTTTGTCTAGCCCTGAAGTCCAAGTGCTTGCATTACACTATAATAACTCAAATTTCAATTTTAGGAAACAAAAATCTCCTACGTAGCTTAGCTGGGCAAAACCACCTTAGGCAAAAGTACCTGTGAACTCCAGAGTGCTATGTTATGGTTACTTTCATTGAAGTGCATAGTGCAAAGCAACTCTACAAAAATTCACTAGTTTGGAGAAGAGAGTTTATTTGAGGGCTAATAAAAATAAGAATGGAGAGAACAAGTATAGGGCAAGAAATTGTGGAAGCCCTTGGAGGTCAGGCAGGAGACAGAGTTTCACACAGCAGGCTGATCAAAGGACCATTGTGGTCCCCCAAGCAAAGGACTCATGTAATAAAAGAGTTCCTAGGTGGCCTGGTCACATCATTGCCTGCCCCAATCATTAGAGGTAAAAAAGAGACTATAATGCTATTCCCTGAATAGTCCCAATCAGCTGCTTTCTGCTTTGTTTTCCTGAGCTATTTGCCTCTCCCATTAAGCCCCAACCCCCTCATTTGCTCTATGTAGTAGAGCTTGAAGGCAGGAAGACTGGGAGTAGGTGACCAGAGTTAGCCATAATGGAAGCATAATGGAAACCAGAATATTAGAGGAGAAGAACAAAGGCAGAGAGATGATGGCAATGAGTTTCCAAAAGTCAAATTTGCCAGAGAAGTGAAGACCAAATAAGATTATTTGTAGTGCTTAGGGGTACAATGCCAGGAATTGAGGATAATGAGATAAATACCAGAGATGTTGTTTTTGGAGTCCTTCACAGAGAGATGGCAGTTGGGGCATGTGTGAGCAGATGGGATCTTGAACAGTACAGTAGGCAGAGAAAGAAGTGTAGGAGGCTGAGATGTGGAGGAAGGACTGCCCATGGTTTACAAAGTTGAACAAAGCTCAGGAGAATTAGGAAAAGAATCACATTAGATAACAAGGAGAAATGGCAGAACTTCTAAGTGCATATGATGATACAAGTGAAAAGTCATTTGGAGTATTTTAGAGAAAATGACTTCCTGTAGGCGTTGCCAGGAGGCCCCACAAGTCAGAAATGCCCTCTGCTGCAGGATCTACCACAGGACGAAAAGAGATCATAAGTAAAATGTTTTTGTATTAGAAGAAAGTGGGAAAGCGATACCTTTAAACAGACATGTTGTCAGCTGATGGTACAAGAGAGTTGTCCTCCAGTGAAAAGCATCCTTGGTGATCATTAGCTTGGTGCCTCTTCCAGCATTTTCCCCAGACAATAGCCTCCCTCTGGAACTCAGTAATAGCCCCTTTCAGGGTTGCCCAACTCACATCTGTTTCTAAAATAATGTCTTCAAATCAAGAATTGTTTTAGTCATCAAGAAAATAGAAGGCACTCAAGGCATTTCAACCAAGGGGAAATTTAATCAAGGGATTAATGTGATTACAAACCCTCTGTAGAGAGCCAAGGTCAGAGAAAGCTACTAGTAGTATTAGAAAACCAGTCAGGTCAGGAATTTCAGGAAAGTGCACCAGCACTGAAGCAGTGGATTCTCTGGTGAATGTCCAGAAGCCCCTGCACACCTTTCCTGGGCTGTCAGTTGAAGCCTTTGGGTCTGCCTGCTGATGTTAGGGGGGCAGTGATGGCTTCTGCATTTCCTCTCCCTTCCAAATCTAGCATGAGTGCCTCTTGTGGGCAGAATGGGAATGTGAACTCCTGCCAGCAGGGGAGTCTATAAAATGTAGTTTTTAGGCTTCCAGCCCCTTTCACATGGGGAAGAACAGAGAATGGCAAAGATAGAGTTCCATACTAACAGCCCACTTCTTGCACAGGAATGAAGTCCGTGAAATGCCAGATAGTTTCTCACCTATAGACCTTCTCTACATCCTTCTTGAAATTCCACTTTTCTTTTGGTTCAGGATTAATAACAAACAAAACAACCCACAGTTGATTGCTAAGATGCATGGTAGAATATTTGATTTTGTTATTTCATACTCCCTTAAAGCTGGCTCTCCTCTCTTTAAGTTCACAACAATCTAAAGTCCATCCATCCCTCCTTCCTGAGTCCACTAGAAAGTATCCAAAATAAAAATCTGTGAGGCTTTCTATAGAGAAAATTAGGAAGCAAGGTATCCAAACAAGTGTGCACATAAGGGCTCGGGAATAACTAGGTAACTCATAGCTTCTCAAAGGGAACAGGTCATTTCAATCATGCTCTTTAGTCTCATGACACATGCTGGCTTCATCACCAGTCATAGTTCAGGGTTCCAAACTTCCAGACTTGATACATGTCTTACCACCTTTCAGTTCTAGTATTGCAGAAAATTTTATTTTTAGCAATAGGTAAAGGAGCAAACTAATAAGGTGAGAAATAGAGAAAAAAGTGAGCGTGAGGATTACTAGAGGCATATGTGGTCATTGCCAAGGGCCAAGCCACATTTGAGTAGAAAGGAGAGATACTTTTTAGTACATGAAAAAATTTTGGTGACTAACTTCTACTTCATATTAGTCACAGTCTGGTAGCAAGCACTGGCTAATACTAGGAAAAATGAGTAATCTATAGATTTTATAATTTCCCTCTTCATTTACTAAAAGGTATTTTTGCCTCTCAGTTGTCCATATGTCCCCTGAGAGTAGGGGACTGAATCTGTTATTGTTTCTTATTGTTTACCTAGTACAGTGTCTGGTCATTAGCAGGCACTTCATACATTATAGTTGAATGGACAAATTGAGCAAATGAAGAACTGACAAACTAGATCACTCTGGGGTGGTCCTGTATGTGTGTCTGTCTGTCTCTCTCCCCTCCTTCCTCCCTCTTTCTCTCCCTCACTGTGTGTATATGTGTGTGATTTTGTACTAGGTATTAACTTTTATGTTGGATACATTAGCAATATTGTATTCTCACAATTCTGCATGAGTTTGTGGTATGGAGTTAAGTTCTGGCCAATCAGTTCCTTAGCATAATTTTTATGTAAGTGAAAAGATAACATCCTACCCCAGACCGAAGTAGAAGCATGGCCCACAGGAGTCTTCCAAATGAAAATATTTTCTAAGTGGGGAATGAAAATGATAATTTTTGATGGTATTCTTTCTAATTGTGTGTCACGAAGTGAAATCTGAGCTCTTGCAGTGCGGTTTTGGAATTCAAATGTTATCAATTGGAATTGACATTAATTACATTTGTGCTGCTTGGCATTTGCTGGAACATTATTTTTACAACAATTCCACTAAAGCTGCCTAGGCAATTATCTCTGCTATGATTGTCCTCATCATTGTCGTCGTCATCATCATCCTCATCATCATCATCATCATCGCTATTAAGTCTCTCCTGTTCTAGTTCATCTCAGCCGGGCTCTGCACACCATCCCTTCTCTCCATCTCCCCTGCAGGAAGTCCCGTTCTCCCGCGTGTGGTGCAGTAACCGGCAGCCCCTGCACTGTGCCTTCTCCCTGGAGCGTTACACGCCCACCACCACCCAGCTGTCCTGCAAAATCTGCATTCGGCAGCTCAAAGGCCATGAACAGATCCTCCAAGTGCAGACATCAATCCTAGAGGTGAGTCCTTGATCTACAGGTCATTTGACCCCCTTTCTGAAGGACGGTAAGAATAATAAAGCTATACCTACCAGCTGTGCTATTCAGGTTCTGAAACAGCTTCAAAATGCACAAACTCTTCATCTTCATTACTGATGAGGGAAAATAAGCTTTGTCTCACGCCGAGGATTAAACTAAACTTCCCCCTGGGCAAGGAAACTCAACCCATCAGAGAGCTTAGACTGTGAAGGCACCTCTGGGGAAGGAACTGGTACCAGGCTTTTGATACACAAAATCACAAGAAGTCTTATGCCACAGCAGGCTTGGATTACCAGCTGAGATTCATTATAGACTGAAGCCAGATGGTACAGTTGAGACACATGACACAAAGAGGCACAAAGCCACCCTCAGACTGTTTTTCTGCTGGCTCTGACTAGTTTTCCAGAAGTCAGTTGCCCTATATGTGTTATTTTATCTCCAGGGATGGGACTCCCTGTCTTACTGTTTCTCATGCTCCCCAGGCTCAGAATTCTGTACATCCACATTTCCATTACTCCCTTCCAATACAATAATATAAGGAGGACAGGACAATACAATAATATAAGAAGGACCTCATTCTATAAGGTAAGGAAATAGAAGTGCAAAGAGAGGAAGGACTTTGTCCAGGTCAAATCAGTATTGGAAGGTAGAGTTAAAGTAGCAGTCAAGGGAGGATTCACTGGAGAACTTTTGCAAAAAGACATCTGATTTCCATCATGGCTCCAATTTGTCCTAAACCACCAAGTGACTTCATGGCTTTGAACATGAGCTTATAAAGTAGACAATAGCCATCCTTCCTGAATGGGATAGAGGGGGAGATTAGCAGAGGGATTGTGATGCTTTTGTTTGTCAGTTTCCATGTCATTACAGGCTAGTGTAGGAAAACGTTTTTTGTTTTTCACTTATAAAATAAATATATACATATATATACATATATGCATTTATTAATATATGAATATATATTTATAAATTTAGGCTTGGCAGAAGATTGAACACATTTATATACCTACAATTCAATTTCAAGGTTTTTTCCTGGAAAATTTATAGCTGTATAGCATTATTCCTTCTCTCTATTCTCATTTGAATTCATTGTTTATGCAAAATGAGCATTGCTAATTCCCCAAATAGTTTTTCTGAAGAGTGGATGGCTTTCCAAAGGATTGTGCCTTAAAATTGATAGCTGTCTTAACTGACATGTTTATGCAGTATTTGCATTCATTATTGCCAGTTAGCATTATGTGCTCAAGTAGTTTTGACGGAGAAGGTAGATCTGGAAACCTGGGGTAGGATATTTTTAGGGGCTCTTTCTTGAACAGTGTTGGTATATTTCACACGATACATTGCAAAGTAAAATAAAAATTGTAGGAAGGCTTTAAAAATAAAAACAAAAAATCCAAGAAGAGCTGGTATTCAGAAGGAAGCATGAAAAGGCATAACATAAAAGATTCCACTCATCCAAATTGCCCTAGATGTCCGTTAACAGACCAATAAGAGTTCAGGCTTAAAGGTTATTGTTTGTAAAAGCATCCAGATATTGGTGATCAACTTGTGCTATTACAGGACATTTATGTAAGAGGAATGTGATAGGTATTTTTGCTCCTTGCTTAATAAATTCTTAAAGTGCTTGAAAGGAAAATTAGCTAATAAACACAACTTTATTGTTTACTCCCCAATTTCTTTTCTAATGCTTCACAAGTTTACAGTCACTAAGAAATGCCTTGCAGAAGATAACATCATAATATCTCTTGATAATGAAAGGCAAGTATGAGAATAATATTTCAATATTTATTGTTAGGTTATAGTCATCCAATTTGAGGGCTGCTGCATTTTAGAGGCTTTATTAACCCTTTGATCCTTTCAATGATCACTTTATTAATTGCTTCAAGCATTGCTGCAGAATTTGGCCCAGGTTGTCATCTTCACTTTGTATAAACTGTATTTTTTAGACAAGTCTAATTTGTTCTCATTTTCTGTGTCAGAAGACGACTAATAACTTTTGTAAGCCGCTATATTTCAGGTATCATTTCATTTGCTTTTGTATTTGTCATACAACCATCAAAACTCTGTGGGTTAAGTATTAGTACTATCACAATTTTACATGCTATAAAAGTCTCAAAGGCATCAACTTTCTTGTCCAAGATCAAAGATCATGGAACTCATAAGGGAGTAGAGCCACAGTACCCAACTCAGAGACCTGACTTCAAGATCAAAGTCTGACTACTCCACTACACTACTTCTGGACCCCAGTCAAGGCCATCTAATGGATTAGCCTTAACTGTGGGCCTTCTTCACAGTATGGCTTCTCTTCAGGGACTCAGGTACTAGCGACAAACATCATAGCACCAGAAATTTTGTCTTCCAGTACCTGAAAGTATATGAAAACTGAGAAGTTCTTTCTTCAAAAGAAGAAAGGATGGGATGTAACCATTTGTGTGACGGACTAGAATTGTTCATTCTATAATAGAGATCCTACATGTAGCTCTGCCTACAAATGGATGTCTTGGTTGAATGATTGCTCAAACCCATTTAATCCTGGGATTGTCAGACTCACAGGAAAGACACACATCTGGTGATACATATAATGCATAAAAACTGTCCTCTTGGCTGGGTGCGGTGGCTCATGCCTGTAATCCCAGCACTTTGGGAGGCCAAGGTAGGCGGATCACAAGGTCAGGAGATCAAGACCATCCTGGCTAACACGTGAAACCCTGTCTCTACTAAAAATACAAAAAATTAGCCGGGAGTGGTGGCGGGTGCCTGTAGTCCCAGCTACTCGGGAGGCTGAAACAGGAGAATTGCTTGAACCCAGCAGGCAGAGGTTGCAGTGAGTTGAGATCACACCACTGCACTCCAGCCTTGGTGACAGAGACTCTCTCAAAAAGAAAAGAAAACTGTCCTCTTTTCCCTAAAATGACTTAATTTTTTAGTAAATGGTTCCAGCAAAAGTGAAGACGCAGAAAGTGCTGAGAAATTGGGATGACCTGGGGAGGTGCAGGATACATTCTAGACCCAGGTCTCTATCAGTGAGTTAGGAATAATAGATCAATTTTTAAAGCACATCATACTTCATGTCCCCTAGGCAGAAAAAGACATTTAGGTGGTTTAATACATTAGTAAGATATATTTATATAATTAACATTTTATATAGGATCAAGATTTAAGATATATAAAAAACTTTAAATATTGATTTTTAAATATTAATAAGATATCTATCTTAAATACTGCTTTAAATGTTTAAGTCAATGCAATAATCATCCTCATTGAAGGCATTTGATCCTTCATGTTCAGCCTCATCCCTGACATACCCCTTCATGCCACTGATCTAAGTGATTTTTCAAATAAACCCAGTCTGTCATATTACCCTCACACTTAAAAGTTATTTTTGGGACCAAGATAATATATCTTTTTTACTCTTTAGAGTGGTCATTACTGTATCAGTCTTTGGAAGCAAGTTGTTACCCTTAAATTTAACCTTATTGAATTACCTAATGATTATTGCCAACTGATACTCTATAAAGCAACAGTATCAACAGTCTAAAATTGCAGACTGGAATAAAACAATTTTGCAAATATTGAAGAGAAAGGAAGAATTCCCAAGTAATTTATTTCATCATTCCTTATTAATGTAACATTATTAAAGAATCTTTTCTTCAATATAAACAACTTAAAGGAATCTTGCATGTTACAATTTTCTCTTCAAGCAGTTGTCTTATCTTTCTTCCAAAAGTGTTGGAAGTTGGGGGATAATTTGTCTGTTACAACAGACAGAATAGTTGGAATTTCTCATTGATTTACAACTCCCTTAACTTACCAGGTAGCAGCTGCTTATCTCAGATGTGCAGAGCATGAAAATCTACTGTTCCTCTGCATATTTAATTTAAACAATCAGAAAATGTGATGTATCTACAGGATTCTTATTACTTGGCCCAGATGTCTTTTAGAATGCATCATAAATGTTACATAAAGTGTCATCCTTATGCCTGGAAAATATTTAAATTTGAAAACTTTAAGACGGAAATGGGGACCCACTTATTAATGTGTAGTAAATTGAAAAATTACTTATTTTTAGACTCAATCTCATATAATACTTTATTCACCTTCAAATAAGACCACCTTGTGCAGCTTTCTCTGAAGATATCATGCATCAAGGTGGTTTTTCTTCTGCCCACACTAAAGAGAGAGCTCAGTCAACAATTTATAGGTGCCATGAGGGCTTTCAGAGGCCAATTCTGTCCCTTGGGATCCTTTACCATGGACAATTCCAGTGTTTTCAGTTTCATTGATAAGCCACATCTTTGGCATTGACAATGACAGCTACCATATTAACTTGTAGAGAATTAAAAAAAAATTCTGCTCCTAGTTTCTATCATAGTCTTAAGTCAGAAAATATGCAAGGATACTATTCCTACTTGATTTGCATTTTTAGAGACTAGAAGAAATTTTACAAACCACGATAAAAGTGATGTATCTTGTAACCTAGTTTAAACAGGAAGAAGCTGAGTAGGTTCATTTTATAACCATTCAATATATCAGAACAGAATTGTCCACTGTGCCTGGGATAACCACCTATCCACCTAATCTCTATTCAGTCAATGCCTACCTATCTTTCAGGCCAACTCAAATGCCTCCTCCATGAAGTCTTTCCTACTGTACTCAGAGAACATTTTCCTTAACCACCTAGCACTGTAGATTTCTTGGCACTTGTCTTGAAACAGGGTGCTATAGTGAAATAAGTACTGGTATAGTTGTTAGGATGTCAGAATTCTAGTTTCACCTCTGTCACAAACTACCTGGGTGAATTTTACCAGGTTTCATAACTTCTGTGGAGTCTATACAAATGCAAAATAACTGATTAGGAAGTTGGGTCTAAAATAGATAAGGTAGCATCCAAGGTCGCTGAACTAGAAAGTGTGGAGTTTTACTCCAAAGTGAAGTCTTTCTGCTTCTAAAAACCATGCTCTTTTCTGTTATACTATGATAACCTCAAATACTGGAATAGTTTTGATGAGTATTGTTTTATAATATTCCAGGAACATAACTAAAACCAGTAAGTACAATCTGTTTAATATAATAACATGTACTTTGAGGTTCCAAGAAGAGGGTGTGATATGCAGCATTTCTCACATGTGTGTGACCATGAAACTGCCATTTCTTGGAATCTCTTCTGAGATATCCTTTTGGAACTGATGGATTAACGCATTGTGTTTCCAAAAACAGAGCCCTCAAAATGCAACTGTGTTAAATAGTTACAGAAAGACAAAAATCATTATCAATCATTAATGAAATTTCTGTATCAACCAGTTTTCTCAACTAACAGATTTAAGAACTCTATTTTCAACCTACCAAGCCTGATAGTTTATACTTATGTGAGCCCAGCTGCTAGCTGAAAAAGGCCATCATGGTTGTGGTGCCCACATTAGGAAGACATTTAACAATTGGAAGAGGCATCAGGGCAGGATTTCAGGGAGGGAAGGAAGGGCATGTGTGCACTTGGAGGGCATAACAGGCAAGTTTCTAAGACAAAGGACAGCTTCTTGGAGTTTAAACATTCTAACTAGTCCCTTAACTCAATCCCAGATCTGATGCTTTACTTACCCCTTGGATTAGTCTTCTTTTGCTACAGAAAAAACTACCACTAATTTAGAAGCATAAAACAACGCTTCTTTATTATGTCATAAGACTGAAACCAAAGTGTTGGCCAGGGCATGTTCTCATCTGGAGCTCAGAGTCCTTTTCTAAGTTTATACAGGTTGTTGACACCATTTGGTTCCTTATTGCTTTAGGACTAAGGTCCCCATTTTCTTGCTGGCTGTTGGCCAGAGGTCACTCTCAGCTCCCAGAAGCCACCCACAGGTCCCAGACACATGACCCCCTCTATAGGAAGCTCATAGACTGGCTGTTTGCTTTCCTCTAGACCAGGAGAAAAGGTGCCTCCAGACAAGAGCTATCTCTTCTCATTTGAGGACCACCTGATTAGGTCAGGCCCATCCAGAAAAATCTCTTAATTGATTCAGTCAACTGATTAGGGACATTAATTACATCAGCAGAGTCCCTTTTGTCTTATAATCACGGAAGTGATTCAATTGGATATTTTTCAGTCCTTAAAATTCTGTTAGTCCACCTAAACTTATTAGCAACCACTGTAGCCTGGCACATTTCTGTGGGATTTAATGTTGGATATAAGGATTAATATTGAAATGACAAATTCTTATTGGACAGCTTTAAACCAGAAACAGGTAGGCAGGCAGGAGCCTTCCTGATTTATACCACTATACAGGCTGGTCTACATGTTACTCTGACTCAAGGCTGGCTCTGTTATACCAAAGCAATTTAATTCTGAAACAATTTTATTTAATTTTGAAATAAAGATACTTATTATAAAATCACACAACTTTAGGACTTGGGAAGAAAATAAAATTAAAGGTAATCAACATACAATCACACCCTTGTAGCTTTCCTACAAGGCATTTCCTAGGCAGCTCCTTTGATCAGCCCATTCACCATTAGTTATGACTATCAGAGGGTCATTCCTCACTCTGAACTGAAATCTGTCATTTGGTAGCTTCTTCCTGCTGATTCTAGAGCTATGCCTGAGAGCCAAAACAAACAGAAAAAGAGTCTAATTCTGCTCTCACCTGACAGTTTGTTGTTTTGTTTTGTTTTTTGTTTGAGGCGAAGTTTCACTCTTGTTGCCCAGGCTGGAGTGCAATGGTGGGATCTCAACTCACTGCAACTTCCACCTCCCAGGTTCAAGTGATTCTCCTGCCTCAGCCTCCCGAGTAGCTGCGATTACAGGCGCCTGCCACTACGCCCAGCTAATTCTTTGTATTTTTAGTAGAGATGGGGTTTCACCCTGTTGGCGAGGCTGGTCTTGAACTCCTGACCTCAGGTGATCCACCTGCCTCAGCCTCCCAAAGTGCTGGGATTATAAGCATGAGCCACTGTGCCCGGCCTCTGACAGCTCTTTTAATGCTGGAAGCTAGTGACTGTGACTCCCCTGAGCGGAAGAGGCTGTTGTAAATTTCCAGTACACAATTTATTAGGCTACTAGAGAAGTTCTTTACTATCTTAGAAGAAAGGGGAACTTATCAATGTATTTTATAGAGTCCATCACAACAGGCAAGCATTTTGTGCATGTGTGTTAACCCAGATTTTCTTAAAAGATAAAAGTGTTGGTCAGGACTGCTTTCAGATGGATCTGATCATGCGTTCCTTATTTTGTTTATAGAATGAACGAGAAACCATCACTTTCTTCACACAAGAGGACAGCACTTTCCCTGCACAGACTGGCCCCAAAGCCTTCAAAATTCCCTACTCCATCAGACAGAGGATTTGTGCTACATTTGATACCCCCAATGCCAAAGGCAAGGACTGGCAGATGTTAGCACAGAAAAACAGCATCAACAGGTAATTGGGGACAGCTTCTGGAAGACGATGTTACTAAGAGAACTTAGAAACATAAAGTGGGCTAAGTGAAACCGTGACATTTCTGAGCCCTAATATTTTTATGAGTTCCTCTGGCCATATTTCATGTGTGTTCCCACTAAGTAAGTGGGGAAAGAGCAAGAAAATAACAGTAGGCCAAGCGTGGTGGCTCACGCCTGAAATCCCAGCACTTTGGGAGGCCGAGGCGGGCAAATGACTTGAGCCTAGAAGTTTGAGACTAGCCTGGGCAACATGGTGAGACCCTATCTCCACAAAAAATAATTAACTGGGTGTGGTAGTGCACGCCTGTAATCCCAGCTGCCTGGGAGGCTGACGTGAGAGGATCGCTTGAACTTGGGAGGTCAAGGCTGCAGTGAGCCAAGATTGCACCACTGCACTCGAGCATGGGCAACAGAGTAAGACCCTGCTGCAAAAACAAAACAATAACAACAACAACAAAAAAGACACCCTGTGTGACATTTCCTGCTACCTCATTCTGCCTTTTGCAACATTATAGAAAATCCCTACTTTGGTTCTGATACCATCTCTAGGTTTGCTAATTGGGTCACCCAAATGGGCAATTAGACTATGTTATCTTGGAGACTGTGAGTGAAGAGAGCACTTTCTTAAGCCAGTGATGCAGAAACAAACAAACAATCGGATAACCGTAAGCATTCTTTAACCCTTAATGAGGACATGCTCAAACTACAAAATCGATTGCCTGAATAGGAAAAAAAGAAGTTTGAAGATAACTTTTGGGTCTGAAGCCAGAGGATGTGAAATAAGCAAAAGCTTGCCTAGGCACTGTGAATGAACATGCTGCTAAAACTGACACTGCTCATTACTGCACTAACATTTGTAGTTGAGAGTAGAATAGAGAGATCCATAATGGGCTTTATTACTTTAGATGAGACAGGCAGGGGTGATGCTCTCCAGGGCAACACTGATGGCCAGGCAGGTTTGGGCTCAGCTTGAGGGATACACAGCATCCCTGCATTGAAAAATGACATCTCCTCTCCCTGTAAGCCCTGTGCATGCCCCCAAAATGAATACAAAAGAGAATATATTTTGCCAGAACCATTTTATTTCTCTTTCCTTTGGTACTATTTTTTTTTTCTTTCAGGCAAAGCCTTCTTTTCTTACTGTTTGGCTTGCTCCGTCACTTTCATTTTTTGTTCTTTATTTTCACAGACATCCTACCTGACTCTTTCTTCTCTAAAAGGGAGGGTAGATGTCTGCCAAGAAGGGATAGAGTGCTGCTCTCTGTTTCAAAAGGGATCCAGAAGCCAAGAACGAAGGGCGCAACTAGAAATCAGTCAGGCTCAGAGAGGAAAGTCAAGATGGAGGCATTGCTGCAAGAGAAAACTGAATTTACAGAGACAGGCAAGCCCGAAAAGTGTAGACATATTTTTGAAAAGGCGTATATTGAAAATGAAAGAAACAAAAATGTATGAGTGTACAGGGGAAAAAAATTAGATTGAATATTTCGCAGCAACTCTGACAAAAGATGAGATGTCTTGTCTATAATGAGTGAACACCATGACTGTGTCAATTTCCCTTTCTGATCAACATGGATCCAAAAATGAAAAATGAACCCAGAAAACATAACACGGTTAGAAAAGAACAGTGAACAGGGACTCAGAAGATCTGCATGAGAGACTTGGTTCTGCTACCAATACCAGTCTGCCTAAATGAGTCACTTACTATCCCTGTGTTTCTTTTTCTAGAAATGCAATGGCATCTGAACTATATTAAGTCTAATTCATGCTGGCTATAAAAGTTTATGATTTTTTAAGTCACCATTTAGAAAAAACAATTGTCACAAAATACCTGTGTGCCCATAGATGCTGCCATTAATTTGCTGAATGGGCACGTACATGTTCCTACCTTATTACATTTTATTCTCCATTTATAGTACACATAAGAGAACTACAGGGAGTACTTCCAAAGTCATCAGTTTCTGACCTTGCACAGTAGGGAAAATGCATTTCAAACTGGGAGACTTAAGTTTAACAACCTTTTGTATCTGAGCACTAATGAGCAGTCAGTGGCTACCCTGGAGCCAACTGCCCCCTTCTGTGTCTGGAGCCATAAAACCTGAGTGCTCCTGTGGCTGTTGGTTTACTTGTTTTTGTTTTTCTCTAAGATCCCATCTCCAGGAAAATTTTTTTGACATAATTCATATAACCTATTTCATGGAAAATTTCTAACACAGAACCAGAATATGTAGATTCTTAATAAATGCTAGTTTTTCCCCCTTGACATTTTCACAATCCATAGCAAACTAGAATAGCACGAATATATAGAATCTACTTCTATCCTTAAATCTTATATAGCCCGGCTCACACCTGTAATCCAAGCACTGTAGGAGGCCAAGGTGGAAGTGTCGCTTGAGGCCACAAGTTCAAGACCAGCCTGCACTTAGGGAGAACCCTGTATCTACAAAGAATTAACAAATTAGCTGGGCGCGGTGGCTCATGCCTGTAATCCCAGCACTTTGGGAGGCCAAGGCGGACGGATCACGAGGTCAGGAGTTTGAGACCAGCCTGACCAACATGGTGAAACCCTGTCTCTACTAAAAATACAAAAATTAGCTAGGCATGGTGGCAGGCGCCTGTAATCCCACCTACTCTGGAGGCTGAGGCAGGAGAATCGCTTGAAGGTTGCAGTGAGGAGGCGGAGGTTGCAGTGAGCTGAGATCGCACCACTGCACTCCAGCCTGGGCAACAGAGCAAGACTCTGTCTCAACAAATTAGCCAGGCATGGTGATGTATGCCTCTTGCCCCAGCTATTTGAAAGGCTGAGGCAGGAGGATTGCTTGAGCCCAGGAGTTTGAGGCTGCAGTGAGCTATGATTGCGCCACTGCACTCCAGCCTAGGTGACAGAGCAAGACCCTGATTCAAAACAATACTACTAAATAAATGAATAACCTTATACATTTAACATATCAATTTCACTGAGTGTCATTCCCTACCTTTCTCTTTAATCTCTAGCTTTACTCTCAAAAAATAGTCAAATCATGGAGTGAAAATGATTTAAACTAAGAGCCAGCAAACTTATTTTTTCTGTAAAGGACCAGACAGGAAAGAGTTTAGGCCATATGGGATCTGTCTCAACTACTCGGCAACATTCAACTCTGATGCTGTAACAGGAAAGCAGCCAGAGAGAGTCTGTAAACAAATAGATATGACTGTGTGCCAGTATGCAATATTCACAAAAATAGACAACGACCCCTATTTGGCCTATAGTCTGCAGTTTTCTGACCCCTGATTTAAGTGAATTTGCCTTGATTTAGTAAAACTTCCATAGGATGTTATTGGCTCTATCTTAAAGTGAAGGAAGAAGGGAGGAAAAGAAAGAGGGAAGAAGATGAGTACAAGATACAGACCGAGCACCAGCTTCACAGGCAGACCACTAACTGTGGTTACCTGGTGACCACGGGCTCTAGGTATTTTCATTCTTGTGTTTGGGGATTTACTATGATCACACTAAACTAAGCTTTCTTGCTTCTGCAGGTTAGAAAACACATTCTAACCTTCAAATAATGGGTGTGAGGCTGCCATTTTCAAAATATCAGCCTTCATGTCCTGTTTTAAGTAGTACTGAGAAAGCTGACAATGTCGGTACGTCTGAATAAGGATGTTTTTATAATTTGAGAAAGTAAAATGAAATCTTTTAACAGGGCCTTCTCATTCAGTTCTGTCTTCAGGCTGGTGTGGTTACAGCAGAGCTGGCCACCAAAATACTTGGAGAAGAAGAATAGAAGAAAACTACTCACAGCCACCTTGCACTCTATTAGCTAATTATATTTTGCAGAAATTGTCAAGTTCCCTTTCTGTTTTTAGTACTGTCCCAAAGACAACAGGGATTTTTTGGATGTAATCTGTCACAACTTCCCATTGTAAAAGCCCCAAACCATTGTCTTTGCTCTCTTATGATTCCAAATAATATAGTCTAGAACTAATAGTAAATGTTTTAATACACAGAAATCTAAAATTGTCTCTATGCCAACATTATTGAGTAAGAAAGCTATGCATGGCTGAGGATTTCATCAACCCTGGGATCACAAAAAGGTGATCACAGAGTACATAGTCATTCTATTCAGGCAGTTCACCTACCATGATCTTGTGACTGCACTTTCGCCTGACTCTTCCCCTCCATTCAATTCCAAAAAGCATTTAAAAGCTAGTAAAACTACTGTCCTCAAATCATTAAGGAAAACTTTCAAAACAAGTGGAAGAAAACATTTGCTTTTACTTTATTGCCAGTGAAAATGTTTTCTTACCCTCCTTTTGGTAAATGCAAATGTCACTGATGATAATATGCCTTTTTGCCAATCAGGTTTCTACTTAGATTTGAATAGGAAGGAAAAGACAGGGAATGTAAAGTTAAAAGCTTAGCAGTCGATGAGAATGCGAGAAATGTCAGGGGTGTGTGCTGTACGGCTGGCAACACAGGTGGCCTTGCTGCTCGCCTAGCATATGGATCACACTAAATAAGCTACACAGCCTAGCAAAGAATGTCATAGATAACAGTTGTAGTTATAGATTCTGTGAGCAAACTTTGACTATTACTCAGAGTTCATACTTGCTGCATTTCAAAGCTGAGATTGCACATCTATTCTGAAAATTCAGCTGTAATAACTCCATTTCAATGCTCTTGGCCACCTGTGATTGGTAGCTGGGTAGAACTGCAAAATAACGAATTGGTCATGTGGGGGTAGGTGATGGGGAGCAATGCAGAGGACTTAACAAATTAAATGTTGGAAACTAACTGCTTTACGTAGAAGTGTTCCCCCATATCTAAACTTCCATAGTGCTTTGTATTTTTTATGATACTTTTTATTTTTTAATTACAATTAAACATACTGAGAGAGGACTATCTACTTGGGGGTTATTCAATAAATATTTCTCTAATGAACGATACGAACTCTTTCACAGGAGAGTGGCTTTTTTGTTGGCTTGTTTGTTTTGAGATGGAGTCTTTCTCTGTTGCCCACACTGGAGTGCAGTGGCACAATCTCGGCTTACTGCAACCTCCGCTTCCTGAGTTCAAGCGATTCTCTTGCCTCAGCCTCCAGAGTAGCTGGGATTACAAGCATGAAACACCATGCCTGGCTAACTTCTGTATTTTTGCAGTGATGGGGTTTCACCATGTGGGCCAGGCTGGTCTCGAACTCCTGGCCTCAAGTAATCCACCTGCCTCGACCTCCCAACGTGCTGAGATTACAGGCGTGTGCCACTATGCCTAGCCAGGAGAGTGTTCTTGACCCTAAAAACCTGCCTCTTAATAAATATAATTGATATGAACAAGCATCAAGGGATCTTGAAAGTGAGTCTTAAAACAGGCTACATGGCTGATATTTTGGAAGATTCCTGTCTTTTCCCTCAGATCTTAACAGTACCTGAAATTCTATCAGATCATTCTTCTGTGATGCCTCCTAATTTTCATATTCCAGAAACCCTTGTGAAAATACAGCCAGCTTGACCAAGTTGCTATGGGAACAGATTCATGAGATGGGAAGAGATCCATGAGATATGGGCAGATGAGTAGAGGGGAGGCCGCCACAATGGAAGAAAGGATTCCAAAATGGAAAGCAGCAGATAAATGATGTCTTATTAACAGTTTTTCCCAGTGCCCTCCTCAATAGTATATTTATTTGAACATGTATAAGCACTTGCCAGGGAAAACATATTTCTTATTGGTCTGCTAGTTAAAATGTTTCAAACACACTTCAGATTTGAGAGTTAATGGGTTATGGTGTAAAAACCGTATATGTGAAATTCCTCATATCTCATGGCTGACATGCTGTGCTATAATTTGTTTCCCATGAAATCTTTTAACAGGGCCTTTAATGAGAAACAGAATCTTCTCTCATTGAGGTGCTATCTTTTCATTTCCTCTGTCCATCCTATTAATTGGATGCAAAGGAACAGTGAGATGGCCAGAGGGCCGAGGAAAAGGATGGAGGAAGGCCCCAAGGCAGCTCAGCAATCTGTTTCTGAATAACTGTTGCGAAATCACTTGAGGTAGGAAAGTCCTAGAGCCAGGTTCCTTTAAAGTGAGGGAAGAAGGGAGGAAAAAAAAGAGGGAAGATGATGAGTACAAGATGCAGACACAGCACTGGCTTCAAAGGCAGACCACTAAGTGTGGTCACTTGGTGACTATGGGCTCTAGGTATTTTCATTCTTGTGTTTGGGGATTTACTATGATCACACTAAACTAAGCTTTCTTGCTTCTGCAGGTTAGAAAACACATTCTAACCTTCAAATAATGGGTATGAGGCTGCCATTTCCAAAAAATCAGCCTTCATGTCCTGTTTTAAGTAGTACTGAGAAAGCTGACAATGTCGGTGTATCTGAATAAGGATGTTTTTATAATTTGAGAAAGTAAAATCCTAGGAATGATTTATCTAATTTATGAGAGAATATTTTAAGTGATTAACTATTTCCTTTTACTTACTTGTCAAGTTTTATTACCTGGTTCTAGAAACCAGATGACTCTTCTAAGAAGAATGATTGGATAGGGAGACAGTATTATACATATGTGCTTGTAGTCAAAAATACAATGAAGCCCAAGTCAGGTTTTTTTGGTTCTGGTCCAGTGTGGACTTATGCAGGGTCCAAAATTTAAAAAGCCCTTGCAGTGAAGCCAGAGAGACCCGACACAGCAAAGTGGTAGATGTTTGGGCTTCATTTTGTCAAAGCCAGTGATTCATGAAACTGCCTGCTAATATGAAACTGAACACAGACAGCTCTGGGACACATTTAGCCATGAACAAGCTGTATATGGTTTGTAAGTGGCAGGTGCCTATCCTAAAGGCAATATGGAAAATAAGCTTTTTATGTTCCTCCAAGAGAACTAAAGTTATGCTCCCACTGTGAGCTCCAGGGGATGCTAACAAGGAGTGTCGCATTTCTTCTAGGCAGTGGGTGTGTGTGTGCTAGGCTTTGAAGGAATAGGTTTCCTTCCTATAAACTGTTTTCAGAAAAGACAGGCATGCAAAAACCCGTTTATAGCCTAAATAGTCCCCTTCACAAGTGCTGTTTCAAATAGTACTGAAAAAAGTTAACAATGTCAGTACATCTGAATAAGGATGTTTACATAATTTGAGACTGTAAAATCCTAGGAATGATTGTATCTAATTTATTAGTGCTCTTTAAGTGATTAACTATTTCTTTTCAATTATTTGTGAGGTTTTATCGTCTTTTCATTTCCCAAACTGAGAGACTGTCATAGGCTTATCCTGTCAGGAATGAAACTGGAGAATTGAAAACAGGGACTATAACCAACTTTGTTCTCATTTGGCAACAGACAGTCCCTCAAGGATCCAGGGCTCTCATACATTTCCAAAAAAAGAGTTCTTGCTTTTTTCCAAGAACCAGATAATGAAATAGGTAAAAGGATAATGAAGAGGGAAATTTTATTGCCAAATTAATTGGCCTGAAATAATTAATGCACCACTTTTAGAACAAGGCAGACTGGAACTCAGCATGTTTTCAGGTGCCCATGTCCTTCCCTTTCGGGTTTTCCATGCCAGCTTCCTCTCACTGGAAGATACTGGGGGACAGCAGGAACTATATAGTGCTCATCTCTTGCTTAGTCTTTAAAAATGCAGCACTGGCTTACTTTATCCTGCAGGCTGCTTTGCTGTTTGTTGACTACACAGTGAAATTCAAGTTTGGGGATGAAAGCTTGATGAATGGGCCAAATGCTTATGGTGTGTTCAATTACTGCTCTTGAGGATAAATGGCTTTTCTCTTCTATTTTCATTTAAAGAAGCATATGGAGGGTTGGTTTTGGTCACATAAGAGGCCTTCATTAAATTAGACAATTAAAATGATAGCAGAGATATTAATATTTTTCCATTATGACTATGTTTCAATGCCCTGTCTGGGGCTATATAGTAGGATTATACACTGTTTTTGTAATGATTTTTTCCAATTTATTATAGGCAGCTTAACTTTGTTTTTACTTTTTGTACTGACAAACTAGTCAAATTTTTTTTTTTTTTTTTTTTTAGACAGAGTCTCACCCTGTCACCCAGGCTGGAGTGCAATGGCACCATCTAGGCTCACTGCAACCTCCACCTCCTGGGTTCAAGCAGTTCTCCTGCCTCAGCCTCCCAAGTAGCTAGGATTACAGGCGCCTGCCACCACAGCCAACTAATTCTTTGTATTTTTAGTAGAGACGGGGTTTCACCATGTTGGCCAGGCTAGTCTTGAACTCCTGACCTCATGATCTGCCCTCCTCGGACTCCCAAAGTGCTGGCATTACAAGCGTAAGCCACCGCGCCTGGCCCAGAAGATCTTTTAAAAAATACTCTTTTTAGTAGCTAAATTAAAAACAGTGGCCAGGCATGGTAGCTCACGTCTATAGTCCCGGCACTTTAAGAGGCCAAGATGGGACAATCGCTTGATCTCAGGGAACTCAAGGTGAGCCCTGGCAACATAGTGAGACCCCATATCTACCAAAAATAATTTTTTAAAAAAAATTAGCCAGGCATGGTGATGCTCACCTGTGGTCCTAGCTACTTGAGCGGCTGAGATGGGAGGATCACTTGAGCCTGAGAGGTCAAAGCTGCAGTAAGCTATGATCGCACCACTGCACTCCAGCCTGGGTGACAGAGTGAGACCCTATCTTGGAGAGAAGAAAAAAAGAGTCATATGTAAGTAGCAACAATTTTTAAACAGTTAAACTTGCTGCCCTCGTGTCACAGGTACAAGTGTTCCCTTCTATTTGAAAGTGTTGGGCAAAAGCCCACATTCTGAAGGAAATTATTGCACGTACCTGGGTTGAAGTGACTTCTTTGCTAAGAATATGGGGCTGCAACTCAAATGCAATCCCCTAGTATATTTTAATATGAAATTCATTCTCACAAGCAGTCACGGGAAGAGCTTACAGCTTGCAAATAGGTAGACTGTCCTCCTGGTACCATGGTTCCCAGTAACTGAAATAAAAGCTTTGTTATCTGGAATTTTGAATGAAAGTGAGGCCATTACAGACTCAGAACGCTGAGCTGGGCCGACTCCAGCTGGAAGTGCAAGGTGCCCTTGGTAGCTCTTCAGTGTACCTCCCCAGGGCTAAGACAGAGCCTGAGCCCTGTGCCTTCCTTTCCATTCCTGTTATCTAATCTCTTTGTTAACTGATGGAGGATTTAGATGTGCTAGTCCCTAAAATATTTGCATTTGAATACTCAGGGATTTGGGAAGATCTGAAAGCTTTCACAGTCCTAAAGTAAGGGTGGTATCTCTAGCCACTTTTCCTTTTCATAAAATTAGCCCTGTGTTGCAATAATTTATAAAGACCTATAAGGCAGAATTCTATATGGTTCCTCAATTCTCTACCCCACCTTTATACCTTCAAAAAAGAAAACAGAAGGCTCAATAACTATTTTCAAAAATCCTCAAATCTAAAGTTTTATTATTTTAACAAGGTTATTAGTTTAAAGATGTATTCTGAAAATTAAGATTCTATATAAAAATTCGGTTTTTAACTCATATACACCATTGTAAGTTGGCCTATGTCTAGCAGGTGAAATTGGTAAGGTCAAGATTCAGAAGTTTCCAGTTCTGCCCTGGCTTCTACATAACACATGGGCTTTTAATTGAAGCCAAGGGATAGAGACAGAGAAGTCTCTGAAAGATAAAAATTAATCATGGTAATAAAACAAATCCCCTGGAACTCAGGTGTATAGAAAGCATTTAAGCTCAAGAAAACAAAATTAAATTTAATAAACCATTAGTACTCAATGAACTTACATAGATGAATGTATTTGGCTGTCTTCGCCTAAGCTTTAATCTGCTTGTCCCTGTATTTTATAGTTTATCTGTGCTCACTCAGAGTTCCAAAGGAAAGATAAAGTTATTGAGTCTATAGGGCTGGGGAAATGAATTGAAGACAAAATGATGCTAAAGTAAATTCCTAAAATTTAGAGATTAGATTGTTTAGGCCAGGCACAACAGCTGAGACTTGTAATCTCAGCACTTTGTGAGACAAAGGTGGCTGATTACTGGAGGCCAGGAGTTCGAGACCAGCCTGTGCAACATGGCGAAATCCTGTATCTACTAAAAGTACAAAAATTAGCTGGGCATGGTGGCACACGCCTGTAATCCCTGCTACTTGGGAGGCTGAAGCATAAGAATTGCTGAAACCTGGGAGGTGGAGGTTGCAGTCAGCCGAGATCATACCACTGCACTCCAGCCTGGGAGACAGAATGAGACTCTGTCTCAAAAATAAAATAATTGATAAAAAATAGAGAGTAGCTCATTTATGTCTGCATATTATATAACATCTTAATGACACTGCAAAAAATAAATCTTAGTTTTCAGAATTACCTCCATTGATCAGAATTTGAAAAGGCTATAACAGAAGGTTCCCTGGAGTCAATGCATAAAAAAAGTTAACAATCTGAAGCATCTAAGATGAGGGTAGTAAGCATTCACTTCCTTAAAAATTTGTCAAAGAAAAAAAAAAAGTTTCATTTTCAGGCATCTATCTGAATATTCAGGATTACTATTTTTGCTAATGTTCTGGTTCCATTTAAAAAAAAAAAATCAAACACACTCAGGAAATTGCTTAAAATCAACTATTGCTGTGAATTCTGTTTTGTAGTACTGTATTAGTAATGTTCCCTGAATGGTGTGTGCATTTACCTGCCGGTGCCCAAATGCACCAGCATTATGATGAAGAGAAATGGGTCACATAGATTAGGATCCAAATAATTTCACAAGGAGATGAGACGGATACATGGCATACCAATTTCATAAAATCATAATGTATTTGCACACATGTAAGCAGCAAAATAATTCAACTATCTTTGAGAAGTAGCCTATTGCATTGAGATTTTAGGTATATATATATTTTGAGATGAAGTCTTGCTCTGTCGCCCAGGTTAGAGTGCAGTGGCGCGATCTTGGCTCACTGTAATCTCTGCCTCGTGTGTTCAAGCGATTCTTGTGCTTCAGCCTCCCAAGTAGCTGGGACTACAGGCACATGCCACCATGCCTAGCTAATTTTTATATTTTTAGTAGAGATGGGGGTTTCACCATGTTGGCCAGACTGGTCTCCAGACTCCTGACCTCAGGTGATCTGCCCACCTCGGCCTCCCAAAGTGCTGGGATTACAGGCGTAAGCCACCATGCCAAGCCCATATAATATTCTATTGTAAACAGATAAATGTAGTTTAATAGTGTGAGAAACATGCTCACCCGTCCAAACCCAAAGAATAGACTCAGAGGCACAAAGAACAGAGAAAGTAAGACTTTTAATAGCGGTCTTGCAAGATCGGGTGTCTAGTAGGCAGGCATACCCAGGGCAGCTACGGCAGGTAATTTATCTCCTAGTACACAAGTCCCTCCTCCAGTTCCTCATTGGCCAAGTACTATGGGAACGATCTTCCTGGACGTCACCTAAGTTTTATTATCCCCCTTATAAGGTTATACCCTGTCATCTTCCCTGCTTAAGTTTTGATTTCCCAATAATGAAACTTTCTTCTCTGTTACTGGCTGACCCCTCCTCTACATTCTGTTCACTTACTGCAACCTTCTAGGTGCATGAGCTGTGTGGTTTGTTATATTTGTAGTACTTAGATTTATAATGCCTTGAAAATGGCATTTGAAGTGCCATTTAAATGTTTTCTCACAATAGGATGTCTGCTAACTGCAAAGCTGATTCTACTATTTTTAATAAGGCCAATACATTCTTCTATGTATATATTAAAATTAAGTGGAATTTGAGATTTATATTGTGCTGAATGTGCTTGTGCAAATTCAAAGAATAAATTTAAAATTTGCTTTGGGGAGCACATTTCACTTGCTACAATATGTTCAGAGACCTGTGCCAAGAGAGTTAGATTTCTGCCTCTTTTGATCATTTAGCTTCATTTAGCCGTGGGTGCCTATTCCACAAATCAGGACATTTGCCGAACTTTTCAGAACCATGTGACTGGCAGGAGTCATTCTCCGGCCCTTCTCTTCCTTGAGGCAGGTGTACTCACGAATATTTTTAATATTGTGTTGAGACAATGATTCATTAGAAGCCTCAAAACCTAGTTTTTATGCCCCTCTAAAGGTTCTGTTATTGCGTTTTTATGCCCTGGTGTTCCTGTCATGTCTTGAAATGTCAAAGATCCCCAAACATTTACCTAGGGTAAAGTTCTCAGAGTGCCTGAGGCAGGACATAGAGCTAGAGATTCAGCAACTTTGGCCATCTAGTTGCTTATTTCAAACGCAGGAAGTTCAGCCTGATCTTCTTTCAAATCACTACTAGCTATGGAAACCTACTTTAGGTTATAAGACAGCAGAGGAGCGAGGTCAGCATGGTGGTCTGCAGGCCACATCTGGCCCACCACCTGCTAGTATACAGCCCATGAGCTAAGGATGGTTTTCGCATTTTTAAATGGTCTGAAAAAAAAATCAAAAGAGTAATATTGTGCCACACATGAAATCTGTGTGACAATCAAATATCAGTGTGCCACATAAAGTTTTATTGGGACACAGCCACACTCATTCACTTAACATATTGTTTCTGTCTGTTTTTGCAATACCAAGGCAGAGTAGAGTAGCAGCAACACTGACCATATGTGGCCCCCAAAACCAAAAACATTGACTATCTGGTCATTTACAGAGAAAGTCTGTCAACCCCTGGTATAGAATAGAGTGTTAACTTTTAAGGTAGTAGGCTCACAAAGATTCTAGTCATTCCCATAGGGCAAAAGTTCATCGTTGATCAATAGCAAATACAAAATGTAACTATAAATCCTTAATAAGGAGAAAGTACTGCTGCTTTTCTGTTGTAGCTGTTGTTTTTGAAACAACAGTAGAGATCATAAAGAATCATTTACCCGTGCTAGAAACAAAAGAATGTCCATGGTCATCATTCTCATGATGGACATAAAAGAAGACTGTCACACAGGTGACCCAGAGTCCACTCACGCCTCGTCTCTCCATTTGCCTCTCTCCCAGCTGTTCCTTCAGTTTGCCTTCTACCTGGGTTTTGGTGACAGTGTTTGTAGGAAGATATTGCAACTTTCCCTACAAACATCTCTACATGACAAGGAATAAGTGACAATATTCAAAACAAAGTTGTTCGGTTTTTTTGTTTGTTTGTCTTTTTTTGAGACAGGGTCTCACTCTGCTGCCCAGCCTGGAATGCAGTGGTACAATCATAGCTCACTGCAGCTTTGAACTCCTGGGCTTACATGATCCTCCTACTGGAACCTCCTGAGTAGCTGGGACTACAGGTGTGCACCACTGCACCCTGACTAATTTATTTTATTTTTGTGGAGACAGAAGTCTTGCCATGTTTTCCAGGCTGGTCTTGAACTCCTGGCCTCAAGTGATCCTCCCGCCTGGGCCACCACACTCAGCCAAAACAAATTTCTTAAATAAGAAGAACTAAGATCCCTTCAACTACTTAAGCAAGATTTGCTTTGCCATTTCTATTAGTATAGAAATGAATAAGCATTAAAGAAAAAAGAAAAGGAGGAAGGCGAGAAAAGACAAAAAGAAAAACTAGAGAGAATGTTTTTAAGCCAGCCTTTTCTATTTCACGATTAAAGATGTCTATTAGTGGAACATACTTGTAGTGCTATTTGGCAACCAACTGACTGTAAACAGGATCTTAAGACCTTTGAGTAAAACAGCACTTTATTCACTCAGAATTGCTGTGTGTGTGTGCGTGTGCGTGTGTGCATGCATCTGTGGCTCTTATAAATGGCAACGCATCCTTAAAAGCTTGTCTGTAGTCTGAATGCTCCACTCTACATCAGTCCTCTTTGTGACCATAAGCTGGGTGTGGTAAGGGAAAGTAATACCATCCTCAAAATAGGAAATACTTGGCTGGCTCTGGAAAATCTTTTCGACTCATCAGAATTTTACCAGAGATGACATTTCTATCCTTACTGTAAAAGTCCCTATGAAGAACAGTGACCTTTAATCTTTTGTGTTGTCTTTGTCTTCGTCATACAAAAGTTACTGTCCTAAAGCTTACCATGCTTTTACTGAAGACACCATGCCATCTTAAAAAGCGCTGTAGGAATCAATTACTTGGCTGAAGAATGTTGAATAAGCACCTATTGTAGTATTATCATAAGTGCTGTAGCAGATTCAGAAAATCAGTAGATATGATCCTTACCCTTCAGGTGTTTGTGGTCAAATTGAGAAGGCAGAACACACACACACACACACACACACACACACACACACACACACACACACACACACACACACGAAATAGATAAGCATTTTATTCACATGAAAGTTAAGTACAAGCATAAAAAGAGTTCAGAGAAGACATAAATCATTCTGGGAAAAGAGGAGATGAGAATTGAACCATCGGACACAGCCAAACACCATTGGGATTTTGAACCATTGAGACACACACAAAAAACTGAACCATTTTTTCCCGACACAACTCTACCCTTGTTTGTTCTTCCTCTTCCTTGCCCCTTGTAGTAGAGAGGTATCAATGAGCATAATTAAACTTGTCCATTTGTGGGTGCATATGATCTTGATGAACAGGATAAAGGGAGGACGTGGACCTTTCTAGTGAACTGAATGGATTAAATTAAAGCAAGAAGCAAAGTGTTACCTAAGTCAGGGTCAGTGGTTCAAAGAGCAAAATAAGACTGAGTGGGAGAAAAGACTATATATATATATATATGAGATAGGGATATCCATATCTAGCTATGGATATTTATACTAATATCCATAGCTAGCTATGGATATTTATATTAATATCCATAGCTAGATCAAGGCCAGACCAAGGAAGTCATTGAAGACAACTAGAGTAGATATTTCATGACTGAGGAACTAGAATGCAGAGTATATTCGAGTTTGGAAAAACTAAAGATTTTGCTGTGATTTAGACCATAAAGTGACAGAGTATAAATTAGGTATAGGTAGTAAACATGGAGAGCAACGGAGAAGCTGATGAGTACGTTAAAAAGAAAAAAAAATATAAAAGGAAGACTCAAAAACAAATGATCTAGTGTGAGAGATTAGAAAGATGGTTATAAATACTGGGATACTTGTTCTAGTTAGAAGAAGGACCAGTTTGGAGGCACAGAGACACCAGTTTCTGATGCATTGCGTTTGTGGAGCTAGAGGCATCTGTAATTGGAACAATCCCAAGGCCATTTAGAGATCTGTAATTAGCTCACATTAACTTAAAGATTGGAGGTATAGATTTACAATACTATCTATGTTGTTTGATAACTACTCCATTTAGTATATAAGCCCACTGAGGAAGGACAGAACAACAAGAAATCAAAGATAAAACCTTGAAAGCTCTTACGTTAGCCAAAGTAGAGAGGGGTCAAATATTTTGAAAAGATAGGAATGAGTGAAAGTATGAGATAAACTAATGAAATAGAGCATGTCAAGGGGATGGTCAAGAAGAAAATACACACACACACACACACACACAAAGAGTTCAAGGAAAGTGAGGACCCAAAAGACTTGGGGCCAAACATGGTGTCTCATACTTGTAATCCCAACATTTTGGGAGGCTGAGGCAAGAGGATCACTTAAGCCCAGGAGGTCAAGGCTGCAGTGAGCTATGATTGTGCCATTGCACTCCAGCCTGGGTGACAGAGCAAGACCCTGTATCTAAAACAAACAAGAGAGACAAAACAAGACTCGGGAGATAAGGTTATTGGTAACATTCCACAGCACAGTTTCAATTGAGTGCTGGGATACAAATTAGACTGCCCCAGACCTGCCTTACTATAGCTTTTTATCCCTACTATATCTATTAAAATTCATTTTTAATTATCTTATGGTGATCAGTGTTTATTCCTTTATTTTCATGTTTTGATATTTTTGTTTAACTCTCTCCATCTAGGAATTTATCTTATTTCGCTACACAAAGTAGCCCATCTGCTGTCATTTTGAACCTGTGGGAAGCTCGTCATCAGCATGATGGTGATCTTGACTCCCTGGCCTGTGCCCTGGAAGAGATTGGGAGGACACACATGAAACTCTCAAACATTTCAGAATCCCAGCTTGATGAAGCCGACTTCAACTACAGCAGGCAAAATGGACTCTAGTCCACTTCCTCCCATGAGACAGAGTGATGGCCAGCTTGGGGACATTTGCTTTAAATGGGGAAGAGGCCGCTTTCTGCCCAGTGGCGTTGGGGGAATTCAGCCTTCATTTATAATCAGTGAGATTCCCCTGCTGAAGAAACTAAATTTTATATAGGTAAAACATGTTAATAGGGAAAAGTACAAGCTCTCCTACATATAAGAGGGCTCTACTATCTCCTTGGAATCCACATTTGGGTTAACTCCTCAGATTTGGAGTGGCAAGGATAAAAGTGAGGGCAGAAGTAGCTGTGGGAAAAGATGAGCTATGATAATGCTGGGAAGGCAGAGATTGATTAAGTGCATGCTTTGAAATAGGTTTTTAATGATCTGCCCCAAAGGGCCAGCTGATTCTGGTACTAGATTGTCAGAGTTTTCTACCAACTGGCATCTGTGATGTCAGAAATCATTGTAAAACTGGTTTTAGACGTGAAACAGGGTTGCCAACCCATTTGTATGACTTCAACGTCAAGGAGGGCATTTAGAATTTAGAATCTGAGCACATCACACCAGCACCAACTCCCTGTCTCTTCTAGCCACTTAATGGAGACACAATGGAGAGGTAAGACAGACCACAAACTAGTTCTTATAGTGTACTCCACCTTTTACTTTTTTCCTGAGACAAATCTACCCTTATTCTTTCTTCCTCTTCCTTATCCCTTGCAGTAGAGAGGTATCAAGGAGCATAATTAAACTTGTCAATATGGAAAGTTGTTTTTTCTAACACAACAAAGTGGGACCATCTCTATTCCCATCTAAGCCACTCAAATTGCTGAGTGCTATTAGAACACAGCTTATTACATGGATATGGGGACAGGAGAGATTAAAGCAGGTTCAAAAACACATGAACTGCAGATGTCATAGGCCTCAAATCAGCTATAATTCTAGGAGGCATGTGTTGATCTAGTTCTCTAACATTGTTGTTATAAGAAAATGAGTTTTACTGGATTTTTCAATCCAGATTCTTGAAATTGTCTAACATGTGGGTACTATGTCATCACAAAATCTCTCAGTAAGGCTATATGTGATCCTCATTTTGCCTCTTGGGAAATTAGCAGATAGTCTTTGCTCTAAATGATATCTGAGTAAATAGACTTGAGGAATCCTCTACCACAGTGTCCCTGAAACCACATGCATCATTCAGGGAGCCTTCACGCTGTGACTATTCCGCCTCCCTGAATATGCTTTCTCTATAGAACCATTAACATATGGCTATTTTGCTCTATGATTTTTTTTTACATTAGGAGGCAGTGATATTGTGGAAGATTGAAATCCACAGATAATTCATGACCCTCATCTTATCACTTTACTCCATCTTTTTATCCTATTAAATCATTTTTGACAAGATGTCCTGGTAGACTAAAGGTGAACAGATTTGCTCTTGCTCATCTTCTGGTGGATATTTTAACTTGCTGTTCACAATCAGGACAACCAAAGTCAAGGACCCAGATGAACCACAAGGCAGCTAGTCAGCTACTTAGAGGTTGGTTACATTCGAATAAAAAGTAGTCAGGGAATGGAGGAGGTGGGGAGTTGGGGAGTACTTGGCATTTGGGATGTGATCCATTTTTTTAAACAATGTTTTGGTAGATACCTTGTAAAATAATAATAATAATAATGTTGTGAATCTCCATGCCAAGTGAAAAAGGCCTAAAGATGAGTTGAATTTATGATACCATGGGTAAGGCATGGAAGAACTCTTGAATGTGTTGGCCATTTTCTCTAACTAATGTGTGGAACATATGGTCCCCTATATTAGATAGAAGGCTTTCTACATGTAATTCAAAAGCATCTCGCTTTTCTCAGGAACCAAAGGCTTATGATGTAGAACAAAGAAATCATCTTAGAACTGTCAAGCATATTTTCACAATACCATCTCAAGATCAAGAAAACACCCTTTTGCTAGTGTGCTTATTTATTTCTTCTAGGAAACAATAGATAAACAGCATGAAAATGTAAATCATCTGGCATCACTGATAGAATTTCTGAAAGAGAAAGAGAGAGAAGTAGATGGTCAACCAGTCACAAGGTGGTTGGCATGGGGTGGTGTGCAGAGGAAATCTGCATTCACTATTGAGTAAAAACTTGTAGAAAGCACATTATAGAGCTTATGTTGGAATCCATCTTGGAGGATTTTTGTTTTTTTTGTTTTAAACTGTCCTTAGCATTTTCCCTCTTCCCTTCTAATTGGCATTATAATTGTTTCATCTACTCTGTGACTCTACATAGGTCTTTTTTTTTTTTTAGATGTTTGATACATTTTAAGTATTTTTAAATAGATGAAAATTCTAAATGATTTTCCTTCAAATCTATCTAGATTATTTTAAGATGAGACGAGATTATTGTCAATCCCTGAATGTCTGGAGTTACCTCCCATGGATTTTTTTTTCCTTTGGCCTGGGTTTTATAAACAACTTGAACATCATATCATATAGGATTACAAAGGAGGAAGTTAACATAATTCACCTCAGACTTCAGCCTAAGATTCAATCAAATTCATCCTTCAGCCCATTTTGTTTCTTCTTTATGTTTCTCTTTTACTTATTTCTGCTAGGATCCTACATAGGATTTCTATAGAAATGTATGAAATTCTGTGGTCACTGCATGTCAGGATTGTATAGTATGTTACAATACAATTTCAAAGAGAACCCACATTTGTGAGATTTACAGACCAAGGTGTGGGGGAGGAGGTAGAATTGCAGATCAGATAAAAAGTGAGCTTACACTTGAACTTAGTTATTCACTGTGACCTAAATTTAGTCCTATTGTAATATGTGCCTGTCACAACACAAATACCCCTCTTGAAAGAGATTTACTCATCTATCCAAGCACTTAATTTGGAAATTTTATTGTCCTATTGCAAAATGAAACAAAATTAAAAGTGGACTCGAGTACTTGGTAAGTTACTTAAAATTTTTACGAAAATGTCCCACTCAATGCCAAATCTTTCAGTCCTCAAAGGCATTTAAGTCTAATAGTCATGTTTTAAATATGGCTTTAAATTATGCCACCAAAATGGTGCACTTCACAGATTCACCAGACTGTAGCATCATAAAGTTAATTTACAGTTTTTACAACATTGCTTGTACATTCTTACTGGTTTACATTAAAATCCTTTAGGCCAAAAGGAAGCTTGCTCTATGGATTTAAATACAAACTTCATTTACCAGTGCAGGAAGTCTCATAAAACTCAGATGTACTCCCACAAAAATTTTATTGGCCTTTTTGTAAGAGATGAAAAAGAATTGACACAGTTCTCTTTAAAGAGAACCTTTTTATTATTATTCTTATCTCCAACTGCAGGTGGTGTCTTTTGCCGAGGTCTCTATATTTTTCTTTCAGTTGTCTTTGGGAGGGCATATTAAGTCAAATCACTAAAACAGGGTTCTCTTTGGATTAAAAGTTCTGGATTTATTGCAACTATTTTCCTTGAGAAACATTCTCAGCATCAGGATTGATAAACAAATGTAGATGATTAAAATAGGATAATTGGTTTTAGATAGTATCTTCTACTTGCCAAACTTCTGGCAAATTTACCTGTGAATTTCAAAATGTTATAAAATCTCTTGATATGCTTTTGTTTTTCCTTTTAGCCATTTTCTCTTCAATTTCTTAGTCCCTCTGCCCTCTGTAAATGTGTTGAGTGATATAGCTATCAGATGTATTGAAGGCAAAGTTCTCGCAGAGGTCTCTGTTCCAGCTCTGTAAAGGTCACAGGAATCGTGAAGGAGCTGAGAAATCTTCCTCTCTGGCCCACTGTCTGTGGCCCATTGTCATTGTTTCCTCATGAAACACTGCAGAGTTTGAATCCTCAGTAACTCTCATTGACTGGATTAGAGGTGATGGCCACAGCAAATGGGAGAGCAAAATGTTGGCCTACAGAGAATGACACAATTTTATTCGCCTTTGGTGTTAGTTTCCATAGCGCTGTATTTGAAAATCGATGCTTTAGCCAAAAGCTGAATGACCACCGTTTCCGTAGTTTCCACTGTTTTGTCTGCATAGAATTTTCCTGAACTACAAGCAAAAATGTATTTTGTCCAATGTCACAAAAGTGAAAATGTTACTAATCTTAGACGTGTTGCATATTTTGTGTTTTTACGTTCCAAATTCTTTCAAAAGCTGCCGTTACAAAGCTGTTTGGCTGTATTGACAGCATGTGGTGTTTTTGCAAAAGCAATTCTAGGAGAGCCAGTGTCTACCATGAACTCCTCACATCCCCACTCCAGGGTCATTCACGACATCGAAATGGCAACTTGTACACTGTAATTCTTCGAAAAGTAACAGGGGATGGAAATCAGACCTGGCCGTTAGTCACTAGTGTGTAGTACCGTGATCTGAAGTAGGAAATTTAACTCACATAGAATAATTGTGGTTTTTGAAGCAGCTACTCATTGCTTTTTCCTTTTGCTGTGAAGATCATGGATTGGGAATGTCCTCGTGAGGTGGACCTAAGGCAGTACCATTTAAACTTCATGTCCTAGCACCCGCCCTCCATCTGACCCAAAGATAAAAAAGGCGTTAAGCTTCATGGTTACGCCTAAGCTTAAAAATTCCCTTCCCCACTACTAATATTGAGTTCAGCAGGGCTCCATCTTATTTATTTTTCAAAAAAGTTATAGCTTTGAATTATAGACTTACTAAATTTGGTAAGGTAGTTCTTTGCATGAATGGGAATGCGTGTCGAAATACTTTCACAAAAGGCATGATTACAATGAAAATGCCCTTTTGCCTCCAGTTTTGCTAACCCTAAAAAGTATTTCACTAATTTCAAGCACTGTTTACACTCGAATCCCAAAATTGGCCAAATTATATAATTCTCTTAAATTTTCATATCTGTAGGTGGAGATTTAACTATGGTTCTGGTGAATCATAGAAGGGAGAGACAATATTTGAGGGGATTTTGTCAGCAGAATATCATGCCTTATGACCCCATTACTGAAACACAGACATTACAATCAGAAATAGACCTAATAATTCCAATATGCCTCCATTAGCTAGTTCCAATGATGCTGAGAGACAGAGCACCCTTTGCCAGGTATCAGGAATATAAGCCTCAGCAGAGGGTAACTGAAAACTTTCAATCAGAAACACTCTCCAAGGCTTATGGCTAGATTATGTAGGTCACTACCATTCAACATTTTTCTATACAAAAGTGGAAAAGCACTCAGAATCTGGGAATTTTCTGGTTGGAAGAACAATGTTCTCCTTTTCCAAATTGGAATAAAGACTCAGAATTACCCATTCTTCATAATCATGTCTGATTGGTACATGCACTCCAGGAAGTCTCAACCTAGAAACATTTCCACCCTAAGCATTTAAAGGAAAACTGGCTCATTCTTCTGATCCAAACTCAAAAAATATGAGTACTTGCATACCTCCATTTCTGCATGGAAGATTTTAAAACAGATTTCACTTTTTTTTCTGTTTATTTTGGGAAGGTGCGTGGGGGTGTTCTTTCAAGTGATTCATATCTCAAACCCATACCACTCTCAACTTTTATTTGATGTGTTCAAAGCCAAAAAATAAAATAAAATAAAATAAAGCAGGGCTGAACACTTAATTTGACATGAAGCTGAAGGACTGAGCAAGCCAGAGGAGAGAGGCTGAATGAAGCATAGCCTTGGCTTCATACCACACTTTTTGTGCCTTGTATTATCAATGTAAATTCTGAATGTTGTACAGTAAATACTTGGATGGACTTCTTAGAAAAGGCTGCACTGGCTTCTTTTTCAGCACATGTACATATCTATAAATATATATACATATATATTTGGTAATGCCAAACAGCTGTGTTATATTGTATTGAACAAAATGGACGGTTTGGATGTTTTATGTCGAGTTTGCAAAAAAAAAAGAAAAAACTGAATGGTTACAGACTTTTCAAGATAAATGTACAGACGTAAATTACTGCATATCAGTTATTTATGAATAAAGATTCTTTTATTGACATTTTAGGATACTACATGAGTGGCACTTTGAAATCTCGATGAGGATGAGATTTGTATACCTCCTGCCATGTCCTAGCAGGAGATAGAATGCTCTCCGAAAGGACAATTTCCAAATACATGTTAACATATGGAACCAAATTTCTTGCTCAAGCCTTGAGAGTGAGGCAGTGTTGTGAGGCTACTGGAAGCAAGAAGATTGTCTTCTAACATTCCCACCCCAGCCAGTACCATACACACACATACACACACACACACACACACACACACTTCCTTAGGATATAGTTTTATACAATCCAAGGTCATCATAGCCATACCATAACTGGAATACTGGAATACCAATCACCTTATTCCTCAAAATGCTTGGGCTATTTTTCCAGACTGTATAGAACATTTTCTGCCCTTCCGTGGGAAAATGTTAATAGTTACATTGTTGTACATTCCAAAGACATGTGGCTGACTAAACCTGCTTTAAGTGGTTTTAAAATGCTGAGAGCGCCCCCAAATTTACTCATAACTACTTAGAGAACAGGCCAGAGCCAGCTGAACTAGAATGTTCCACCCAAAGATGGCTTCTGGTCTATTTAAACTAGTCAGTTATAAATTTTTAAAAAGGCCAAAAGTTTATTTAAACCAGTTTTTTAAAAAATACCATTTCCATATAAAAACATTTCTTTTTTCATATTATTAAGTTTTAAAAGCTATGAAGTAAAATTAAATATTCTCTACACTACGTTTTTGAAAACCTTTATGTTTATGATGGCCAGGCGCCATGGCGCATGCCTGTAATCCCAGCACTTTGGGAGGCCAAGGCAGGCAGATTACTTGAGGTCAGGAGTTCAAGACCAACCTGGCCAACATGGTGAAGCCTCGTCTCTACTAAAAAAAACAACAGTACAAAAATTAGCTGGCCGTGGTGGCACATGCCTGTAATCCCAGCTACTTGGGAGGCGGAAGCAGGAGAATTGCCTGATCCAGGAGGCAGAGGTTGCAGTGAGGCTAGATCACGCCACTGCACTGCAGCCTGGGTGACAGAGTGAGACTCCGTCTCAGAAAAGAAAACATTTATGTATATGATAGATCTGAAGGAAGGGAGTGTATGCAGCACTTCCTAAGCCCTGTTGACCATGTAATTCTTTTCCTTATGGGACTATAGGGACAGATAAGAATATCCACAAAGAGGCTGTGTGTGGTTCCAACAGTTCTTTCTGACCACTTTAAATTAGGCAGAGCTTTAATGCTAATTAAAATATACTTAATCTACAGGCCTAATGAAAATTAGTTGAAATTAACTTAAACGAGGTAAATCAGTTATAGTTATGCAAAACCAGACCCAAAATCTCAGAATTATTTGAATAATTAGAGCAAATAAATCCAATTTGAGTTCCTCAAAATAGATTTTAACTAGAAGAATCATGGGACCAGCATAAAGATCTGGATGTAACTAGTTCATCTGGATGAAACTAGTTCATCTGGATGAAAATGTAACAGATTGGCTTGAACCTGTAATAAACTATTAAAAAAAATTGAATCTTCATTTAAAAGCTGCCTTATTGAGTTAGGAACTAATTCTGAATGGATTAAGTTAGTTTGGATGAATTAATGCTTTTTTTATATAGTGAACATTTGTTAGAATTTGATTTTATTCTGACAGGGGTTAACTCATTCACTCAAAAAATAGTTATTTAGCATTTTCTCCATGACAGCAGAGTCTGGGTTCAAGTCCTGACTCAATCATTTCACACTTGATGTCAGGCAAGATACTTAACATTTCTGCTTCATTTATAATAATATAGGGATAAGAAGAGAATTGTATATTCTCCCCAAAGTCTAAAGATTACATGAAAGCGTTCATGTAAAGCCCTTAGCACACTCCATGGTCCTTAGTAAACAGTCAGTGAGGGCTTACTTTCATCTTATTTTAGAGAGGCGGTATGCATAGTAGTTAGCAGAATGAGTTTGGGAGCAGATAGGCTTGGATGGGTATCCTGAGTCTGTCCCACTTTGGATTTGTGACCTTGGCCAAGAGACTGTTTCTAAAAGATGACAATCATATCCAGTTCACTGGGCATAAAGTAAGTGTTCAAGAACTGTTTTAACCATAAACACATCTACAACTGTTTCTGGCTAGTTGTGCTTCTGAACAGAGACATCCTGGAGCATTTGTTATACACACATAGTGAGGTTACAGCAGGACCAATAATGTACTCAATGTTAGCATCTTTCTGATACCTAAAATTTATTTAAGAAAAAAAAACATGTCCTACTGACACTGAATTAAGTGAAATGCAACTTATTTTCTAATATAAAGGTTAATGCTTCATAAAGTGAGTTAAAAATACTCTAGTAAGGTCCCATATTTTCATACCACATAGGATGATTTTAGGAAAGAACTTAGAGTTGATGATGAGACAAATGCATGTTTAAGGCATATCTAAGACAAATCACATTTTGTCTAAATGCATAAAATGCTCCACCAATGAGAGGATTATTTTAGGAAAGAACTTAGAGTTGATGATGAGGCAAATGCATGTTTAAGGCATATCTAAGACAAATCACATTTTGTCTAAATGTTAGTGTTCCTGCATAAAGTAAGTGCGCCACCAATGAGATGATCCATTCTCTGGTTTTCAGATGACACCAGGGCCTTAAAACCATGAGTTTTTGCACACATTAAATGTTAAAGAGTTATGCAAGCACTATCAACTGCTATGTGCTAGACCTCTCTGCTACAATCAGACATTCACAATTAAAACATTAACCCAGCCTTCAAGAAGCTCACTATCTCCAACTCAAGAGATTATTACACCATCCAACAAAAAGTGTTAGGAAAAAGGGAAGCACCACTGTTAAGATAAAACAAAGGAGGAACACTGAAACCAGATTGTGTTGTGTGAGGGAAGGTTCCATGGAGAAGCTGCCATTGAGCTAAGACCTAAAGGTGGTCTATTAATAAAGCGACTTCTAGAATAATAGTGTATAACAAACCCTAGAATTTGTGGCTTCAAATAACACCCATATATTATTCACATAAATGTATGGTGCAGCTGGGAGGTCCTCATGATCTAAACCTGGCACGGTTGACCTCAGCTGGATTCAGGCATGTAACTGCAATTAATTAAAAGATTGAGCTGGGCTAGCTCTTCCAGATTAGGCTCCTTTTACATTTGGGGCCTTGGTTAGGACAACAGGATGGACTACACTCTGCTCCTTGTGCCTCATGGTCCAATAGGCTAGGCTGGACGTGTTCTCGTGGTAAAGGCAGAAAAAGAGATGTGTGGAGTCTCTTGTGAAGCCTACACTTGGAATATCGTCATTTTTTTTGCAATATTCTAATGGCTAACACAACCCACAAGACCTGCCTGTTCAAGGGATAAGGAAATAGAATCCACCTCTAGATGAGAATTGCTGGAAAATCACATTGTAAAGGGTGTGGATACATGAAGGGATGGAGAACTGGGACCATGGTTTCAATTTCTCTGTCAGAGATGAGTAAGAATTTGTCATACAAAAAATAAAAGAGGAAGAACATTCAAACAGAAAGATTAGCACTGGCAATTAATAAAGATTTTATTTAAGAGAGGCGGCCGGACTGTTTTCATGCCTCTAGTCCTTACAACCATGAGTCTTCTACAGTAGCACTCCCCAAACTTCTCTTCTGTGTTATTAGGTTCTGATCCCATGATTAGCCATGTTTAGAAAAGGATGAGTTAATTTCATTTACAGAGGTTTCTTTATTGTGCGATCTCTCAAAGGCTTTAACACAATAATGACAGTTATTTTCAGTGCAGTCAATATTCTAGACACTTTATATGAATTCACTCATTTTAATCCCCTAGCAATCACATGAAGGCAGTACAATTATTGCTCATATTTTGTAAAGGGAGAAACTGAGGAAAAGAGAAGTTAATGTGCATTTTTAATCACTCCACTGCAGCTACTGTTTGTAGCATTTTCCAAGTATTTATCATCGCCTAACTCTTACTTAATGAGCTGTAGTAGCATCTCAGAGTTCACATTTTGGTGTATATTTTTTCTAAAGATATATGAGATAAAGTGTGTGCTCCATGCTAAATTAATTTAGTCCAGATTTCCTTACATTTCTGTTTTCTCATCTATCTACCCATTAAACATATAAGCCCATTGCAACCTTTTTAACATTATAATTCTTGCCTGTGAATGCTTGATTTAACCATGTTTCTCTATAGTTCATTAGAAATACATCCTTAAAACTGTAAGAATTAGTTATATTTTTGCTAAACCTTATAAAGACTACTTTAAAAAGTTGGAGGCATGTTTATAAGCAATTAAGTAACTTGTGTCAAGTCACTGCAATTTTGCTGTAAGCTCAGAGCAAAATTCAATGTGTCATTTCTTCAAAAGGAATGTTAGGTGTCCAGCCATCCATAAGATGCTGTGCAGCTAAGTGGGAAAAGCCTGAAATAGGAAGAGAAGACATGTGTTCTAATCTCAGCTCTCATGACTACCAGTGGAGTCACAGACAATTCATTTCATTTTTTGAATCTCGGTTTTCACCTCTGTAAAATCAGCATTATGAATATCCTGCCACACTTCCCAAATTTGGCTACAGCAGGGGTCAAATGAAATACTGTATATAAGGGGGAAAAAAGCTTTGTAGTCTAATAAGTGCTATGCAGGTACGTGTTTTAACAGAATGGGAATTGTACATTGAGTGTCAAAGAGTAAACAAAAGACTAGAAATTAATTATTTTAGAGCAATTTGTTAGAAATACACATAAAAAATGTTAAATGACCATGACTTGTGCCTTCATCTCCAATCCCTAGGCTGAATAATTTAGCTAGAAGAGCCAGAGAAATAAGTAATCTCTTCTCCTAGTATCATATCTTTAAAAATCCAAAGACTGAAAGAGATCATCAATATGTATGTATGGTTAGCCATGTCCTAAGTGAAAAATTATACAAAATCCTAAAGTCAACTACATATTTGTTTTTATCATTGAAAGAGATAAAAGTTAACACTTCTTATTCTAGGCTTTTATAGGCCCAAACTATCATTTCTTTTTACTGTCCTTTAAAATCTAGGCAAACAAGAAAACACAATTCACATTTAATTGTGCCTTCTATTGTCTCGCTGCTTTACAGTGAGCTTATTTTTTAAAATAACATTTACTGAGTGTAATTATAGAGGAAGCACTGTAGTACACAATGGAAATTCAGTAGTAAACAAAAAATAAATATCCCATTCTCACAGAGATGTCACTCTTGTGGGGAAAGACAGGGTAAAGGCTAAATAAGTGAAATACAGAGTAAGTTAGAAGCAGAAAAGAGGAATAGGGTATCTGGGGTTGTGATTTGGTTCGTGTTTTATTGTTGTTGTTTTTAGAAACAGGGTCTCACTCTGTTGCCCAGGCTGGAGTGCAGTGGCACCATCATAGCTCACTGCAGCATCCAACTCTCCAACTCCTGACCTCAAGCAATCCTCCTGCCTCAGCCTCCTGAGTAGCTAGCACTACAGACACATGCCACCACACCCAACTTAATTTTTTAAAATTTTTTGTAGAGAGAGAGTCTTGCTATGTTGCTAGGCTGGTCTCAAACTTCTGGCCTCAAGCCATCTTCCTGCCTTGACCTCCCAAACAGTTGGGAATACAGGCATGAGATTCTGCACCTGGCCATTGGTTTGTATTTTTAAATAGGGTTGTCAGGCAAGGCCTCATTGAGAAGGTGACTTTTGACTAAATACATGAAGGAGATGAGAGAGTGAATCAGAAAGACCCTTGGAAGGAGAGGATTCAAAGTCAAGGAACCAGCAGCTGTAGAGGTTTTGAGGTGGAAGTGTGGTGCACCTATTCAAGGAGCAGCAAGGAGGTCAGTGTGAGCGAGAGAATAGTAGGAGGTGAGTTCAGAGAAGTGAAGGGGTAGATCATAGATGCCTTACCAGGCTCTAGCTTATACACCGTATGAAATGGGGAGCTATCGGAGAAATTTGAGCTGTGTCAGAAGGATCACACTGGCAACTAGAGAATATGTCGGGGAAGAAGGAGGCAAGCAGGGAGATTACTACTGTAGTAATTCACAGGAGATGACTGTGAGTTAGTGCAGGGCAATTGTAGTAAAGGTGATCAGAGGTGTTTGAATCATAGATATATTCTCAAGGCAGAGCTGGCAGAATTTGCTGATGTAACAGATTCATGTTGTGAAAGGAAGAAATCCATGATGACTCCAAGATTTTGGTCTAAGCAACCAAAAACATGGAGATGCCACTACCTGGGATGGAGTTTTATGGAGATAGCTTTTGAGGAAAGTGGAGACCAGGAGCTCTATTTTGTGTGTTTGAGGTTCACAGCACCTATGAGACATCCAAGTGAACATTTGGATTATACATCTGGGCTTATCAGTTTGAGGCTCAAGGGAGAGGAATATACTTGGTAGTTGCCAAAATACAGACAACTCTCATGTCTCCTTAAAATATATACAAGCAAGCTGTACCCTGACCACCTTGGACACATGTTGTCTCGACATCCTGAGGCTGTATCATAGGTGCCTTCTTAACCTCGGCAAAATAAACTCTCTAAATTGATTGAGACCTGTCTCACTTACTTGTGAGTTCACAAGTGCTTTGAAAAGAAACCAACTCCGATGTCTAAAAGAATTTTGTAGTGACAATACACTGATACAAGTCTTTATATTATTAAGAGAAAAATGTTTTCAAAGAGTTCAAAACATCACACACACAGAAATACAAAAAAGATATGACAAGAGTTTTATTTACTTCATTCACTAATGAAGAAGTTGATAAGACGTTACAAATCAGTTCAAAGAAGAATTTGAAGAATGATACACATGTGCATATACATGTATTTAAAATCACGAGACTCCACCAAGCCTTGAGGCACTCAAAAATTAAGGCCTTCAGGAGATGAGAAGAAATCTGTAGAGACTGGGAAAGAGTAGCATGTGAGGTAATAGGGAAATCAGGAGGGTGATGTCTGAACAAGGGAAGAATGTGCAAACAACAAATGGGCATGGGGTGGGCATGGTGGCTCATGACTGTAATCCCAGAACTTTAGGAGGCTGAGATGAGCGGATCACCTGAGGTCAGGAGGTCAAGACCAGCTTGGCCAACATGGCAAAACCCCGTCTTTATTAAAATACAAAAATTGGCTGGGCACGGTGGCTCATGCCTGTAATCCCAGCACTTTGGGAGGCTGAGGCGGGTGGATCATGAGGTCAGGAGATTGAGACTATTCTGGCTAACACTGTGAAACCCCGTCTCTACTAAAAATACAAAAAATTAGCCGGGCGTGGTGGCGGGTGCCTGTAGTCCAGCTACTCGGGAGGCTGAGGCAGTAGAATGGCATGAACCCGGGAGGCGGAGCTTGTGGTGAGCCGAGATCGTGCCACTGTACTCCAGCCTGGACGACAGAGCGAGACTCTATCTCAAAAAAAAAAAAAAAAATTAGCTGGGTGTAGTGCACACCTGTAATCTCAACTACTCAAAAGGCTTGAGGCAGGAAAATCGTTTGAACCCAGGAGGTAGAGGAGGTTGCAGTGAGCCAAGAATGCACTACTCCAGCCTGGGTGATAGAGAGAGACTCTGTCTAAAAAAAAAAAAAAAAAAGAAGTGGGCATAATCAGCTGTCTCAGATGCTGCTGATAGGTCAAGTATGATGAGGATTAATAAGTGACTCTTGGATTTAGCAATGTGGACATTCTTTATGATCATGGCAAGACCAGTTTAGATGGAGTATGGTGTCGGAAAGCCTATTTTAAAGTAGATTCATGCAAAAAAAAAAATGAGAAGAGAAAAAAGGAGCCAGCACATATAATCCATCCTTTTGAGGAGCTTTTCTGTAATGAGAAGAGAGATCTTTTCTTTGTTTCTTTTGTAAAGGAAGTCAAAGTGAGAGGCTTGAAACTGTGATTGTGGAGGGGCGTATTCATTATAAACAAGGCCTGTAAGGGAGAGTTTTCAATCTCAGCCCCATTGACATCTGCGGCTGGAAAATTCTTTGTTGTAAGGGACTGTTCTGTGCTTTATAGGATATTTAGCAGCTTCCCTATCCTGTACTCACTAAATGCCAGTAGCACCTACCAGCTATGACAATCAAAAACATCTCCAAACATTCCCATATGTTCTCTTGGAAGCAAAATTGCCTGTAGTTGAGAACCACTGGTCTATAACAATGATGGTAAGTAGCTGAGACGTGGTAAAAGATAAAGTCATTAGAGAATCAAAATTCAAGTGATTGAAAGAATGGGGAGATAGAAAAATCATCTATATGTTTATTAAAATCTTCAAAAATTAGAACAGAAGCATGCTGAAGAGAATGACACTGAGCCAGAGCTAATTCTTCTGTGAACAAGGGGAATTGACTTAGGCATCAGATGATCACAACCAGGAGAGATAGTGGGTGGCATTACCTCAAAATAGGAGCATCAAAAATGGAAAATATTAGGGAGAGAAGAGGGAAAGTGATCTGGAAATGGCGATGAGAAGGAGAAAGAACTACCCCACCTCCAAGGGTAGAGAAAATATAGGAGTGAAAATAGCAACCACCTAAAAGGGCCACAGTAGTTTTAAGGAAGAGCTGGGTTTCAGTAAGAGCAAAAAAAGAAGGAAACAAATTTATGAGGATATAAAGCATTTTGCTGATGACTGAAGGTACTGGAAAAGGACTTCAAAATTTGGGAAGACTGGGAGATGGGTCAGATGTACAGACCCTTGCAAGGAGTATAGTACAACAGATAAGGATGTCCTGGAAAAAAGGAAATCCTTTTGAGATTTACCTTGGCAGAGATAAAGAACACTATAACAGTAGGCACTAAAATGGAATAAATTAATGAATGGATTGAATAAAAGTTCACTTGGTTTATGCACTTATTTATAAATTTCAACATTTACTTGGTTTATGTCTATAAATTTTCTTTAAAGCATGGTGATGTAGGTAATAATGTGCTTATTTAACAATATAAAATAGAGAAATGAAGGGCATAGGCAAAGATTACAAAACTGGCTAGTGGCAGGGTTTAAATTAGGTCTACTTATGGGGTGCTACTTTTCTTAAAAATACATTGCCTTGATGTTTCTTCAGCCATAAGGTATGTAGTTCAGAAAGTCTTCCTAATTCAAAAGCAGAATTTAGGGCTACTAAAGGATAGACAACCAAGGTATACAATGAAAGAGTTCTACATGCCATAGCTTTTTGGCGCTATGCAAGTCTAAGCTGTGCAACTCTCCTGGGAACCATCAGAAGACACTACAGTTGGTTGAGACACATTAGTGTCTTCTCCAGACTTCCTTCCTGATGCAATCAGCATAAATGAATACATTAAAAAGAGTGTAAACCAAAAATAAAATGACCCGACCATTTCATTGGACCCCTCCTCTCAGCCAAAGGCATTCCAGAGTTAACCTGAGAATCTAGTTCAGGCAGTGGCGGAAGACGGGGTCAGACACGCCTCATTATACCCTCCAGCATTAACATCAACACAAAAACTTTTAGTCAGGACCTCCTGAAGCTGTGTCACCAGCACGTTCTTAAAGTTGGCAAAATAAATTGAGACCTGTCTCAGATACTTGGGTTCACAACACTTTGCAAAGAAACCTACTCTTAACGTCTAAAATAATTTTGTAGTGAATACATTGATATAAATCTTTATATTAAAAGAAATGTTTTCAAATGGTTAAAAACATGGCACACATGCAAATATAAAAAGAGACAAAAATTTTCTTTACCTCATTCACTATTTATGAAGAAGTTGATGTTAAAAATCAGTTCAAAGAAGAATTTGAACAGATAAACATGTGCATACACACTATATACATACATGTATATGTAAATGAGAATTCTGAAGTGAATTTGGTAATACAGGCAAAACTGTTTAAGACCTTATATTGTATAGAGTAGTAATAGATACAAAATTGTCTATAGGGAATATCAATCTACATGTGAATACCTCATAGGGCAATAAAAATCGGGTTATCTTTCCTACCAGAGTGGAAATTAATTGTATCTGAACAAAATTCCTTTGCATTTCTATGGACAAGAGACATCTGCATGACTTCAGTTTTCCATCATTTAACTTCTACCCCTGCAGAACTAATAATGTAACCAAGTCAACAGAGGTCAAAGAAGTATACCCCCATGGAACTAGATAATCCTAAAAGGTCAGCTAGGCGCACCCAATACTCCACTTTTTTTGTGCATGTTCAAGTCTTCAGCAACTTTTTCTTGACAATGCTGTGTGTCTTGGAAATTTGCTGGGAGCCTTTTATTTGTGTATCGTCTCTCAACAACTTTCCAAGTAACTTCTATGGGTTTTTTGTTTTTTTCCCCCTTCTTTTACCCCAAGAATTGGTAGGCCTTTTTTTTGTGTGTGTAAACCAAAAGTATCTGAGACAGGTCCCAATCAGTTTAGAAAGTGTATTTTGCTAAGGTTAAGGACTTGCCCATGACACAGCCTCAGGAGGTCGTGATGACATGTACCCAAAATGGCTGGTGTACAGCTCGACTTTATTAATTTTAGGGAGACATAATACATCAACAAATACATGTAAGACATACATTGGTTCAGTTAAGAAAGTCAGGACAACTCAGAGCAGGGCTACTAGGTTATAGGTAGATTTAAAGGTCTTCTGATTGGCAATTGGGTGAAAGAGTTATCATCAATAGAAAAGAATGTCTGGGTTAAGATAACGGGTTGTGGAGACCAAAGTTTTATCATGCAGATGATGCCTCCAGGTAGCAGGCTTTAGAGAGAGTAGATTGTAAATGTTTCTTATCAGACTTAGAGAGTCTGTTTTATCACTAGTTTCAAAAGAGAGGGGAGTATAATGAGGCATGTCCAGCTCCCCCTTCCGATCATAGCCTGAACTAATTTTTCAGGTTAACTTTGGAATGCCTTTGCTGAGAGGATGGGTCCATTCAGATGGCTGAAGGGCTTATAATTTTATTTTTGGTTTACATTTGCTACCAACATCAGTAATTTGACATCTGTAACTACTAAGGGAAGATAGAAGTCATGTGGCCTCTCTTACTCTCCATCCTTGTCTCTAAATCTAAGCAATTGCCAATCCTGAACTTGTTTGAGAATTGTTTTTCATAGTCATTGTAATGTGGTTAGCCTGTAGGAGGTATAAAAGAAGTCTGTTTCAATGCGTGAGGCTTCATTAATCACTGACATGTACCAATTGCCCTATTTTTCTCTTTCCTATATATTTTTTTCTTTTCAATATAATTAGACTCAGGGGGACTTGATATTTGTCTTCAAATATTTGAAAGTCTGTCACATGAAAGACAAATTAGACCTGTTCTGTCTAGTCCCAAGTAGTAGAACTACGACCAATTCTGCAGAAACTACAAGAGTCTTATATTTCTTGTATAGTGAGCATAATTTTTACAGAGCTGTCCAAAACTAGGATGAGCTTTTAAGGAATCTTAAAAGCTTCTCATAGTTATGATCCATGGCATTCATTGAAATGCAAATAGTTCCAAGCTCTCTTTGTTGACATTCTTTCCAGTTTTTGATAAATCCTTTCTTCCCAAACCCTTATCAGTTTTCCTCTTTTCCTTCAAGATGAGATCTTGGTCCCTCCCACTTAATAGATTTTCATTCCCTAGCCCAAGATTGAGCAAACTGTTTTGGAAGGCCAGATAGTAAACATATTAGGTGCCTTACAGACCACAAGGTCTCTGTTGAAACTTTAAACTCTACTATTATAACAAAAAAGTAGTCATAGAGCATATGTAAATAAGTAAGTGTGGCTGTGTTGCAGGAAAACTTTATGGACATTGAAATTTGATTTTCTTATAATGTTATGGATTTATAATATCACTCTTCTTTTGGGTTTTTTCAATCATTTAAAAATGTAAGGAGGGAGGGCAAGATGGCTGACTAGACACAGCCTGGGGGGACAGCTCCCAGGGAGGGACCAAGATGACTTGCATGCTCCTAACAGATCTTTGGAAGTAAAGCACTAAGAGGGGATGGAAGGAAGACACAGAAGCTGGGCTGAAGGGAGAGAAAGCTGGGTACACTGCACAAGGCTATCATGAACCAGGACTCATTCTTGGGTCCCTGCGGCTCAGGGGGAACAGGTGAGTTGAACTGGCAAGTAGCAACTCACTCTTGCCACAGACCTCTGAAACTCCAGCAGGAGGAGACCCCTTGACCACCAGGGACACTTCAGTTGGCAGGAAGAGCTGCTTAAAGAAGTGGTAGGGGCAGCAAGCCAACTAAGGTGGAGCCCAGATGGTTTACTGCAAGATTGTCTGTAGTGGAGCATGGCCTGGAATGGAATGGTAATCCCCCTAGGCTCGACTTGCTTCCATGGGAGACTTTAACCCTAGGGAAACTGTCAGACCTGAACTCTGCAGGACAGTCTTGCCCATCAGAAGGGACTGCTCCAATCTGAGCACCCCTTGGTCTGCTGGCATATTCCAGGGCTCCAGCCTGTCCACACCTGCTAGCATGGCAGAACTGGGGGCCCTGCACCAGAGCTTCTGCGCTGGTGAACCATGTCTGACTGGCAGAGAGTTCCAGTAGGGTGTCCCCTATGGCCACCAACCAGCCCACATGCTCCCTTCCCAAACTGCAGCTACCCTAGGGTCCATGGCTACTCCCCACATCACTTTGCTGGCATGTGTCTGCACTGGCAGGTTTTGCTTTCCTTGCCCCACCAGTGGGTGGGAGTGCAGTCCACACCTCTTCTCCCCACCAACTGCCACTGCAGATAGAGCCTAGGTAGGCACAGAGCCAGCCAGACCTACTCCTGCCATTGACCCACCCTTGTGCTAACACTGTGCAGAGAACAGCAGATCCTCCCATTTTCTGAGTGACCACACCTGCTTGCAGGGCACAGAGAATGCTCCCAAATCTGCACCCACAGCACCCTGCCCCCAAACCAACTCCACCTTCAGCCTGACCATGCACATAGTCACCAGCAGGGCCCCCCATACCCTCTAGCTGTGTTCCCTCTGCCACCATGGTGAATGCCTGCAAGGAGGCAGGCACCCTGGCACCTGTTAGCACTCTGCTGTAGCTGCTGCAACTTGGCCTCCCAATACAGTGGATTTCTAACCTCAAGGAGCCAGACAACAAAGTCAGGGACCAAAACAAGTTCCCCAGAGTTAGAAGCACACAGTCCAGGAGTTTGGAGCTGAGTGTTTCCCCCTAAAATCTTCCAAAAACAAAGCCAAGTCAGCTGAATCTACTTTATACTACAATCAAACCCACAAGGTCATCAAATAAGATAAAAGAAACAACAACAACAAAAACAACAACAAACAAACAGAAAACAAAAATCCAAAGATCAGAAACCTCAAAGATTGAAGGTAGAAAAGCACACAAAGATCAGAAAGAATCAATGCAAGAACTCTGGCAACTCAAAAAGCCAGAGTGCCTTCTTTCCTCCAAACAACCACAGCACCTCTCTAGCAAGGGTTCTGAACCAGGCTGTGAAAGCTGAAGTAACAGAAATAGCAATCAGAATATGGATAGGAATGAAGATAATCAAAACCCAATCCAAGGAAGATAGAAATCGAGACAAAACATTGCAGGAGCAGACAGACAAAATAGCCAGTATGGAAAAGAATGTAACCAACCTGATAGAGCTAAAAAAACACACTATAATGATTTCATATTGCAATCGCAAGTATTAATAATAGAATAGACCAAGCAGAGGAAAGAATCTCAGAGCATGAAGAATAGCTTTCTGAAATAAAACAGTCAGACAAGAATAGAGCAAGAAGAATGAAAAGGAACGAAAAAACCTGACGAGAAATATGGTATTATGTAAAGAGATGAAATCTACGACTCATTGGTGTCCCTAAAAGAGATGAGGAGAAGTAAGAAACTTGGAAAACATATAGAACTTCCCCAACCTAGCTAGAGAGGCCAACATTCAAATTCAGGAAATGCAGAGAACCCCAGTAAGATACTTCACAAGAAGTCCTCTTCAAGAAACGCAATCATCAGGTTCTCCCAGGTTGGGGAAAAAAAAAAGTTAAAGGCAGCTAAAGAGAAAGGTCAGGTCACCTGCAAAGGGAAGCCCATCAGACTAACAGCAGATCTCTCGGGAGAAACCCTATGAGACAGAAGAGATTGGGGGACAATATTCAACATTATTAAAGAAAAGAAATTGCAACCCAGAATTTTATATCCAGCCAAAGTAAGCTTTGTAAGCGAAGACAGAAATAAGATACTTTTCAAAGAGACAAAAGCTGAGGAAATTTGTTAGTACCAGACATGCCTACAAAAGCTCCTAAAGGAACCACTAAATATGGAAAGGAAAGACCACTACCAGCCACTACAAAAACAGACCTAAGTACATAGACCAGTGACACTGTAAAGCAACCACATAAACAAATCTACAAAATGACCAGCTAACATCATGATGACAGGATCAAATCTACACATGTCAATAGTAACCTTGAGTATAAATGGGCTAAATGCCCCAATTAAAAGACACAGAGTGGTTAGCTGGATGAAGAACCAAGACCTGCCTAGGAGCAGCAGCTCATGCCTGTAATCCCAACACTTTGGGAGGCTGAGGCAAGTGGACTGCTTGAGACCAGGAGTTCAAGACTAGCCTGGGCAACATAGTGAAAGCCCATCCCTACTAAAAATACAAAAACTAGCCAGATGTGGTGGTTCACACCTGTAGTCCCAGGTACTTGGGAGGCTTAGTTGGGAGAATCACCTGAGTTCAGGAGGTCGAGTTTGCAGTGAGCTGAGATCATGCCACTGTACTCCAGCCTGGGCAACTAGAGTGAGACCTTATCTCGAAGAATAAAAAAAGGAGAAGAAGAAAAAAGAAAAGAAAAAAAGAACCCATTAATACGTTGTCTTCAAGGGACCCATCTCACACATAATGACACTCAAAGGCTCAAAATAAAGGGATGGAAAAAATCTACCAAGCAAATGGAAAACAGAAAAAAAGCAGGGGTTGCAATCCTCGTTTCAGACAAAACAGACTTTAAACGAAGATCAAAAAAGACAAAGACATTTACATTATGGTAAAGGGTTCAATTCAACAAAAAGAAATAACTATCCTAAATATACATGTACCAAACACAGGAGCACCCAGGTTCATAAAGCAAGTTCTTAGAGCCCTTCCAAGAGACTTAGACTCCCGCACAATAGTAGTGGGAGACTTTAGCACCTCACTGACAATGTTAGATCATGAAGACAGAAAATTAAAGATATTCAGCACTGGATCAAATGGAGCTGACTGACATCTACGAAACTCTCCACAAACAACAGCGTATACATTCTTCTCATCACCACATGGCACATACTCTAAAATCCATCACATAATAAGAAGTAAAACATTTCTTGGCAAATGCAAAAGAACTGAAATCATAACAATCTCTCAGACCATAGTGCAATCAAATTAGAAATCATGACTAAAAAATTCACTCAAAACCATGCAATTACATGGAGATTGAATAACCTGCTCCCAAAAGACTTTTGGGTAAATAATGAAAGTAAGGCAGAAATCAAGAAGTTCTTAGAAACTAATGAGAACAAAGATACAACATACCAGAATATCTGGGACACAGCTATGGCAGTGTTAAGAGGGAAATTTATAGCACCAAATGTCCACATCACAAAGTTAGAAAGATCTCAAGTTAACAACCTAACATCACAACTAAATAACTAGGGAACCAGGAGCAAACAATCCAAAAGCTAGCAGAAGACAAAAACAGAGCTGAAACTGAAGGAGACTGAGACACACAAAAAAATTCAAAACATCAACAAATCCAGGAGCTGCTTTTTGAAAAAATTAATCAAATAGATAGACTGCTAGACTAATAAAGAGGAAAAGAGAGAAGATTCAACTAAACACAATCAGAAATGACAAACGAGATATTACCACTGACCCCACAGAAATACAAATAACCATCAGAGAATATTATGAACAATTCTGTGCACACAAACTAGAAAATGTAGAAGAAACTGATAAATTCCTGGACACATATGCCCTTCCAAAACTCAACCAGAAAGAAACTGAATCCCTGAACAGACCAGTAACAAGCTCTGAAATTGAGTCAGTAATAAATAGCTTACCAACCAAAAAAGCCCAGGACCAGATGGATTCACAGATGAGTTCTACCAGATGTACAAAGAGTTGGTACCATTCCCGCTGAAACTATTCCAAAAAATTGAGGAGGAGGGACTCCTCCCTAACTCATCCTATGAGGCCAGCATCATCCTGATACCAAAACCTGGCAGAGACACTAGAAAACTTCAGGCCAACATCCTTAACGAACATTAATGCAAAAATCCTCAAGAAAATGCTAGCAAACCAAATTCAGCAGCACATCAAAAATCTTATCTACCATGATCAAGTAGGCTTTATCCCCAGGATGCAAGGCTGGTTCAACACACCCTAATCAAAAAATGTGATTCATCACATAAACAGAACTAAAGACAAACATCACATAATTATCTCAATAGATGCAGAAAGGGCTTTCAATAAAATTCAACATCCCTTCACATTAAAAACTCTCAATAAAACAGGTATTGAAAGAACATACCTCAAAATAAAAGAGCCATCTATGGCAAACCCACAACCAACATCATACTGAACGGGCAAAAGTTAGAAGCATTCACCTTGAAAATTGGCAAAAGACAAGATTGCCCTCTCTCACCACTCTTATTCATCATAGAATTGGAAGCCCTGGCTAGGGCTATCAGGCAAGAGAAATAAGTAAAAGCCATCCAAATAAGAAGAGAGGAAGTCAATCTATCCCTGTTTGCTGATGACATAATCATTTATCTAGAAAACTTCATAGTCTCAGCCCAAAAGCTCCTTAAGCTGATAAACAACTTCAGCAAAGTCTCAGGATGTAACATCAATGTACAAAAATCACTAACATTCCTATAAAACAGTCAAGCCAAGAGCCAAATCAGCAATGCAATCCCATTCACAATTGCCACACACACACACACACACACACACACACCCCCCTAGGAATACAGCTAACCAAGAACATGAAAGATCTGTACAAAAGGAACTACAAAACACTGCTCAAAGAACTCAGAGATGACACAAATGGAAAAACATTTCATGCTCATGGATGGGCAGAATCAATGTCATTAAAATGGCCATACTGCCCAAAGCAATTTATAAATTCAATGTTATTCCTATTAAAATACAATTGAGAGGCCCGACAAGGTGGCTCATGCCTGTAATCTCAGCACCTTAGGAGGCCAAGGAGGGTGGATCACCTGAGGTCAGGAGTTTGAGACTGGCCTGGCCAACATGGTGAAACCTCATCTCTACTAAAAAATACAAAAACTAGCCAGGCATGGTGACAGGCACCTGTAATCCCAGCTACTCAGGAGTCTAAGGCAGGAGAATCACTTGAACCTGGGAGGCAGAGGCTGCAGTGAGCAGAAATTGCACCACTGTGCTCCAGCCTGGGTGACAGAGCAAGATTCCATCTCAAAAAACAAAAACTAATACAATTGAGAGTCTCCACAGAACTAGAAAAAAACTATTTTTAAATTCATATACAACCAAAAAAGAGCCCAAATAGCCAAGGCAATCCTAAGCGAAAAGTAAAACGCTGGAGGCATTATGCTATCTGACTTCAAAGTATAATACAGTGCTACAGTAACCAAAACAGCACGGTGTTAGTACAAAAACAGAAAAATAGACCAATGGAACAGAGTAGAGAACTCAGAAGTAAGGCCACACAACTACAACTATCTGATTTTTGACAAACCTGACAGAAACAAGCAATGGGTGACACGGTTAATATTGAGTGTCAAACTGATTGGATTGAAGGAAGTAAAATATTGTTCATGGGTGTGTCTGTGAGGGTGTTTCCAAAGGAGATTAACATTTGAGTCAGTAGACTGAGAGAGGTGGACCCACCCTCAATCTGGATGAGCACCATCTAATCAGCTGCCAGTGTGGCTAGGATAAAAGCAAGCAGAGAAACGTGGAAAGACTAGATTGACAGTCTTCCGGCCTTCATCTTTCTCCCATGCTGGATGCTTCCTGTCATTGAACATCAGACTCCAAATTCTTCAGCTTTTGGATTCTTGGAACTTACACCAGTGGTTTTCTAGGGGCTCTCGGGCCTTTGGCCACAGACTGAAGGCTGCACTGTTGGCTTTCTTAATTTTGAAGTTTTGGGAATCGGACTGGCTTCCTTGCTCCTCAAGTTGCAGATGGCCTATTGTGGGACTTCACCTTGTGATCCTGTGAGTCAATACTCCTTAATAAGCTTCCTTTCATATATACATTTATCTTATTAGTCCTGTCCCTCTAGAGAACCCTGACTAATACAAATGGGGGAAGGATTCCCTATTCAATAACTGGTGCTGAAATAACTAGCGAGCCACATGCAGAAGATTGAAACTGAATCCCTTCCCTCCACCATATAAAAAAATTAACTCAAGATGTTTTAAAGGCTTAAATGGAAAATCCAAAACTATAGAAACCCTGGAAGATAACCTAGGCAATACCATTGTGGACATAGGAACGAGCAAAGATTTCATGATGAAGACACAAAAAGCAAATGCATCAAAAGCAAATATTGACAACTGGGATCTAATTAAACTAAAAAGCTTCTGCATAGCAAAAGAAACTATCAACAGAGTGAACAGACAACCTACAGTATGGGAGAAAATTTCTGCAAACTACGCATCCAACAAAGGTCTAATATCCAGCATCTATAAGGAACTTAAATTTACAAGAAAAAAGAATCCCATTAAAGAGTGGGCAAGGACATGAACAGGCACTTTTCAAAAGAAGAAGCACATGTGGCCAGCAAGCATATTTTAAGAGAAGCTTGAATAATGATGATGGGGGGCAGGGCCAAGATGGCTGACTAGAAGCTGTGGCAACAGGAGACTCCCATTGAACAGAACCAAAAGAGCATGCGAATCCCCTACCAGCAACCGAGGTATCCAGGTTCTATCATCAGGACTAACTAGGTGGCTGGCCTGACCCATGGAGAGGAAGGAGGAGCAGTGTGGTGCAGCGGCCTGCCTGAGAGCCTCACAGGGCAGGGGAACCCCTACCCCCAGCCAAGGGAGGTGGTGAGTGAGCATGCTACCCAGCCTGGGAAACTGCTTTTTCCAAGGAACTGTGCAACCCATGGATCAGAAGATCCTACTCGTGAGCTCTTGCCACTGGGGCCTAGGGTCCCAGCCATGGAGCCACACAGATTCTCAACAGCCACTCAGCTAGATTCTGCCTAAGCCTGTGAAGTTCCAGCAGGGGCAGGGGAGGCACAGGGGCAGGCGGCATCACCACAGCTTCAGTTGTCTGCTGTCTAAGCTGTCTGAGCTCCTTGGGGGAGGGGTGGCATCCAGCACTGAGGCTGCTAGCTGCCTAACACACTAAACTCCAAGGGTCGGGGAAGGGCAGCAGCTATCTCTACAGCTCCAGGCAAAGGTCTAATGTCCAGTATCTATTGAAAAAAAAAAACAACTTAAATTTACAAGAAAAAACAACCCCATTATAAAGTGGGCAAGGTCATGAACAGACACTTTTACCCTGCTGGAGCCAGAGAGGCTGCACTGCTTGGTCCCAAGAGGTATTCCCCACAGCCTGACACACAGGTTGCGGCAGCCTTCAGCCAGAGTGCCTCTTCAGGCCTGACCCTGACCCATCCCTCCTCACTGGGCAGGGCCTCACTGCAGGAACTCCAACAACTCCAGCCAAGGGCTCAGGGACAGAACTCTGATCTCCCTGGGCCTGAGCCCCTGGGGGAAGGGTGGCCATAGTCTTCACAGACTAGTAGACTTAGTCTTTCCTCCTGCTAATTCTGAGGAATCTGAGCAGCCCAGACAAGTTGGATTCCCCCCAGTGAGGCACACCCCCTCCATCAAGGGACAGCCAAAGTTCTTCGTTAAATGGGTACTATGTCCCATGCCACCTAACTGGGTAACACCCTGCAACAGGGGTCGTCAGACACCCTATACAGGACATTCCTACTGGCATCAGGTCTGTGCCCCTCAAGGTCAGAGATCCCAGAGGAAAGAGCAGGCACCCATCTTTGCTGTTCTCCAACCTCCTGGAGTGACATCTCCAGGCACAAGAGTGAACCAGAAGAATAGTGCCGGAAGTGAACCCCCAACAAACTGCAGCAGCACTGCAGAAAAGGGACCTAACCGTTGAAAGGAAAACAAACAGAAAGCAACACAACAGCATCAACAAAAAAGTCCCCATAAAAACCTTAGCCAAGGGTCAGCAGCCTCAAAGATCGAAACTAGACGAAGACGAGAAAGAATCAACGAAAAAAGGCTGAAAACCCAAAAGGCCAGAGTGCCACTTCTCCAGATGATTGCAACACCTCTCCAGCAAGGGCGCAGAACTGGATGGAGGATGAGATGGACGAACTGACAGAAGTAGGCTTCAGAAAGTGGGTAATAACAAACTCTGCTGAGGTAAAGGAGCATGTTCTAACTCAATGCAAAGAAGCTAAGAACCTTGATAAAAGGTTACAGGGGCTGCTAACTAGAATAACCAATTTAGAAAGGAACATAAATGACCTGATGGAGCTGAAAAACACAGCTTGAGAACTTCGTGAAGCATACTCAAGTATCAATAGCTGAATTGGTCAAACAGAAGAAAGAATATCAAAGATTGAAGACCATCTTGCTGAAATAAGGCAGGCAGACAAGATTAGAGAAAAAAGAATGAAAAGGAATGAATGAAACCTCTGAGAAATATGGGCCTATGTAAGAAGACCAAACCTATGATTGATTGGAGTACCTGAAAGAGACAGGGAGAATGGAACCAAGTTGGAAAACGCACTTCAGAATATTATCCAGGAGAATTTCTCCAACCTAGCAAGACAGGCCAACATTCAAATTCAGGAAATACAAGAGACCACCACTAAGATACTCCATGAGAAGATCAACCCCAAGACACATAATCATCAGATTCTCCAAGGTCAAAATGAAGGAAAAATGTTAAGGGCAGCCAAAGAGAAAGGCAGGTCACCTACAAAGGGAAGCCCATCAGACTAACAGCAGACCCCTCAGCAGAAACCCTACAAGCCAGAAGAGATTGGTGGCCAATATTCAACATTATTAAAGAATTTTCAGCCGGGTGCAGTGGCTCACACCTGTAATCCCAGCACTTTGGGAGGCCTAGGTGGGCAGATCAGGAGGTCAGGAGATTGAGACCATCCTGGCTAACATGGTGAAACCCCGTCTCTACTAAAAATACAAAAAAATTAGCCGGACTTGGTAGCAGGCACCTGTAGTCCCAGCTACTTGGGAGGCTGAGGCAGGAGAATGGCATGAACTCAGGAGGTGGAGGTTGCAGTGAGCCCTGATAGCACCACTGCACTCTAGCCTGGGTGACAGAGCGAGACTCCATCTCAAAAAAAAGAGAATTTTCAACCCAGAATTTCATATCCAGCCAAATTAAGTTTCATAAACAAAGGAGAAATAAAATCTTTTTTTCAGACAAGCAAACACTTATGGATTTTGTCACCACCAGGCCTGCCTTGCAAGAGCTCCTAAAGGAAGCCCTAAATATGGAAAGGAAAAACTGGTACCAGCTGTTGCAAAAACCCACTGAAATATAAAGACCAATGACACCATGAAGAAACTGTATCAACTAGTGTGCAAAATAACCAGCTAGCATCATAATGACAGGATCAAATTCACACAGAACAATATTAACCTTAAATGTAAATGGGCTAAATGCCCCAATTAAAAGACACAGACTGGCAAATTGGATACAGTCAAGACCCATCAGTGTGCTGTATTCCAGAAACCCTTCTCATGTGCAAAAAGACACATAGACTCAAAATAAAGGGATGAAGGAAAATTTACCAACCAAAGGGAAAACAAAAAATAAAACAGGGGTTGCTATCCTAGTCTCTGACAAAACAGACTTTAAACCAACAAAGATAAAAAAAGACAAAGAAGAGCATTACACAATGGTTAAGGGATCAATCCGACAAGAGGAGCTAACTATCCCAAATCTATATGCACCCAATACAGGAGTCCCTAGATTCATAAAACAAGTTTGTAGAGACCTGCAAAGAGACTTAGACTCCTACACAATAATAGTGAGAGACTTTAACACCCCACTGTCAATATTAGACAGATCAACGAGACAGAAAATGAACAAGGATATTCAGGACTTGAACTCAGGTCTGGATCAAGTGGACCTAACAGATACCCACAGAACTCTCAAATAAACAGAATATACATTCTTCTCAGTGCCACATGGTACTTATTCTAAAATCAACCACATAATTGGAAGTAAAACACTCCTCAGTCTCTCAGACCACAGTGCAATCCAATTAGAACTCAGGATTAAGACATTCAAAACTACACAACTATATAAACATAAATTGAATAATCTGCTCCTGAAAGACTCCTGGGTAAGTAAGGAAATTAAGGCAGAAATCAAGAAGTTATTTGAAACCAATGAGAACAAAGAGACAACGTATCAGAATGTATGAGACACAGCTAAAGCAGTGTTTAAACAGAAATTTATAGCACTAAATGCTCACATCAGAAAGCTAGAAAGATCTAAAATCAACACTCTAATATCACAGTTAAAAGAACTAGAGAAACAAGAGCAAACAAATCCAAAAGCTAGCAGAAAACAACAAATAACTAAGATCAGACAGGAACTGAAGGAGACAGAGACACACAAAAAAACCCTTCATAAAGTCAATGAATTCAGGAGCTGTTTTTTTCAAAAAAAAAAAAATTAACAAAATAGATAGACTGCTAGCTAGACTAATAAAGAAAAGAAAGAAGTCAAACAGACACAATAAAAATAATAAAGGGGATAGCACCACTGACCTCACAGAAATATAAACTACCATCAGAGAATACTATCAACACCTCTAAGCAAATAAACTAAAAACTTTAGAAGAAATGGATAATTTCATGGACACATACACCATCCCAAGGCTTACCCAGGAAGAAGTTGAATCCCTGAATAGACCAATAACAAGTTCTGAAATTGAGGCAGTAATAGCCTACCAACCAAAAAAAAGTCTGCAACAGACAGATTCACAGCCCAATTCTACCCGAGGTACTAAAGGAGCTGGTACCATTATTTCTGAAACTATTCCAAACAATTGAAAAGGAGGGACTCCTCCCTAATTCATTTTTTGAAGCTGGCATCATCCTGATACCAAAACCTGGCAAAGACACAACAAAAAAAAGAGAATTTCAGGCCAATATCCTTGATGCATATTGAATCAAAAATCTTCAATAAAATCTGGCAAACCAAATCCAGCAGCATATCAAAAAGCTTATTCACCATGATCAAGTCAGCTTCTTTCCTGGGATGCAAGGCTGTTTCAAAATATGCAAATTGATAAACATAATCCATCACATAAACAGAATCAATGACAAAAACTATGTGATTATCTCAATAGATGCAGGAAAAGCCTTCAATAAAATTCAACATCCCTTCCTGTTCAAAACTCTCAATAAACTAGGTATTGATGGAACATATCTCAAAATAATAAGAGCTATTTATGAGAAACCGATAGCCAATATCGTACTGAATGGGCAAAAGCCGGAAGCATTACTTTTGAAAACCAGCACAAGACAAGAATGCTCTTTCACCACGCCTCTTCAACATAGTATTGGAAGTTCTGGCCAGGGCAATCAGGCAAGAGAAAGACATAAAGGGAATTTGAATAGGAAAAGAGGATGTCAAATTGTCTCTGCATACGACAAGATTCTGTATTTAGAAAATGCCATTGTTTCAGCCCCCAAGCCCCTTAAGCTGATAAGCAACTTCGGCAAAGTCTTAGGATACAACATATATGTGCAAAAATCACAAGCATTTCTATATACCAAGAATAGACAAGCAGAGAGCCAAATCATAAGTGAACTCCCATTAACAATTGCTACAATGAGAATAAAATTCTCAGGAATACAACTTATAAGAGATGTGAAGGACCTCTTCACGGAGAACTACAAACCACTGCTCAAGGAAACAAGAGAGGACCCAAACAAATGGAAAAATATTTCATTCTCATGGATAGGAAGAATCGATATCATGAAAATGGCCATACTGCCCCCAAAGTAATTTATAGATTTAATGCTATTCCCATCAAGCTACCATTGACTTTCTTCACAGAATTAGAAAAAACTACTTTAAATTTCATATGGAACCAAAGGACAGCCCATATAGCCAAGATAAGCCTAAGCAAAAAGAACAAAGCTGGAGGCATCATGCTACCTGACTTCAAACTATACTACAAGGCTACAGTAACCAAAACAGCATGGTACTGGTACCAAAACAGATGTATAGACCAATGGAACAGAACAGAGGCCTCAGAAATAACATCACACATCTACAACCATCTGATCTTTGACAAACCTGACAAAAACAAGCAATGGGGAAAGGATTCCCTGTTTAATAAATGGTGTTGCGAAAACTGGCTAGCCATATGCAGAAAACTGAAAATGGACCACTACCTTATACCTTATACAAAAATTAACTCAAGATTGATTAAATACTTAAATGTAAAACCCAAAATCATAAAAACCCTGGAATAAAACCTAGGCAATACTATTCAAGACATAGGCATGAGCAAAAATTTCATGACGAAAATGCCAAAAGCAATTGCGCCAAAAGCCAAAATTTACAAACGGGATCTAATTAAACTAAAAAGCTTCCTGCACAGCAAAAGAAACTAGCATCAGAGTGAACAGGCAACCTACAAAATGGGAGAATATTTTTGCAATCTACGCATCTGACAAAGGTCTAATATTCAGAATCTACAAGGAACTTAAATTTACAAGAAAAAGCAAACAACCCCATCAAAAAGTAGGCAAAGGATATGAACAGACACTTCTCAAAAGAAGACATTTGTGTGGCCAACAAACATATGAAAAAAATCTCAACACTACTGATCATTAGAAAAATTCAAATCAAAACCACAATGAGATACTATCTCGCACCAGTCAGAATGTTGATTATTAAAAAGTCAGGAAACAACAATGCTGGTGAGGCTGTGGAGAAATAGGGACACTTTTACACTGTTGGTAGGAATGTAAATTAGTTTAACCATTGTGGAAGACAGTGTTGTGATTCCTCAAGGGTCTAGGACCAGTAATACCATTTGACCTAGCAATCCCATTACTGGATATATACCCAAAGGGATATAAATAATTCTATTATAAAGATACATGCACATGTATGTTTATTGCAACACTATTTACAATAGCAAAGACATGGAACCAACCCAAATGCCTATCAATAATGGACTGGATAAAGAAAATGTGGTACATATACACCATGGAATACTATGCAGCCATTAAAAGGAATGAGATCATGTCCTTTGCAGGGACATGGATGAAGCTGGAAGCCATCATCCTCAGCAAACACAGGAACAGAAAACCAAACACCAAATGTTCTTACTCATAAGTAGGAGTTGAACAATGAGAACACATGGACACAGGGAGGGGAACCACACACACTAGGGCCTGATGGGGGGTAGGGGAGGGAAAGCATTAGGACAAATAGCTAATGCATGGAGGGCTGAAAATCTAATGCATGGGGGGCTGAAAACCTAGACGACTAGTTGATAGGTGCAGCAAACCACTATGGTATGCATATACCTATGTAACAAATGTTCACATTCTGCACATGTATCCCGGAACTTAAAGTAAAATAAAATTTAAAAAATAAAAAAAAGTTCAACATCACTGATCATTAGAGAAATGTAAATCAAAACTACAATGAGATATCATCTCACATCAGTCAGAATGGCTATTACTAAAATGTCAACAAAGAACAGATGCTGGTGAGGTTGTGAAGAAAAAGGAATGCTGATACACTGTTGTAGGAGTGTAAATTAGTTTCCATTGTGGAAGATAGTGTGGCAGTTCCTCAAAGATCTAAAGACAGAAATACCACTCAACCTAGCAATCCCATTACTGAGCATATACCCAAAGGAATATAAATCATTGTTATAAAGACACATACATGTGTATGTTCACTACAGCACTATTCGTGATCGCAAAGACATGGAATCAACCTAAATGCCCATCAATAGTAGATTGGATAAAGAAAATGTAATACATATCCTCCATGGAATACTATGCAGCCATTAAAAAGAACTAGATCATGTCCTTTGTAGGAACATAGATAGAGCTGGAGACTATTATTCTTAGGAAATTAGCACAGAAACAGGAAACTAAATACTGTGTCTTCTCACTTATAAGTGGGAGCTACATGATGAGAACACATGGACACGTAGAGGGGAACAACAGACACTGGGTCCTATTTGAGGGTGGAAGGTGACAGGAGGGAGAGGATCAGGAAAAATAGCTATCAGGTACTAAACTTAGTACCTGGGTGATGAAACAACCTGTACAACAAACCCCCATGACACGTTTACCTATATAATAAGCCTGCACATGGACTCCTGAGCTTAAAAGTTAAATAAAAAACAGCAACAGCAAGAAACATTGGAAGGACCTCAGCAGAGCCAGATATGTGGCTCTTTGCTTCCTTTATTCCCCTCCTCAGGCTGTCCACTCAGACAAACCACAACCAAACAGGGCTGCAGGCACCAATGCCTGGTTGCAGAACCAGATGCATATGTGAAGAAGTCATGCTGCCCATTCCAGCCCAATGGACAGCATGGGGAGCAGAGACAAAATTCCCTACTGTGTCATGTCTGAATTCCTGACCAACAGAATCATGAAAAATAATTAAAAAGTTTTCAAGCCACTAAAAAAATGTAAAAATTATTCTTAGCTCATGAGTCATACCTAAACAGGTAGCTGGCTAGATCTGGCATGAGAGCCACAGTTTTCCCAGCTCTGCCCTAGCCACTCATTATAGACCCTAAGGAGGAACAACTTGTCCAAACTATACTGTAAGGTTTGTTGGCTGGGCATGGTGGCTCACACCTGCAGTCCCAGCACTTTGGGAGGCCGAGGTGGGCAGATAACTTGAGGCCAGGAGATGAGACCAGCCTGGCCAACATGGTGAAAACCCATCTCTACTAAAAAATACAAAAAAATTAGTTGGGCATGGTGGTTTGCACCTGTAATCCCAACTACTTGGGAGGTTGAGGCAGGAGAATCGCTTGAACCCTGTAGTCAGAGGTTTCAGTGAGCCGAGATCGTGCCACTGCACTCCAGTCTGGGTGACAGAATGAGAGTCTGTCTCAAAAAATAAATTAATTAAATTACACTAAATTAAAAAAAAACTATACTGTAAGATTGTTGACATCTCAAAAGAGACTCTGCAGGCTGAGAATCTGCTGTGATTTCAGGGGAAAAGTGCTCAATCAGATGTCTTTAAATTTTAATGCTTTTATGTAAGTGGGCTATTTTTAAAAATACGCCTGTAATCCCAGCACTTTGGGAGGCCGAGGCGGGTGGATCACGAGGTCAGGAGATCAAGACCATCCTGGCTAACACGGCGAAAGCCTGGCTCTACTAAAAAATATATATATATATATATATATATATATATATATATATATACACAAAAAATCAGCCGGGCTTGGTGGCGGGCGTCTGTAGTCCCAGCTACTCTGGAGGCTGAAGCAGGAGAATGGCATGAACCCGGGAGGCAGAGCCTGCAGTGAGCCGAGACGGCGCCACTGCACTCCAGCCTGGGTGACAGAGCGAGACTCCGTCTCATAAATAAATAAATAAATAAATAAAAAAGACCTTCAGTGGAAGATATGATAAGTGTATATTGCCTATGTTTTGAACACAGTACCTGGAGTAAACGTTAGTTAAAAATTAAGCAAGAAGAACTATTTTTGTTAACCAAAGTCTTCCTGAGACCGGTCACACCTCTGGATTGGTAGCAGTTCCACAGTAGTCAGAGTTTCTCTGGGAAAAACTACTCTGCAGCCTGCCTCTCCATAAAGTTTGACTGCTCAGATACCACATTATTGCCTTGTAAAACCAGAGCATCCCCTTCTACTATTATTCATTTCAGGCTTAACGTGTAACAGATTATAATAAAGACTCTCTTTATAAGATATGTTTAAAGATTATTTCCCAGTCCATTTGGTAGCACTTATGTTAATACCATCAAAGCAGGTCCCCAAAAGGTAGTAACAAAAAATTTCAATGGCACTTACAAGATTTCTTCAAAGGGAGGTTCTGGAGACAGCTTTTCATTTTGGAGGAACTGGTAAAAGTGGAAGTTCTAAGGTACTTATTTCTGCTTTTACCTATTGGTTTCAATATGTGAGGCTTTATCCATCACTGACATGCACCAATTCCCTTCTTCTTCTTCTTTTTTCTGTTTTCAATATAATTAGACTCAGAGGGACTTGATATTTGTCTTCAAATATTTGAAAGTCTGTCACATGGAAGAGGGATTAGACTTTTTCTGCCTGGTCCCAAGTGGTAGAACTAAGACCAATTCTGCAGAAACCACAGGGAAACATTTTTTTTCCCCCTTATAGTGAACATATTTTTCACAGAGCTGTCCAAAACTGGGATGACTCTCTTAGAATTTCAAGTCACTTAAGGTATTCAGGCAGAACCCAGATTACAATTTGAAGGGAAATTTCCAAAGAGAATTCAAACATTCTACAATAGTTAAACTACCAGTTACAAGATTCTGTGAGTCTTGAATTGTTGGCCATTATGTAACATCATAATGATAGCAGCTCCATTATTTGACTATTTACGATTTTCAAATACTGCACTAAAGTCTATATACTTAATTAATCCACACAACACCAATGAGGTCTATATAATTAGTACACAAATTTCATAAATAATGATATCAAGGGCTAAGAAATTAAGAGACTCGCCCTAAATTACGTAACTAGTAAATGAAAGATTCTAGGTTTGAATTCAGACCTACCTGACACCAGGGTCCAGACTCTTAAAACTATGCTGCTTCTTTGTAATGGTGTTATGTAATGAGCTTTAAGGACCCCATTTGTGTTCCATGATAGCTTTTAATCTAAGATAGGCAAAAGTCAAGGACAAAGAATATATGCATAGAACACCTTAAGCTGAAAAATGAATGCATCAACGTGTCATGTACATGACAAAAACGTGCTGAGTGAAAAAAGTGGCAGAATAATAAGTGCAATTTGACACTATTTACATAGAACTGTAACACTAGAAAGAAAATAAATTATATGGGGCTACATACATGTACATTAAGAAATAAACATGGGGCTAGGCGCAGTGGCTCACGCCTGTAATCCTAGCACTTTGGGAGGCCAAGGCGGCCAGATTGTCTAAGCTCAGGAGTTTGAGATCAGCCTGGGCAACATGGTGAAACCCTGTCCCTTCTAAAAAATACAAAAAAAAAAAAATTAGCTGCACATGGCAGCGCACACCTGTAGTCCCAGATACTCAGGAGTCTGAGGCAGGAGAATGGCTTGAACCCGGGAGGCGGAGGCAGCAGTGAGCCGAGATCGTGCCACTGAACTCCAGCCTGGGCAACAGAGTGAGACTCTGTCTCCAAAAAAAAAAAAAAAGAGAAAAAGAAATAAACATGGATGGATATAAAACATACCAAATGAAGTTATAGTAATTACCTCTGAGGAATGAGGGAAAGGAATGTAATTGAAGTAAGTTAAAAGAGGCTTTAGCTATCCATCTGTGATATTTGGGCTCCTTAAAAACAAAAGAGAGAGAGATCTGATCAAAGTGACTAAAATAAGATTTTTCTAAAAGATATGGAAATATATTTTTGATCTTATATACTTTGATACTTGAAGTATTTTATATATATAACAAAATTAAGGCAGAAAATCTCATGTCGTTATGTGGCAGACTAAATATACATTAACCTGTATCTCTCCCATTGCCAATGTCAACAAAAATGACAGAAAAAAATAAACAGTCCATGAACCACATAGATATCCAGAACAGGAAAGGATCCAAGTGTAGTGAAGAGAAACTGATCTGAGTGGAGGAGCAGCAGCTGAAGTAGCATACCTGAGAACACTGAACACCAGACCTACAGGGCAGGGGTCTGCAAGGGAATTAAAAATGGTCAGCCATCAAAGGCCAAAGTTATGAAGTCATGTATTCATTAGTTCAACAAATATTTATTGAGCACCTAATAGGTGCTAAGCACTGTTCTAAAAGTGGGACTATTCAGTGAACACACAGTGAAAGTGGGGAGCAGAGTCAGTCGGTGAGCTCCTAGGACTGGCTGAAAGTCTTTAAGAGTTGCAGGGAGACTCCCAGGCACGTTCTGCATCACACTGGGTGGCTGCTTTATGTCCTCCACACCTAGGTTACTTACTTAAATTGTCTGCTTCCGTTTGGTTTGATTACCTGATTAATTAATAATTTAAAAAAGAAAAACCCTGTGGTGATTTTAATACAGAGAGAAATAGACCCACAGCATTGTTTCCAAACCGTGTCTCCTTTCCATGATAGCAGCAGAACTAGAGAAAGAATAGAGATACAGTTACAGAAGAGTGTGTCCCATACTTAGAGCAGGGAGAGTGATGGTGAATATACTGAATAGTGAGACTGCTGTACAACCCCTCCACCCCCACTCCAGGCTTATCTCTGGCAGTGCTACCTGTCAGGTTTCTATCCCCCTCCCAGAAAATTGCTACATTCTTATGTGAGGAAATGGACAAGCCCCAAAGAAAACAAGTTTGGATATTGACATTTGGAGATCCTTAAACCAGACAGGCAGAGTCAACCTTATTACCCAACGGTGAAGTTCACCAGTTGACAAGCCCCAACCATTCAGAGAGTTTTTCTATTTTCTTTTTTGATAGATAAAAACCGTATTTTTTTTTCCTAAACCTAGTTATTTGAATACTCAGGTATTAGGAGAAGAGCCCAAAGAGACAAGCTGTCTATATTTGAGAACATATTTGTAGCTGAAATCTTTTTTGAAACAAATACTGGTAATTCATCTGTTTGATGAAATTCCTTGCATATTTTAATGGCCAACATGTAAAGTTTATTGTTATAAGACTTTTATAGGTCCTTTTCACAAAGCTGCAATCACACTTGGTTAACAACAATTTCTTCAGTTTCAATTAAAAAAAAATCATTATGGGCTTATTACAAAAGAAGGACAATTTTTCTTGCTAGAATAAATTAATGAAATTATCAACATGATTGTGCTTTTACATTAAATTTTTTTTTTGCCTTCATCCCCCCCACCCCCCATCCCCGACTCTCTGCTGCCCCTTCCTGGCCTCTAGTAACCACAATTCTTCTACGTCATGAGACGCACTTTTGCAGCTCCTACAAGTGAATGAGAGCAGGTACTACTTGTCTTCACAGAGCGTTTGAATAGGGCTTTTTGTTTGTTGGTTGTTGTTAACTTGGTGCCTCATTTTTAAGTATGAAAGGAAAGTCAATGGTGACCAGACATTTGATAAAAGCTTCTAATGTAGAAGGAGGATACCAAAATTGAAAAAGAGAATACAAAAAAACTGAGGAAAAAGATACAAGAGGATGAAGAAAGTTAAGACTAAAATTAAAATGCAAAAACAAGCAAATAAAAGCATCTATAATTAATAGCCTTAGAAAGATACTGTAAGAAATACACCCCTAAAACAAGAAAAGGATTCCATATAAAAGTGTCAGAGAACAAAAATGTGCTCTAAGAAACTAAAAATATTACATAAAAATTTAAGGTAATTCCACAGATATTTTATACAACCAACTTAATGGTTGATAAAAACTCCCAAAAAGTAGAACAAAAGATACAAAAATTGGTGAGGAAATATAAGAAAATTAAGGAATCAAGCTTGGAAATACATATTCCCAGATAGAACAGTTAAAGTGAAGGGTGTGAGGGGTAGAAGAAATTGCCAAAAAAATTGTTTTTAATCTACAATGTCAGGGATGACATAAATTAAAGATATCACTTCTGAAATCCTGAATAAAAAATATTAAAGGTCTGCAATTAAACCTATACTTTGAAATTTCAGAATTTCAAACTCCTAAAATGGAAGTTACTATATGTTTTCAGAGAAAGGACATCACTGAAGTTCTCTATTCCAAGGAAAATAATTTAGAACCTGGAATTCTATACCTGGCCAAGCTATCACTAAGTTGGGAGGATAGAATAAAAACATTTTCAGACAGGAAATGTCTCAAAATTTTCTTTTCGTAGGAAACTCCTGGAAGATATGCTTATGAAAACGAAAGAGAAAACCAGAAATGGAAAAACAGAATACTAAAAATAAGGATCCAAAACAAATGAGAAGCAAAAGGAATTTCCAGGATTTTAGAGAAAGATAGTTTCAGGATGTCTGGTACACTTCAAACTTAGAAAGCAATGAATCAGAATTGAAGCCAGAAGTCTCTGAGTTCCAGAAACTGTACTTCTGCCAAGAAAATAAAACAGATATAATACCCAATGTATTTGAATATATTCAGGGGGCATCATCAAAACTATTAGTGAATCTGGAGACATATTTGTTATTAATATAGAGATAACTAAGCAAAATTAAAACTAGGTAATAAGAGACCTCAGGACTTACTACTGTACTGGAAATAAGATGTGATTGTGTTATACATGGCTCAGCTGTGAATGATTGTTTCAAAATCCTAGTTGTCACACACATCTGTGTGAAGACCCCACCAAACAGGCTTTCTGTGAGTAATAAAGCTTTTTAATCACCTGGGTACAGGCAGATTGAGTCTGAAAAAGGAGTCAGCAAAGGGAGTTAGGGGTGAGGCAGCTTTATAGAATTTGGGTAGGTAGTGGAAAATTTCAGTTAAAGGGAGTTGTTTTCTTGTGGGCAGGGACAGGGGTCACAAGGTGCTCGGTGGGAAGCTCTGGATACTTATTGTCCAGGAGAAGGAATGTCACAAGGTAATGTCATCAGTTAAGGCAGGAACCGGCCATTTTCACTTCTTTTGTGGTTCTTCAGTTGCCTCAGGCCACCTGGATGTATACGTGCAGGCTTGGACTCAAAGGCCTGACGCTAGTAATATAAACACATAATATTGATCTAAGAAAAAATGTGATATAACTATATTGAAAGAAAAGAATAACTATATGAAAAAATAGTGTATTATGAGTGAATGAGGTTGTGTTATGCACGCATGCATTTGTTTATGTGTGGGTAGTTGGGCGGGTGTATTGTTAAATATTCAAAAGAACTGAAGTCTTATCCTCTCTAGTAGGCATTCAATGGAAAATATGTAAAGCTAAAAATTTTCAAGGAAAAGTATAAAAACAGTATCTACAAATACAGAAGTAAAAATAAAAGAATAGCTAAAAAAGTTGAAAGGCGTTTCCTCAGGGGAAGAAGAATTGGGAGTGAATAGGATGGAGAAGGAAATTGCTATTTTTCAGTATAAGTTTGGAAGTACCATTTGACTTTTTAAAATTTATATTTGTACTTTACTGCAATAAAGAAAGGAAGAAAAAAAAGAAAAGGAGCAAATCTACAAGTAGACAATGAGATATATTCATAAAAAGAAAAAGATTTATCTGGCAAGGGCAATTCATAGAACCGGAAAGAATAAGTGCCTAATTGAAGTGGAATGCCCCCACCACCTATTTGTTCATTTAAACTGGAGAATGGAAAAAAGAAACTTCACCAATCATAAATGTTAATACATTTAACAATTCCAACTGAGTGAAGCAAAAGCCAGCATGAGGCCAAAGGTTAAGTGCATGATAATCTTTGCTTTGAGGTTTTACATGGTACTCCCACCAAGTTCAATGCCGAGTATGCTGTTACAGATGCAATTAAAATTATAATTCTCCTTAACCTACCCGGTGGGCTTAGGGATTGTTAGATGTATTAAGCCTGATTGAAAAAAACTATGAGTACATGCCTTTTTCTGACACATGGAAGATACAATTCCAAGTCAGATCAATGATGTGACATTCAGGCTGTGGGAGCCGAGACAGGTCAGAGCTGGAATAGCAGTAAGAAAGATAAATTGCCCCAAATCACAAGAAGCTGTAAAGCAGAAACACAAACAACCAAGCCTCTCATCATATATCAAACATTTCTCTGTTCTGAATCTTTAAAGAAAAATGTGTTTCAAACGCCAGAAGGTGAATGTTCAGGATAGCCTGATTAAGAGACAGAAGCTATGCAAAGAATTAGATAATTCAACAAAATCACCTATGTTCTTTGCACTGTGCTAGGTTCTGTATGAAACACAGACAGAATATAAGATATGGTTTCTGATTTCAAGGAGCATGCAGTCTAGTTTTAGAGACATAATTAGCATAGAGGAAACTTAAAGGATTTGGACACTCTTATAATGAATAACGGATATCCAAAATTAAAGGAAAACTTGAGGCAGTAGGTTCATCTGAGACCAGGAGGGTTTGAGAGCACCCTGGGCAACATAGCAAGATCCTATGTCTCTAAAAATAAAAAAAAATTTGGTGAGACATGGTGGCACATGCCTGAAGTCCCAGTGACTTGGGAGGCTGAGGTGGGAAGATCACTTATGCCCAGGTGTTTGAGGTTGCAGTGAGCCATGATCATGCCACTGCACTCCAGCCTGGGCAACAGAGCAAGACCCCATCTTCAAAAAAAGAAAGCACAAACTTGTAAGACACCAAGCTAGAGCAAAGGAATTAGGAATACAAGGATTTATTCAGAAAGTGGCCTTTAGTGAGGCCCTGAGGAATGGTAGGAATTTGGGCAGGTTACTGGAAGAGCTGTGAACTATTTGTACTTTAGACTCTTGAGTTGAAAGCAATCACATTGTACTTGAGCTAGGAAGTGGGAAAGTCAAGGAAGTGGGCAGAATTGAGTATGTCATATTTCTTATCAATTTACTATAGATTCCGGGTGTATTTCCTTTCTTTGATTTTTTTTTTTTTTCCATGGGAGGCAGTGTCCATATTAATTACCTAATACCCACCAGCTGTCACATAGTAAAAATATCTGTCAGTATTTTCTTACTTGTACATTTATTTTATTGTAAAAGTGAGTTTAAAAAAAAAATCAAAGTAATCTGCCCAGTACAATTATTGCTCTTTGTAAATACACTCTTGAATACACTGTTGAATGGCTCATCTAGTAAAACATTTAGGGTCCAAAAAAGAAGAACACATTTGAAAGTGATTGATCATTACTTTTAAACAAAATAGGGGGAAACCAACCATGAGCTGGGAATTTCTATTCTTCAAGGCCTGGGTATTTTCATTAGCCTGCACTGCCACTTCCTCCATGGCCTTTTGGAAACTATTCTTTAGAAGCCAGATCTTCAAGACAGTGGTAGGTGCCAAAGGGCCATTATGGAATTCCCCAACTTCCTACTGCTCACCTTTGGGGATAGCTGGAAGAAATCATGGATATCCATAGAAGTAAATCATGGGTAGTTTTTACCTCAAGTTAATCAAAGAACATGAATAAAGAAAGAAGGATTCATCCTTCCCTTAGCCCATTTCAGTCCACGTGTTCTTTGATCTATATGCTGCTGTTTAAACCATCTATCTTAGTTAAAAACAGGTTCCCACTAAAAAAAGACATTAATTTCCACTAATCTGATGCTAGTCTATAATGTGGACTCACATTTCTGCCCACTGTCATGCCCACTTTTATAAGATATTTGCAAAGATTAGTCAAGTGACAATTAGTCAAGTGACAAATAGAATGGATTCATGTAGCTCTCCTATTGGCTAGAAAGAATTAGCACTGAAGAGAGGTATCCACATTCTCTCTTCCTTAATCAACTGGATAAACATATCTTGGATATATGGAGCACTTGCCTAGAATTTGTTGTTGTTCTTTTATTTTGACTTCCTCAAACTGTCTTTCGGGGGTGGACTTTTTCCTGTATCCTTGCCCAGGCAAAATTAGTAATCTAGTCTACACATAACCCTTCAAGGACTATATAGGTTTACTGACCAGTTTAAGGTATATCCAGGGACATTAAATATTAGTAAGATTCAGGTTAGAACTCCTACTACGAAAGGGAGATTGCAGACAAGCAGTTTCTTTAAATGTGAACCTCCTATTCCTGGAATTCTTATGATTAGATGATTATTGTTTTAATTATTAAATTTTGAGGTACCAAGATGATGATGAGACAGCATGGGAACAAGGTGTTTCTATAGATGTTAGCAGTGTCTGATCCATAGTAGGCAAAATTCAGCAATACAAACTATCTGAGCAAGATGACCATCAGAGGAAGACAGCATTAAGCCAAGGAAGATAATTTACTGACAAAATTCCCAAACAGGAAGGATAAAGTAAACAGATCCCCATTTCTACCTTAGTGAAAGCTTAACAGGACTAGACCAGAGCAGGGTAAAGTCAATGTAAATGAAGAAGTATTAGAACTAATACAGACCTACCTCATTTTACTGCACTTCTCACTTTATTGAATGTCACAGATAATTCTTTTTTTTTTTTTTTTTTACAAATTGAAGGTTTGTGGCAACCCTGTGTTGAGCAAGTCTGTTGGTGCCATTTTTTTCCAACAGCATGTGCTCACTTCATATCTCTGTGTCCCATTTTGGTAATTTTCACAATATTTCAAATCTTTTCATTATTGTTATGTCTGTTATAGTGATCTGTGATCTTTGATTTTACTATTATTGTTTGGGGCATCATGAACCATGCTAACATAAGATGGTGAGCTTATTTGATAAAGGTGTGTGTTCTGAATTTTCCACTAATCAGTCATTTCCTCACCTCTGTCCCTCTCCTTGGGACTCCGTATTCCTTGAAATACAACAATATTGAAATCAGGCCAATTAATAATCATATAGTGGCATCTAAGTTTCAAGTGACAGGAAGAGTTGCACATCTCTCACTTTAAATCAAAAGCTGGAAATGATTAAGCTCACTGAGGAAGCCATGTTGAAAGCCGAGAGAGATCTCTTTTGCCAGACAGTTAGCCAAGCTGTGAATGCAAAAGAAAAGCTCTTAAAGGAGATTAAAAGTACTACTCCAGTCAACCCACAAAAGATAAGAAAGCAAAAGTCTTTATTGCTGATATGGAGAAAGTCTTAGTGATCTGCATAGGAGATAAAACTAGCCACAGCATTCCCTTGAGCCAAAGCCCAACCTGAAAGCAAAGCCCTAACTCTCTTAATTCTGTGAAGGCTGAGAGGTGAGCAAGCACAGAATAAAAGTTTAAAGCTAGAAGAGGTTGATTCAGGAGGTTTAACAAGAGAAGCCATCTTCATAACATAGAAAAAATGCAAGGTGAAGCAGCAAGTGCTGATGTAGAAGCTGCAGCAAGTTATCCAGAAAATTAGCAAAGATCATAAATGGAAGGGGCTACACTAACAACAGATTTTCAATGCAGATCAAAAAGCCTTCTGTTGGAAGAAGATGTCATCTATAACTTTCAGACTAGACAGAAGTCAATGTCTGGTTTCAAAGTTTCACAGGACAGGCTGATGCACTTGTTTGTACCTTATAAATGGAACAACAATGCCTCAATGACAGCATATCTGTTTATAGCATAGTTAACTGAATATTTAAAGTCCACTGTTGAGAACTACTGTTCAGAAAAAACAGATTCCTTTCAAAATATTACTACTCATTGACAATGCACCTAGTCACCCAAGAGCTCTGATAGTTTTTATGCCAGCTAACAAAACATCCATTCTGCAGCCCATGGATCAAGGAGTAATTTTGACTTTCAAGTCCTCTTATTTAAAAAATATTTTTTTGGTAGTGCTATAGCTGCCAGATAGTGATTCCTCTGGTGGATCTGGCCAAAGTAAATTGAAGACATCTGGAAAGGATTCACCATTCTAGATGCCACAAAGAATATCTGTGATTCTTGGGAGGAGCTCAAAATATCAAGAGTAACAGGGGTTTGGAAGAAATTGATTCTAATCCTGGTGGTGACTCAGAGGGCTTCAAGACTTCAGTGGAAGAAGTAGCTGCAGATGTGGTAGAAATAGCAAAGGAACTAGAACTACAAGTGAAGCCTGAAGATGTGACTGAATCACTGCAATCTCATGATAAAATCTGAATAGCTGAAGAGATGCTTTTTATGGATGAGCAAAGACAGTGGTTTCTTAAGCTGGAATCTATTCCTGTGAACATTGTTAAAAAGACAACAAATGATTTAGAATATTGCATAAACTTATTTGATAAAGTGGCTGCAGAGCTTTAAAGGACTGACTCCAATTTTTAATGAAGTTCTACTCTGGGTAAAATGCTATCAAATAGCTTCATATGCTACAAAGATGTCTTTCATGAAAAGACAACTCAATTAATGTGGCAAACTTCACTGTTATCTTATTTTAAGAAATTTCCACCCAGGTGTGGTGGCTTATGCCTGTAATCCCAGCACTTTGGGAGGTCGAGGCAGGTGGATCATGAGGTCAGGTGGTCAGGTGTTCGAGACCAGCCTGGACAATATGGTGAAACCCCGTCTCTACTAAAAATACAAAAATTAGCTGAGCATGGTGGCGCTTGCCTGTAATCCCAGCTACATGGGAGGCTGAGACAGGAGAATCACTTGAACCCAGGAGGTGGAGGTTTCAGTGACCCGAGATCGCACCATTGCACTCCAGCCTGGGCAACAAAGCGAGATTCCGTCTGGAAAAAAAAAAAAAAGAAAGAAAAGAAATTTCCACAGCCACCACAACCTTCAATGTCCACAACTCTGCTCAGCCAGCAGCCATCAACATTGTGGCAAGACCTTCCACCAGCAAAAAGGCTGTGACTCACTGAAGGACCAGATAATCATTAACATTTTTAAAAAATGTATTTTTAAATTATGATATATGTGACTTTTAAAAACACAATGCTATTGCTCACTGAATAGACTACTGTATAGTATAAACATAATTTTTCTATGTATCAGGAAACAAAAATATTTGTGTGACTTGCTTTATTGTGTTATTTGTTTTTTAGTGGTGCTTTGGAGCCAAATCTGAAATATCTCCAAGGTATACCTGAAAATGAATTCAGCAAAGTTGCAGGATTAGAGCTAATAAATGCATTCGGTAAAATTGTAGGATACAAAACCAACATACAAAACCCAGGAGCATTTCTATACTCTAACAATTAACTCTCTGAAATAGAAATTTTAAAAAAATCTCATTTACGCTTGCTACAGAAAAAAATAGGGGTACAAAAAATAGAATGAATAAGACCTACTATTTGATAGCCCAACAGGATAACTACAGTTGATAATAACTTAATTGTACATTTTAAAATAACTAAAAGAGTATAATTGGATTGTTTGTAACACAAAGGATAAATGCCTGAGAGGACGGATAGCTCATTTTCCATGTGATTATTACTCATTGCATGCCTGTATCAAAACATTTCATTTACCCATAAATATGTTCACCTACTACCCATAAAAACAAAAAATTAAAAAGAAAGTTTCAAAAGAAGTAGGAATAAATTTAATCAAGGAGGTGAAAGGTCTGTACACTGAAAACTATAAAACGTTGATAAAGGAAATTGAAGAAAATATAAATACATGGAAAGATATTCTGCATTCATTGATTGGAAAAATATTATTACATGTCTGTACTATAGTATAAGATTCTGTACTATACCATACTCAAAAGAACTACAGATTCAATGTAAATTCCAATCAAAATTCCAATGGTATTTTCCCAGAAATAGAAAAAAAATCCTAAAATTTGTTTGGAAATACAAAGGCCCCAAATAGCCAAATCAATCTTGAGCAAAAGGAACAAAAGTAGAGGCATCACATTACCTGATTTCAGAATATACTACAAAGCTATAGTAATCAAAACAAATGGGTACTGGCATAAGACAGACACATAGATCAATGAGCAGAATAAATATCCCAGAAATAAATCCACACTGTAGTTAACTCATTTGGACAAAGATGCCAAAAATACAAAATGGGCAAAGGATAGTCTCTTCAATAAATTGTTAGCAAAACTGGATATCCTCCTGCAGAAAAATGAAATTGGTCTCTTATTTTACCCTATATACAAAAATCAAGTCAATATAAATTAGGCATATGTTAAGAACTGATACTGTAACACCACTAGAAGAAAACATACAGAAAGATCCTCATAATATTGGTCTGGGCAATGATATTTTTATATGACCCCAAAACCAAGGGCAAAAAAAAATAAAAACAAATGGGATCATATGAAACTAAAAAGCTTCTGAACAATAATAAAAATAATCAGAGTGAAAATAGAAACTATGGATTGGGAGAAAATGTTTGCAAACCATATATCTGACGAAAGACTAATATGCAGACTATATAAGAATCTCAAACAACTCAAGATCAAGAAAACAACCTGATTAAAAAGTGGGCAAAGAACATGAACAGACATTTCTATGAATGGCCAATAAGTATTTAAAAAACATGCCCAACATCACTAATCACGAGAGAAACGCAAATTAAAACCAGAATGAGATATCATTTTATGTCTATTAGGATGGCTATTATGAAAGAAAAAAAAAAAAAACGAGATAAAAAGTGTTGGTGCACGTGTGGAAAGAAGATAACACTGGTATACTGTTGGTGGGAATGTAAATTAGTACAATTATGGAAAACAGTATGGAGGTTTTTCAAAAAGTTACCATATGATCATAATTTACCATATGATCCAGCAATACTATTACTGGGTATACATCCAAATGAAATGAAAGCACCATGTGGAAGTCGTAACTGTACTTCTACATTCATTGCAGCATTATTCAGAATAACCAAGATAAACAATCAGCCTAAGTGTCCATCAAATTGATGAATGGATAAACAAAATGTGGTATAAACACAAAATAGCATACTCCAGCCTTAAAAAGAAGGAAATTCTTTTATTTGTGACACTGATTAACATAGAGGACATTATGTTAAGTGAAATAAGCCAGGCACAAAAAGACAAATACTACATGATTTCACTTATATGTGGAATCTAAAAACAAGGATTTCATAGAAGCAGAGAGTAGAATGGTAGTTAATGGAGTCTAAGGAAAGGGAGAGATGGGGAGATATTAGTCAAAGGATACAAAATTTAATTTAGACAGGGGGAATAAGTTTAGGAGATTTATTGTATCCCATGGTGACTATAATTAATAACAATGCATTGTATTCTTGAAAATTGCTAAGAGTAGATTTTAAGAGTTTTCACCACAAAAACAAAAGGTTAGGTATGTGGGGCAGTGTATATATTAATTAGCTTGACTTATCCATTCCACAAATATATATTAAAACATTGGCTGGGTGCGGTGTCTTATGCCTGTAATCCCAGCACTTCAGGAGGCCGAGGTGGGTGGATCACTTGATGTCAGGAGTTCAAGACCAGCCTGGCCAACATGGTGAAACCCCGTCTCTACTAAAAAAAAAAACAAAAATTAACTGGGCGTGGTGGCACATGCCTGTAATCCCACATACTCGGGAGGCTGAGGCAGGAGAATCACTTGAACACGGGAGTTGGAGGTTGCTGTGACCCGATTGTACCACTGCCCTCTAGCCTAGGCAACAGAGAGAGACTCCGTATCAAAAAAAAAAAAAAAAAAAAAAAAAAATATATATATATATATATATATATATATACACACACACACACACACACACACAGTTTTGTCAATTAAAGAATAGAAAATAGTATTGAGATTCTAGAGTGTGGGTTTGGAGGTAGATGGTCACCTGAGCACACCTAAATTGTGTTTTTTTAGGTTTTGTAGAGCAAATCTAATGAGAAGTCCCATGAAGATTACAGGAAGGAATGAACAAAGTAGGGAATCAAGACTAAACTCAGAAAGTTCAGTGGAGATTTTTAGGCCTAAACAGCATTTTTAGTGGGGAGGTTGCTCATGGAAATGGGTAGGGGTAACTAGAATTATTTGTTACAAGACCCTGGGTTTTGGAATTGGAAAAATTCTGGAATTTGGCATTGGATCTGAGTTCTATTCCATCCCACTTATTAAGATGTTTGACCTTGAGCACGTTACTTAACATGTCTAAAATTCATAATTCTCTTCTGTAATTTGGGCAAAATAAAAGTACACACCTCCTTGAAAGTTTGTTTTGTTTAAAGACTAAATAAGCAAATGTATAAAAGGTGCCTAACACAATTACTGGAATATAATAATTGTTCAATAAATGTTAGCTGTTGTTATACTTGTTATTAGTGGGCCTAGAATATACCCAGGAATTACACCACAGATGTCTTTGTGCCTCTTAGTGGCTTCCTAAGTAAAATTCAAAGAGATTTTTATATCTAGGATGTACAGGCAGAGCTTCCTAACAATTATATTTCTAATAATGTAGAAGAAAGTATCATTTTGGGGTAAAGGAAGGGTTAACACTGGGAACTAATACTAAGACTTTTATTGTATGCAAACTTAATTGTTCCAAGCACATTTTGTAGCTAAAAGACAAAGAGCCTGGATTCTTATCACACCCATGAACCCTATCATCCACATAATCTTGTGAAATCTACTTATTGTCTGGGTACCTCAATGTCTGCATCAGCACAACGTGAGTATCAAAAATTCTACACTGCCTATGGGCTGTTTGAAGGATTTAACATCAACAACGTCTCTCTAAATGACCAGAGAACAGCAAGTACTATGATGGTTACACAAAAAATATTAACCTTTATGTAACATCTACTATATATTAGACAGTGTTAAAACATTTATTAATAGATACATCACTGGTATGATGATCATCACTGATGTAACAATGATGAATGTTCTTTCCCTTTTAGAAAACTAAAAGAGGATTTAAGAAGGGCCCCAATAATTAAAATATAGTTTTTTTTTTTTGTGACAGTCTCACTCTGTCACCAGGCTGGAATGCAGTGGCGCAATCTCGGCTCACTGCAACCTCTGCCTCCTGAGTTCAAGCAATTCTCCTGTCTCAGTCTCCCGAGTAACTGGGACTACAGACGTGCGCCACCACACCCAGCTAATTTTTGTATTTTTAGTAGACACGGGGTTTTACCATATTGGCCAGGATGGTCTCAATCTCCTGACCTCGTGATCCGCTCGCCTCAGCCTCCCAAAGTGCTGGGATTACAGGCATGAGCTACAGTGCCTGGTCTAGAATATAGTTTTAAAAGCATGAACTCTGAAGCCAGCCTACATGGATTAACAACTTTGCACTATCACTTACTAGCTCTGGAGCCTTGGATTAGTTCCTTAACCTCACTAGGCCTTGAATTTATCATATTTTAAATGAAGATAGTAATAATCTAAGGCTTTCTGGGGTTCAGTTAATACATGTAAACATGCTTAAAACAGTTTCTGACACAGTTATGGGCCAGGAAATTATCGTAATAATGACTATATGACATCACCACCTTCCAAAGATAATTTAATGGGAAAATTGGCACAGTTACCACTTTAAAGGTATAGAAGAAGATAGACATAGTAATTAGATTACATATATATGAACAGCCTGGTGCCTGTCATATTAGTCAATGTTAGTGTTGCTAATATTATTATTACTATTACTGTTATCACTGAGGTAGAGCTAGAAATTGAAGTCATTATGAATCACTTCCAGCAGAAGATAATTGACAACAATGACATAAAGCACCAAAGGAGTCAATGTTTTAAGTGTACATCCTGCAGTTTTGTCCTAGATGTTGTATTTACTTAACAAATATTTACAGACTCAATCAATAAATAAGTGAATAAATGAATTTCCACATGACCCATCTTTCTGGATAAGCCTATGGAATTTGCAGCAGATGCTGTTTTTTTTCATTTCTTTCTTTTCTTTTTAGAGACAGGATCTCATCCTATCACCCAGGCTGGAGTGCTGTGGTGCAATTATGGCTCACTGCAGCGTCAAACACCTACGCTTAAGTGATTCTCCTGCCTTGGCCTTCCAAGTAGCTAGGATTACAGGCTTGCATGACCACACCCAGCTAATTATTTTATTTTTTACTTTTTGTAGAGACAAGGATCTCACTATGTTAACCAGGCTGCTCTCGAATTCCTGGGTTTAAGCAATCCTCCCACTTTGGCCTCCCAAAGCACTGTGGTTACAGATGTGAGCTACTGCACATGGCCTGCAAATACTATTTCTATCAAACTTAGAAGTCAGCCCTCTCAACAGCCTGCCTGGCATCTTTACACTCTACCAAATATAAAGACAGAAAACCTAGATACTTTTCTTACTCCATCAGTGATTTCAGTTCCTGTCTACATTAGCTCTCCTCACACTATTTTATTTTAAATTTCCTAAACAATGTTTGGTATCCTAGTTCTCTATTGTAACACACATTTAACTGCTTAGTTCCGTATTACATTGGGACATTTAGAGGATAGGCTTTTCTATTAAGAAGCAATTGTTATTATTAAAGTATTTGGTGAGGGACTTACATATTACCATCAATTTGCCTAGAAAGGGACGGATAGAAGGAGTCCAAACACAATGAAGAATTTGGTAATGCTTTTATAAAATGTTATTTTATATGTAATTTAACATTTTAAAATAGCAAAATTTAGTCTAAATAAGGGTGTTAATACTAACAACCTATCACACCTTGATCTAGTTCTTTAATGGAAAGTAATCATTGTACCATATTTAGTAAACAAAGAGCCGTATCCATTGGGTACCAATGAGAACATTTACAATGGGCCTGAGAAGTCTTTTCAATACAATGTCTTGGGTAGCCACCTCTACTAACTAGAATTTAGTCTTTGGATAAAAACTATTTAATATTTCTGGCCAAAGAAAAAAATAAAACTGGTTTAAAAAATATATTTGATTGGCCGGGCATGGTGGCTCACGCCTGTAATCCCAGCACTTTGGGAAGCCAAGGTGGGCGGATCACAAGGTCAGGAGATCGAGACCATCCTGGCTAACATGGTGAAACGTCGTCTCTACTAAAGATACAAAAAATTAGCCAGGCGTGGTGGCAGGTGCCTGTAGTCCCAGCTACTCGGGAGGCTGAGGCAAGAGAATGGTGTGAACCCGGGAGGCGGAGCTTGCAGTGAGCTGAGATCACGCCACTGCACTCCAGCCTGGGTGACAAAGAGAGACTCTGTCTCAAAAAAAAAAAAAAAAATATATATATATATATATATATATGTATATATATTTGACTTACATACACAGCCATGTAACATATACAAGTAAGTTAATTCCTCTTTATTAAAAGAAATGTCTACTCCAGGTGAGACCCCATGGCCCCAGGGTCCAGGTCGATCCAGTAGACTTCAGTGCCAGATTGGTCAATTATGAATGCAGACTCCAGGACTACCCCTGCAGACCAAGGTTTCAGACAGCTCCCACAGCACCAGGCCTGCCTCCAGGCCCACCCCTGAGCCAAATCAGCTGATACAGCCCGAGGCTTCAGGTCAGTATTTATGCACTAAACCTTCAGCCTGGGCCCCATGGACCCAGGCTCCAAGCCTGCTCCAGAGCCAGACTAGCCTCAAGTTCCAGGCAGGTTCTCATGGTGCTATGCTCCAGCAGGTCCAGGACCCAGGCCCACCCCTGCAGACTCAGGATCTAGGCCCACCTCAGTGCCAGACTAGCCCCCACAGACACACTCCAGAGTCTTACCCAATGACCTGGTTGCCAGGCCCATCCCAGCACCTGGCTGGCCCTCATGGACCCACCCCAGCAGATCCATGCTTCAGACCTGCCCCAGTGGACCCAGGCTGAAGGCCCAAGCCTGCAAACCCAGGCACCAGACGTGCCCACCTGTTGACTGAGGCTTCATGTTAAGCTACACAAGGACACCAGCAGCAAGTCTACCTGTGGAACATGATATATGGCCTTCTTAGAATGTCTGAAAAGGCTGACTGATGAAGGGCTTTTCCTGCCACAGCCAGTCTGTAAAAACTGAAATAAATGCCTATGTTTTCAAATATGCAAACATTAATGCATAGGCACAGGATCACAAATAATTAGGGAAGCAAGACACCATCAAAAGAACAAAATAAAGCACAAGTAGCTGAACCTAAAGAAAGAGAGATTTATGAACTCACTGACAAAGAATTAAAAATAATTGTCTTAAAGAAGCTCAATGAGCTATAAGAAAAACAGACAACTAATTGATATCAGGAAAATAATATATCAGCAAAAGAAGAAGTTTAACAAAAAGATAAAAACTATAAAAAAGAGCTGAATGAATATTCTGGAACTGAAGAACACAATTACTAAACCAAAAAATCCCCTGGAGAGCTTTAACAGAAGATTCAGTCAAGCAGAAGTCTCAATGGTCTCAAAGACAGGTCATTTGAAATTGCCCCACCAGATGAACAAAAAGAAAAAAGAGGCTGAGTGTAGTGGCTCACATCTCCAATCTCATCACTTTGGAAGGTCAACGCAGGAGGATCACTTGATGTCAGGACTTCAAGACCAGCTGGGATAAAAAAGAGAAACCCTGTCTCTACTAAAAGCTAAGGTGGGAGGATTGCTTGAGCCCAGGAGTTTGAGGCTACAGTAAGCTACCTAGGATCATGCCATTGTACTGCAGCCTGGGTGACAGATCAAGACCTTGTCCCTTAAAAAAAAAATAAGAAGGAAAAAAGTGAAGAAAGTCTACAGAAATTATGAGACACCATTAAGTGAACTAATTTATGTAATATGGAAATTCCAGAAGGAGCAGAGAAAGGGCAAAAAAGCTTATTCAAAGAAATGATGAGAGAAAATTTCCCAAATCTGGAGAGGGACATAAATATCCAGATCCATGAATCTCAAAGAACCCCAAATAGAATAAATATAAAGAGATCTTGGCTGATGCACACTGTAATTCAATTCTCAAAAATCAAAGAGAAAGAGAGACTATTGAAACCATCAAGAGAAAAGCAACTCATGTACAAGGAAATCTCTATTACTACTAGCAGGTTTCTCAGCAGAAACTTTGCAGTCCAGGAGATGGGATGATACGCTTAAAGTGCTGAAAAAAAAAAAAAATAATATGCCTGGAAAGACTGTCCTTCAGAAATGAAGGAAAGATAAGGGCTTTCACAGACAAAATCTGTGGGAGTTCATAACCATTACATGGATAACAAGACCTGCATTATAAGAAATGCTAAAGGACATTCTTGAAGCTGAAATATAAGGACACTACTTAATAACATGAAAACATATAAAAGTATAAAACTCACTGGTAAAGGTAAGTATCTAGTGAAATTCAGAATACTATAATATTATAATGGTGGTGTGTAAATCATGTACATCTTTTTTTAAGTTTTTAAAAATTTTAAGTTCCAGGATACACATGCAGAACGTGCAGGTTTATTACATAGGCATATATGTGCCATTGTGGTTTGCTGAATCTAACAACCCATTATCTAGGTTTTAAACCCCATATGCATTAGGTATTTGTCCTAGTGATCTCCCTTCCCCTTGCCCCCTATCCCCCAAAAGGGCTCAGTGTGTATTGTTCCCTTCTGTGTCCACATGTTCTCATTGTTCAATTCCCATTTATGAGTGAGAACAATCACGTATATCTTTAGTATGAAGGTTAAAAGGCAAAACTATCAAAAATATTAGTGACTATAATAATCATTAAAGAACACACAATATTAAAAGATATAAACTATGACATCAAAAATATAAAATATGGAGGTATATGGAGTAAAACTGTGGAGTTTTTTAATGAAATCAAAGTTAATTTGCTATAAGTTTAAAGTGGTTTGTTATACTATAGGATATGTTATGTGACCCTCACATTAACCAAAAAAAGAAAAAAAAAGAAACCTATAGTAGATACACAAAAAATAAAGACACAGGAATCAGAGTATGCCTGACATGGTTTGGCTCTGTGTCCCCACTCAATCTCATATTGAATTGTAATACCCAGTGTTGGAGGAGGAACCTGGTGGGAGGTGATTGGATCATGGGGATAGATTTCCCCCTTGCTGTTCCCATGATACTGAGTGAGTTCTCACAAGATCTGGTAGTTTGAAAGTGTGTAGTACTTACCCCTTTGCTCGCTCTCTCTTCTGCTGGCCATGTGAAGACGTGCCTGCTTCCCCTTCTGCCATTATTGTAATTTTCCTGAGGCCTCCCCAGAAGCAGAAGCCTGTACAACCCACAGAACTATGAGCTGATTAAACCTCTTTTCTTTATAAATTACCTAATCTCAGGTATGTCTTTATAGTAGTGTGAGAACAGACTAATTATCATATCACAAAGACAGCAAGAATGAAAAATGGAACAAAGGAAATAATTTATTCAAAAAATTATCATACCACAAAGAAAGACAGCAAGAATGGAAAAATGGAACAAAGGAACTACAGAACAGTCAGAAAACAGCAAATGGAATAATTTCGTTATTTAAAATAACCAAAATGCAATCAACAAAATGGTAGTAGTAATTCTTTGGTTATCAGTAATTACTTTAAATGTAAATGGATTAAATTATACAATCAAAACACAGAGTGGCTAAAAAAAATCCCCCTATCTATTGCCTATAAGTGACTCACTTTAAGGATGTTATAGGCTGAAAGTAAAGGGATGAAAAAGATATTCCATGCTAATGGTAACCAAAAGAGACCACAGGTCTCTTATATTCTTATATTGGATAAAAAGAGACTTTAAAACTGTAAAAGAGATAAAGAAGGTCATTATCTAATGATAAAGGGGCAAATTCATTGAGAAGATATAACAATTGTAAATATATATACACCAACATCAGGCCATCTGAATATATAAGACAAATATTAATACATTTGAAAGACTGACTGCAATATATTAATAACAGGTAGCATCACTACAAAACTTCCAACAATGGAAATATAATCTAGAAAGAAAATTAATAAGGAAATTTTGAATTTGAACTACATTATGGACAAAATGGCCTAATCAACATATAAAAAACATTCCATCCAACAGCAGAAAAATACACTATTTTTTCAAGCACACATAGGATATTCTCTATGATAGATCATATCATGTCTTAACAAATTTAAGAAGACTAGATTCATTCAAGTATATATTCTGATCAAAATGGTATGAGACTAAAAATCAGTAACAGGAGAAAAACTGGAAAATTCACAAATATATGGAAATTAAAGAGCATGCTTCCAAACACACAAGTCAAAAAAAACATTAAAAGGAAAATTAAAAAATATTTTGAGATGAATGAAAATGGAAATACATCATACCAAAGCATATAGAATGCAGCAAAAGCAGTTCTAAGAGGAAAGTTTATAGCAACAAATGCCTACGTCAAAAAAGAAGAAAAAATCTCAAAGAAATAACATAACATTACACCCAAAGGATCCTGAAAAAGAACAAGCTCAGCCCAATGTTAGTAGAGGGAAGGAAATAATAAAGATCGGAGAAGATACACATAAAATAGAGACTAGAAAAATAGAAAATTTCAATGAAATTAGTTTCAGTGCACTAAACTTCAATGAAACTAGTTATATTTCTGAAAAGATAAACAAAATTGACAACACTTTAACCTAAGAAAAGAAAAAAAGAGATACGACTCATATAAATCAAATAAGAAATGAAAGAGGAAACATTGCAAATAATAGTGTGAAAACATAACAGATCATAAGAAACTACTATGAACAGTCATATGCCAACAAATTGAATAACCTAGAAGAAATAAATTGCTAGAAACATATAATCTACCAAGACTCAATCCTGAAAAAATAGAAAATCTGAACAGACCAGCAATAAGTAAGCAAACTGACTCAGTAATACAAAGACTACCATCAAAAAAAGAAAGCCCAGGATCTTATGTCTTCACTGCTGAATTCTATAAACATTTAAAGAATTAATGCCAATTTTCCTCAAACTCTTCCAAAATATTGAAAAGGAAGGAATCCTTCTAAACTCATTTTACAAAGCCAGCATTACCCTGACATCAAAGTTAAGACAAGAATATAATTAGAAAATTTTAAGCCAATATTCTGATGTACACGGATGTAAAAATCCTCAACAAAATACTAGCAAACCAAATTCAACATTTAAAGGATCAGTACCCACAGGCAAGTGGGATAATCATTAAAAGGATTATTCACCATAAGCAAGTGGGATTTATTTAGGAGATGCAAGGATTATTTAGCCTATGCAAATCAATAAATGTTATACTGCAGTAACAGAATGAAGAAAAAAAATGATAATTTCAACAGACACAGAAAAAGCATTTGACAACATTTAATGTCCTTTTATGATTTAAAAAAACTCAACAACTTAAGTATTAAAGGATGTACCTCTACACAATAAAGACCACATATGACAAACCCACAGCTAACATCATATTCCATGGTGAAAAGCTAAAAGATTTTCTGCTAAGATCAGGTACAAGACAAAAATACTAATTTTTGCCACTTACATGTACCATAGTACTGGAAGTCCTTGCCACAACAATTAGGTAAGAGAAATAAGTAAAAGATATCTAGTCAAAAAGCAAGAAGTTAAACTGTCTCTGTTTGCAGATGACATAACTTTACACAGTATGGAAAACCCTAGAGACTCTACCAAAAAAACTATTTAAACAAATAAATTCAGTAAAGTTGCTGATTCAAAATCAACATACAAAAATCAGTAGCATTTCTATATAGTAATAATAAACTCTCTGAAAAAGAAATCATGAAAACAATTTTATTTACAATATCTACCCAAAAAATACTTAGGAATGCATTTAACCAAGGATATGAAACATCTGTACACTGAAAACTAAAAAATATTGATTAAAAAATAGAAGAAAACACAAATACAAGGAAACATACCCTGTGCTCATGAATTGGAAGAATTAATATTATTAAAATGTCTATACTACCCACAACTATACACAGATTCGTTGTGGTCTCTATTAAAATTCCAATGACATTGTTCACAGAAATAGGAAAAATGATTCAAAATGTAGTACGGAATCACAAAAGACCTGAAATAGCTAAAGCAATCTTGAACAACAGAACAAAGATACAGTTGAACCCATAGAGATATAGAGTAAAATGATGATTACTAGAATCTAGGCAGGGTAGTAAGAGGTGGGTGGAGGGGTGCAGGGATGGTTAAAGTGTACAAAACTATAGTTAGATGAAATGAATAAGATTTGGTCAGTAAGACTCTAGTCACAAAAGGGTGACTAGAGTCAATGATAATTTATTGTACATTTTAAAATAACTAAAAGAGTATAATTGAATCTATTGTAACACAAAAAAAGGATAAATGCTTGAGGTGATGGACACCCCATTTACCCTGATGTGATTGTTATACATTGTATGCCTGTATCAAAATACCTCATGTAGTCCATAAATACCTACTATATACCCATAAAAATTAAAAATATTTTTTTAAAAAGTAGAGGCATCACATGACCTGGTTTCAGAATACACTATAAAGTTATAGTAATCAAAAGATTGGTACTGGCATAAAGATAGACACAGACGAATGGAATGGAACAGCGACATCAGAAATAAATACATACATTTAGAGTCAATTGATTTTTTTACAAAGATGCTGACAACACACAATTGGGACAGGACAACCTCTTTAATAAATGGTGTTGAGACAATGATATCTACACCCAGAAGAATGAAATTGTACCCTTTTCTCACACCACATACGAAATCAATTCAAAATGGATTAAAGGCTTACTAAGACCTGCCACTGTAACATCGCTAGAAGAAAACAAGAGGAAAAGCTACATGACAAAGGTCTAGGGAATGACTTTTTTGGGGGGAATATGACTCCAAAATCATAGGCAACAAAAGGAAAAACTGACAAATGAGCTTATCTTATTGTTAAGATTCTGCACAGCAAAGGAAACAACTGATTTCACTCAGAATCCATACAGTGAGAGAAAAGATTTGCAGACTATACATCTGAAAAGTGATTAATATCCAAAACATATAAGGAACTCAACTTAATAGCAATAAAACAAAAAACCTGATTTTAAAACTGGGCAAAGGGCTTGAACAGACATTTCTCAAAAGAAGATATACAAATGGCCAAAAGGTAAATGAAAAAAATGCTCAATACAACTAATCATCAGGAAAATACAAATTAAAACCACAACAAGATGTCACCTCATATCTGTTAGAATGGCTATTATCAAAAAGATGAAAGATAGCAAGTGTTAATGAGGATGTGGAGAGGAGGGAACACCTGCACACCATTGGTGTGAATGTGAATTAGTACAGCTGTTACGGAAAACAGTACTGAGTTTTCTCAAGAAGCTAAAAATAGAACTACTTTATAATCCAGCAATCCTATTACTGAGTATACATCCAAGTGCAATGAAAGGATTATTGTAGAGATATCTGCACTCCGATGTTCACTGCAAGATTATTCACAATATCTAAGATTGGAATATCTAAGTGCCTATCAACAGATGAATGGAAAAAGAAAGTGTGGTATGTATTATATATACAATAAAATACCAATCAGCCTTAAAAAATGAGAGAAATCTTGGTGTTTGTGACACTATGGCTGAACCTGCAGGATGTTAAGTGAAATAAGCCAGGAACAGAAAGAAATATGCACAGTCTCACTTAGGATGTGGAATCTAAAAAAGTCAAACTCACAGAAGCAGACAGTAGAATGGTGGTACCAGGAGCTGGGGGAGGAGGTTGGAGAGAGATCTGGCTTAGGGAGATGTTGGTCAAAAGATAAAACATTTCAATTAGGCAGAAACAATATGTTCAATGACCCATTGTACACCAATGTGGACATAGTTAGTACAATGTATTGTATACTTGAAAATGCTAACAGAGTAGACTTAAGTGTTTTCAACACAAAAGAATGGTAAATATGCGGGATTATGCATATGTTAATTAACCTGATTTAACCGTTCCACGATGTATACTTATTTCAATGTATCAAGTTGTACACCATAAATATACACAATTATTATTTGTCAATTAAAAATAAATTAATAAAGGAAAAATAAGTGCTAAGGAACTTTTAATTATAGTTGTTTCTGTGGAGGTGAACTGAGTATTCAAACATGATAGGGTATTTTATTTTTTAGTATATACTTTTTCTTATGATTTGGTATGTTTAACACGAATGATGTCCTACATTATTTTTCCATCTTAAAAGATAATTAAAAGAATTTGATGAGTACATAAAAGTAACCTAAAGAGTTTAATGAATAAATAGTACAGTAATCATTTTATTCCTAATTACATTCTTACATTTTTACTTCTAAGCAACCATTCATGCTTCTGGTTTATGCTCAAAAAGAACAAAAAATCCTATGAAGAGTGCCTCTAAGATGAAATATCATCTCTTCCAAATCAGTACACCTAAAAGTGAGGCAAAGCCTCCTATAAATCATAAAGTGCTGTGCCAATGTATGGCATTGCTTTTATTCAATAAGGGGCACTAAAATCATTGAGCTCACATGATTCTCAGAATAATGGTGCAAAGTAGGTAGAGTAGATGATTCAATTTTCAGGATTTCAAGTCAACTGGGCTTCAAAATTCAAACACAGTCTCTTAGCAATGACACCCTGCACAGCTCTTTAGAGTCTAAATTGTCTAAGCCTGTAGGTGGTGTTTTAAACTGTAGCAAGCTACCCAGATCCTCTTTATATCTTTACTGTTCTATAAGAAATTACAGCTTCTCAATAAATAAGAAAACTGCCAATACCAGACAGTAAAGTGCCTAAGATTTTTTTTTAAAAGAATGCACTATATGTAAAACTGATAATGGAAAGAGAAATACTACTGACCTCTTGTAACAGAATCATTTGATTTTGAATCACATTGATTTTAGAGTTTTTTTGGATACCTTTCCAATAAAAAAAAAAATGTTATTCTTCTGTTATACATGGTTGATGTTGCCTAAAATCTGATTTCCTAAGTAGGATGTTATCCAGATTATTATTTACTTTCATTTCAGATACATGGAATACACATGCAGATTTGTTACATGGGAATATTGTGTGATGCTGAGGTTTGAGGTATGAATCCCATCATCCAGGTAGTGAGCATAGGACCCAATAGGTAGTTTTTCAACCCAATTCTCCCTCCCTCCCATCCCCCCAATAGTCTATGCTGCTTACTGTTCCCTTGTTTATGTCCACATGTGCTAAGTGTTTAGCTCCCACCTATAAGTGAGAACATTCAGAATTTGTTTTTTTTTTCCCTGTGTTAATTTCCTTAGGATTATGGCCTCCAGCTCCATTCGTGTTGCTGCAAAGGATACAATTTCATTATTTTTTACGGCTGCATAGTATCCAATGGTATATACATACCATATTTTCTTTATCCAATCTACCATTGATAGACACCTGGGTTGATTCCATGTTTTTGCTATTGTGAATAGCACAACGATGAAAATATGAGTGCATGTGTCTTTTTGATGGAATGATTTATTTTCCTTTGGCTGTATACCCAGTAATGGGACTGCTGGATCAAATGATAGTTTTATTTCAAGTTCTTTGAAAAATTTCCAGCCTGCTTTCCACAGTGGCTGGCTGAACTAATTTACATTCCTACCAACAGTGTATAAACGTGTCCTATTTTCTGCAGCCTGGCCAGCATCTGTTGTTTTTTGACTTTTTAATAATAGCCATTCTGAGTGGTGTGAGGTGATATCTCACTGTGGTTTTGATTTGCATTTATCTGCTGATTCATAATGCTGAGCATTTTTTCATGTTCGTTGGCTGCATGTATGTCTTCTTTTTTAAGAAGTGTCTGTTCGTGTCCTTTGCCTATGTTTTAATGGGGTTGTTTTTTGCTTGTTGATTTGTTACTTATAGATTCTGGATATTAGGATTTTGTCAGGTGCATAGTTTGCAAATATCTTCTCTCACATATAAGTTAATATCTTCTCTCACATATAAGTTGTCTGTTTATTCTGTTGATGGTTTCCCTTGCTGTGCAAAAGCTCTTTATTTAGCTCTTACTTGTTTATATTTGTTTTGTTGCTTTTGAGGTCTTAGCCAAAAATCATTTGCCAAAGTTAATGTTGAGAAGAGTATTTCCTAGGTTGTCTTCTAAGAATTTTTATAGTTTGAGGTCTTACATTTAAATCTTTGACCCATGTTGGGTTAATTTAAAGGTAGGGGTCCAGATTCAATCTTTTGTATATGGCTAGCCAGTAATCCCAGAATCATTTATTGAATAGAGAGTCCTTTGCCCATTGCTTTTGTCAGCCTTGTTGAGGATCAGGTGGTTGGAGATGTGAGGCTTTATTTCTGAGTTTTCTATACTGTTCAGTTTGCCTATGTGTCTTTTTTTGTGCCATTACCATACTGTTTGGTTTATTGTTGTTTTGTAGTATGATTTGAAGTCTGGTAGTGTGATGCCTCCAGCTTTGTTCTTTTTGCTTAGGATTGCTTTGGTGATTTGGGCTCTTTTGGATTCCATATGAATTTTTGAAAAGTATTTTCCTATTTTGTAAAGAATGATGTTGGTATTTTATTGGGAATAGTGTTGAATCTGCAAATTGCTTTGGGAAGTATGGCTATTCCATTGATATTGATTCTTCCTAGCCATGAATGTGGAATGTTTTTCCACTTATTAATGCCATCTCTGATTTACTTCAGCAGTGTTTTATAGTTCTTTCTGTAGATATATTTTACCTCCTTGGTTTGTTGTAGTCTTAGGTATTTTATTTTTTTGAGGCTATTGTAAATAGAATTGTGTTCTTGATTTGACTCTCACAGCCTGGATATTATTGGTGTATGGAAATGCTCCTGAGCTTTGTATTGATTTTGCATCAATGTATAAACCTTACTAAAATTGTTTATCAGTTCTAAGTAACCTTTTGGTGGAGTTGCTATATATATTTTCTAAGTATAGAATTATATTATCAATGAAGAGAGATCATTTGGCTTTTTTTATTTGGATGCCTCTTCTTTCTTTCTCTTGCCTGATTGCTCTGGCTAAAACTTCCAGTATTATGCTGAATAGGAGTAGTCAGAGTGGATATCTTTGTCTTATTCCAGTTCTCAAGTGGAACTGTTCCAGCTTTTGCCTATTCAGTATGATGTTGGGTGGGGGTTTGTCATAGATGGCTCTTATTATTTTGAGGTATAATCCTTTGATACCTAGTTTGTTGAGGGTTTTTATTATGAAGGAATATTGTATTTTATCCAAAGCTTTTTCTCTATTGAGAATATCATGTAGTTTTTTATTTCAATTATGTTTACATGGTGAATCACATTTATTGTTTTGTGTATGTTGAACCAGCCTTGCATCCCAGAAATAAAGCCTACTTTATTGTAATTTATTAACTTTTTGATGTACTGCTGGATTCAGTTTGTTAATATTTCATTGAAGATTTTTGCATCTATGTTTATGAGGGAGAGTGGCCTGATGTCTTCCTTTGTTGTGTCTCTGCAGATTTTGGTATCAGGCTGATGCTTGCTTCATAGAATGAGTTGTGGGGAGGTTCTCCTCACTGATTTTTTTTTTTAATAATTTCAGTAGGACTAGTATCAATTCTTCTTTGTATGTCTGGTAAAATTTAGTGGTGAATCTATATGGTTCAGGGCTTATTTTGATTGGTTGTTTCTTTATTATTTATTCAATTTCAGAAATTTATATTGGTCTAGTCAGGGTTTCAATCTCTTCCTGATTTAATCTTGGGAGACTGTATGCATGCAGAATTTATCCATTTCCTCTAGATTTTCTAATTTATTTGCATAGAGTTGTTCCACACTAGTCTGAGAATCTTTTGTATTTTTGTGGGATCAGTGGTAATATTGCCTTTGTCATTTCTGATTGTGCTTATTTGGATCTTCTTTTCTTTTTCTTTGTTAATCTTGCTACCAGTCTATCAGTCTTACTTGCTTTTTCACAAAACAAACTCTTGGTTTTCTTGATCTTTTGTATGAATTTTTGCATCTCAATTTCATTACATTCTTCTCTAATTTCAGTTATTGTTTTTCCTTGATAGCTTTGGGATTTTTTTTTTTTTTTTTAGTTCCTTTAAGGTAAAAAATTAGATTGCTAATTTGAGATCTTTCTAATTTCTTGATGTAGGTGTTTAGGGATATAAACTCTCCTTTTAACACTGCTTTGGCTGCATCTGAGAGATTTTTGGTAAACTGTGTTCCTATTTTCACTGCTTTCAATTTTTTTTTTGGTTTCTGACTTAATTTCAATGTTCGCCCAGAAGTTATTCAGGAGTAAATTGTTTAATTTCTATGTATTTGTATAGTTGAGATCTTCTTGATGACAATGTCTATTTTTATTGCACTGTGGTCTGAGTATGTGCTTGGTATGGCTTCACTTTTTAGAAAATTTCTTGAGATTTATTTTATGACTAAGAATGTGGTCAATCTTATATTGTATGTGCAGAGGAAAAGAACATATATTCTTTGCTTTTGGGGTTGAGCATTCTACAGATGTTTATTAAGTCCAGTTTGTCGAGTATTGAGTTTAAGTCCAGAGTTTCTTTGCTAGTTTTCTGCCTTGATGATTTAACACTATCAGTGAAGTGTTGAAGTCTCCCACCATTATTGTATGATTAAGTCTTTTCATAGGTTAAGTTGTACGAATCTGGGTGCTCCCACTTTGGGTGCACATATATTTAGAATAGTTAAGGCTTCTTGTTTGATTGTACCCTTTATTATTACCCTTCATTGTCCTTCTTAATTTTATTGATTTAAAGTATATTTTGTGGCCTCTAGATCTGCACTGTTTAATTCAGTAGCCACTACCTTCATATGGCAATTTAGCTCTAGAAATGTAACTGATCCAGAATGTGGAATAGGGGGATCATGGCGGATGGGAGGCAGGACTAGATTGCAGCTCCAGACAGAGCAACATGTGGACGTTTACATTGTGAATTTTATCTCCAGATCAACTGCAAGAACAAACCAGCAATCCTGAGAAGGAAGGAAGGAAGCGGGCTGCTCCTGCAGCACCCAGGAGACACCTCAAATACTGTGAATGCCCAAACTGGGGAACTGGGAAAGGGAGACCCTCCTCTCCCAAATATGCACCCCCACTGGACAAGATGAAGGTCTGTGTGTGGGAGAAGTTTCCAACTTTACATGAAGCTGAGTCAAATTAGAGAGCCGAGCGAAATCCAGGGGTGGAGAAGTAGCAAAAAGGTCCTAGGACCTCGCTGGGTCCCCAGCAGCCCATTCCTGCCTGGCACCACAGGGATCTATCGGGAGAGTGGCCAGAGGAGCAGGGGGTAAAACTCCACAGGAAGAAGGCATTCTCTAGCTGAACTTTGTAACAATTTGAACGGTGTGAGAAGCCTCCTATACAGAACTCTGGAAAGTGTGTGAATTGGGCATCCAGAATTCACAGGCAGGGGAAGAACTAAAGCCCTTTCCTTTTGCAGCTGGGAGGCAGATAGCCTCAGGCAAATTTTCAAGCCCATCTCACCCTCCACCTGGCAGGCTCAGGGCTGTTAGCAAGGCTGGGAGTGGGCATGGTGAGAGTGAGACTGGCCCTTCAGTTTGCATGGGAGCTGGGTGAGGCTTTCTTTCTTTCCTGACAACCTGCCACGACTTCACAGAGGCAGCCATAATACTCCTAGGTACACAATTCCAGTGAACTGGGAATCCCACCCCAACCCCCACAGCAGCCACAGCAAGACCCGCCCAAGGAGAGTCTGACCTCAGACATGCCTAACCCTGCTCCCACTTGATAGTCCTTCCCTATCCACCCTGGTAGCAGAAGACAAAGGGCATATAATCTTGGGAGTTCTATGGCCCCACCCACCACTGGTCCATCTCCACACTGATGCTTTCTGGAAAATGCCACCTCCTGGCAGGAGGCCAACTAGCACAACAACAGAGCATTAAACCACCAAAGCTAAAGACCCTCATGGAGTCCATTGCACCCTCTGCCACCTCCACTAGAACAGGTGCTGGTATCCACAGCTGAGAGACCCATAGACAGTTTACATCATAGGATTCTGTGGAGACAACACCAGTACCAGCCCAGAGTTGGGTAGACTTGTTGGGGGGCTAGACCCAGAAGAGAGACAACAATCATGGCAGTTCAGCTCACAGGCAGCCACATCCATAGGAAAAGGGGGTGTGTACTACATTAAGGAAATGCCTCATTGGACAAAAGAATCTGAATAACATCCTTCAGTGCTAGACTTTCCCTCTGACAGAGCCTACCCAAATGAGAAGGAACCAGAAAACCAACCCTGGTAATATGACAAAACAAGTCTCTTTGACACCCCCAAATTCACCAGCAATGGATCAAAACCAAGAAGAAATCCCTGATTTACCTGAAAAAGAATTCAGGAGGTTAGTTATTAAGCTAATAACTTCAAAGAGGTACCAGAGAAAGGCAAAGCCCAATGCAAGGAAATCCAAAAAAATGATACACAAAGTGAATGGAGAAATACTCATGGAAATAGATAGCTTAAATAAAAAACAATAAAAATTTTAGGAAACTTTGGACACACTTTTAGAATTGCAAAATGCTCTGGAAAGTCTCAGCAATGGAATTAAACAAGTAGAAGAAAGAAATTCAGAGCTTGAAGACAAGGTCTTTTAATTAACACAATCCAACAAAGACAAAGAAAAAAGAATAAGAAAATATGAACAAAGGCTCCAATAAGTCTGGGATTATGTTAAATCACCAAAACTAAGAATAATTGGTGTTCCTGAAGAAGAGAATTGTAAAAGCCTGGAAAACATATTTGGGGAAATAATTGAGGAAAACTTCCCTGGCCCTGCAAGAGACCTAAACATCCAAATACAAGAAGCACAACGTACACCTGGGAAATTCATTGCAAAAAGATACTTGCCTAGGCACATTTTCATCAGGTTATCCAAAGTTAAGATGAAGGAAAGAATCTTAAGTGCTGTGAGACAGAAGCGCAGGTAACCTATGAAGGAAAACCTATTAGATTAACAGCAGATTTCTCAGCAGAAACCCTACAAGCTAGAAGGGATTGGGGACCTATCTTCAGCCTCCTCAAACAAAACAATTATCAGCCAAGAATTTTGTATCCAATGAAACTAAGCATAATATATGAAGGAAAGATACAGTCATTTTCAGACAAACAAACGCTGAAAGAATTCACCATTACCAAACCACCTCTACAAGAACTGCTAAAAGAAGCTCTAAATCTGGAAACAAATCCTGGAAACACATCAAAACAGAACCTCTTTAAAGCATAAATCACCAGGGCTTATAAAATAAAAATACAAGTTAAAAAGCAGAAACACAAAACCAAAGTACATGGGCAACAAAGAGCACGATGACAGCAATGGTACCTCATATTTCAATACTAACATTGAATACAAATGGCCTAAATGCTCCACTTAAAAAATACAGAACCTCACAATGGATAAGAACTCACCAGCCATCTATCTGCTGCCTACAGGAGACCCAACTAACACATAAAGACTCACATAAAGTTAAAGTCAAGGGGTGGAAAAAGGCATTTCATGCAAATGGACACCAAAAGTGAGCAGGGGTAGCTATTTTCATATCAGACAAAAGAAAAACTTTAAAGCAACAGTGGTTAAAAGAGACAAAGAGGGACAGTATGTAATGGTGAAAGGCCTCGTCCAACAGGAAAACATCACAATCCTAAACATATATGCACCTAACTCTGGAGCTCCCAAATTTATAAAACAATTACTAATAGACCTAAAAAATGAGATAGACAGCAACACCATAATAGTGGGGGACTTCAATACTCTACTGACAGCACCAGACAGGTCATCAAGACAGAAAGTCAACAAACAAACAATGGATTTAAACTATACCTTGGAACAAATGGATTTAACAGATATATACAGAGCATTTCATCCAACAACCAAAGAATACACTTTCTATTCAACAGTGCATGGAACTTTCTCCAAGAGAGACCATATGATATGCCATAAAATGAGCCTCAATAAATTTAAGAAAATTGAAATTATATCAAGCACTCTCTTAGAGCACAGTGGAATATAACTGGAAGTCAACTCCAAAAGGAACCTTCAAAACCATGCAAATACATGGAAATTAAATAACCTGCTCCTAAATGAGCATTGGGTCAAAAATGAAATCAAGATGGAAATTTAAAAATTCTTCTAACTGAATGACAATAATGACACAACCTATCAAACCCTCTGGGATACAGCAAAGGCAGTGCTAAGATGAAAGTTCATAGCCCTGAATGCCTACATCAAAAAGTCTGAAAAAGCACAGACAATCTAAGACAACCTCAGGGAACTAGAGAAACAAAAACAAACCATACCCAAACCCAGCAGAAGAAAGGAAATAATGAAGATCAGAGCAAAACTAAATGAAATCGAAACAAAAAAATATAAAAGATAAAAAGCTGGTTCTTTGAAAAGAAAAACAATATACCATTAGCAAGACTGTACAAGAAAAGAAGAGAGAAAATCCAAATAACCTCAGTAAGAAATGAAACAGGAGACATTACAACCGACACCACTGAAATACAAAAAAATCATTCAAGGCTACTATGAACACCTTTACGCACATAAACTAGAAAACCTAAAAGAGATGGATAAATTCCTGGAAAAATACAACCCTCCTAGCTTAAATCAGGGAGAATTAGATACCCTGAACAGACCAATAACAAGCAATGAGATTGAAATGGTAATTAGAAAATTACCAATAAAAAAAGTCCAGGGCCACACGGATTCACAGCAGAATTCTACCAGACATTCAAAGAAGAATTGGTACCAATTCTTTTGACACTATTCCACAAGATAGAGAAAGAAGAAACCCTCCCTAATTCATTCTATGAAGCCAGCATCACCCTAATACCTAAACCAGGAAAGGACATAACCAAAAAAGAAAACTACAGACTGATATCCTTGATGAAGATTGATGCTAAATTCCTTAAAAAAATACTAGCTAACTGAGTCCAAAAACATATCAAAAAGATAATCCACCATGATCAAGGGTTTCACACCAGGGATGCAGGGATGGTTTAACATATGCAAGTCAATAAATGTGATACACCACATAAATAGAATTAAAAACAAAAATCACATGATCATCTCAACAGATGCAGACAAAGCCCTTGACAAAATCCAGCATTCCTTTATGATTACAACTCTCAGCAAAATCGGCATACAAGTGGCATACCTTAATGTAATAAAAGCCATCTATGGCAAACCCACAGCCAACTGAATGGGGAAAAGATAAAAGCATTCCCTCTGAGAACTGTAACAAGACAAGGATGCCCACTCTCACCACTCCACTTCAACATAGTACTAGAAGTCCTAGCCTGAGCAATCAGACAAGAGAAAAAAATAAACGGCATCCAAATCAGTTAAGAGGAAGTTAAACTGTCACTGTTTGCTGATGATATGATTGTTTACCTTGAAAACCCTAAGGACTCCTCCAGAAAGCTCCTAGAACTGATAAAAGAATTCAGCAAAGTTTCCAGATACAACATTAACGTGCACAAATCAGTAGCTCTTCTATACACCAACAGTGACCAAGAAGAGAATGAAATCAAGAACTCAACCTCTTTTATAATACCTGCCAAAAAACAAACAAACAAAAACTTAGGAATATACCTAACAAAGGAGTCAAAAGATCTCTACAAGGAAAACTACAAAATACTGTTGAAAGAAATCAGAGATGAAACAAACAAATGGAAACACATCCCATGCTCATGGAATGGCAGAATGAATATTGTGAAAATGACTATACTGCCAAAAACTATCTACAAATTCAATGCAATTCCTATCAGAATACCACCATCATTCTTCACAGAATTAGAAAAAACAATTTTATAATTCATATGGAACTAAAAAAGAGCCCACATAGCCAAAGCAAGACTAAGCAAAAGGAACAAAACTAGAGGCATCACACTACCTGATTTCAAACTATACTATAAGGCCATAGTCACCAAAACAGCATGATACTGGTATAAAAATAGGCACATCAACCAAAGGAACAGAACAGAAAACCCAGAAATAAACCCAAATACTTACACCCAATTGATCTTCAACAAAGCAAACAAAAACATAAAGAATACATTTTTCAGCAAATGGTGCTGGGATAATTGGCTAGCCACATGTAGGAGAATAAAATGATCCTCATCTCTCACCTTATATAAAAATCAACTCAAGATGGATTAAGAACTTAAACCTAAGTTTATTTTGGGTCTTTCTTAAAATGGTTATTTCACCTTTCAGCTCCTGAATCATTTTACTGGTCTCCGTGGCTTCCTTAGATTGAATTTCAACTTCCTTTTCAAAATCTATGAGCTTCCTTGCCATCAGGATTCTTAATTTCATGTCTGTCATTTTGGACTGGTTAAGAACTATTGCTGATGAGCTGTTGGGCTCATTTGGAGGTAAAGGAGTCATCTTGCACTGATTCTTTCTCATCTGGGAAGGTTGGTGTAAATTGAGTATATTCATTTAACTTCATTTCTGGAAGTTTTCAGAGGGCTAAGGCTCTGTACAGGTTTTGTTGTTGAATCCTTCCCTTGGTTTTAGAGGGGAGAATAGCAAAGCATTTTTTGGTGTTGCAGTTTGGACCGCAATTCAGTAGATGGCGCTTGAGAAAAATGGGCGGCAGATAGCTCTCAGCCGCCTGGCTGCTTTGCTTATCCTCACGCTTGCAGCTGTGTTCTGTAGTGCATCTAGTCAGGGATCTTCCAGATTATTAATATTGGCATCAAATGATGTTAAATGAGAAATACAATGAGTTGAATTCATTGGTTATCTTCCACTTAAAGTTTTATATTTGAGGACAATTCAGCCTATCAATCTGTCCTTTGTGAAAATGAAATTCATAATTTTCCCTAGGGTAGGAGTCTCAACAGTAAATTCTATCAGGGGTCTTCTTCTCTATTCTGCCATGAACTTGATTTAAAATAAACACCAAAGACTCCTTGAAAGACTTAGTAGTATGTAGCCCAAGAAGTATCTGCATAAGGAGTAGGAGCAGATCACACAACTGGCCTTTGAGAAGATGGATGGGACATTATCAATAGCAACAATAATATCTAGCAGTTATTAAATATTCCTATGTGGGGCTACCAGGTGCCTAATTCCAGGCAGCACCTTTTACATCACTTTAGTTGCCAATAAAGCTTTTCTGGATAATTCAGCAGGGGCACTGCTACTCTTTTCCAGGCAGTTTGTTCAACACTGCACATGCATCATTTCATGCATAGTATTGAAAGCAATACTGAGGTATGAATAACAAATGGTAAGCATTTACTGGATAATTATGTTCTGGAAATTGTGATGTAAATGTATTAATTAACAGTTCTATAAATGTTGGATGATTAATATTTCTTCTCTCATTTTACAAATGAGAAACTGGGTTTTAGAGTATCTAAATGACTTATTCAATAGCTATTGAGTGATGAGGCCAAGATACAGGGATATGTATTGATTGCCCAAGATGGTAGCTACCCAACCTTGAGCCTGTTATCAAAATTCTTCCTTGCATCAGTTAGCTGTCAGACATGTCTTCAAGTTAGCATTCACTGGCTATGCTTGAGTTTCTAAAAGATGGCCTTCACACAGGCTGCTGAACACAGCCACATAGGTTGTCTACTGCATGGATTAGGCAGTGTATGATGCTCCAAAGCCATGCAGTTTACTACTACGTGCACAATTCCCCTAAGCAGGCCCAGTCTTTTAGGAAGTATGGCTTCTGGAAGAGCATTCTCAGGAAGTATCTGGTTTCTAAGAGTCCATGTCCTTTCTTCGTACATATCACAGACATGTAGTTTACACATTCTTTAAACATCTCAGGCAGTTGGTAAAACAATATTAGTTGTCAGAACCATAGGACTGTAACCTATGCATGCTAACAATGAACATACAACAACAACAACAAAAAAAACAGATGCCCTTTGTAAAAACTAAATGCAAGTGAATAACACATAGTTCCACTGGCATTAAGTACATGACACTTCTTTTATCATGATTATAGGCCTAAAGCCCATAAACAATAAATCCTGAATGTGTTCACGATAAGGTCCCAAGTGGGTCTTACTCCTACAGCCTTTCAGCATTCCTCCACTGATTTAAAACAAAAGACAATCAAGGGTGGGTCTTAGAATAATTATTTTATGTGCTGAGAGACACTTTCGGTTGACCACTCAACTGATTCTGTTGTTCCTGTTTCTATTGTGTTTGGGTGTTGTTTCACCATCCTCCATGACTTGGAATTAAATTCTGATTAGTCTAAGTTAATCATAGTGTCCCATTTCCTTGCCAGCAACTGGTTAAAAGGTGGGTATCTGGCCCAGTTCTAGACAGTAGGATATGAGAAGAGACCTGCTGGAGACCTTCTGGGAGAGGGTTCCTTATTCCTAAGGAGAGATATAAGGGAAAGAAGAATCTCTTTTGTTCTTTCCACTAGTCTGGATTCCTGGAACTATAGCATATCTTGCAAGCTACAGAAACTTCGCTTTTCCTGTCTTGGGGCTTTTAGAAAACTTTGAATTTAGCTTTTATTTTTATCAAAATATATGCGCATACTTGAAAAGAATCAAGTGATCTAACAAGACTTATTCTAATGATAAACAACTCTTTGACTCACCCATTCCCATTCTATTTATTCAGCAGAGGGAGCTGTTTTGAACTCTTAGTTTTCTTCTGTTTACCTCCATGTTTCTAAATATAACAACATTGCTATTTCTTAAATTTTAAGTTTTAGATATTTTTAAACTTTCTTTGATGAAAGATGATTTAACTCTTACAACTTCCACATAACTTCTACTAACAGCTCTATCCTCCTAAAATATTCATTCATTAAATATTCCGTTTTTACAGCTGAGCCAAGTGGGGCAGATCACATTGTCTTCTTTTATCACTTTTGGTCTTCCTTAGAGTTAATAGCTGCCTCAATAGTTTCCTTTGCATAGTTTTGTTTTTAAAATGTATGCCACCAATTTATTTCTAAGTTCTTTAACAACACTGGAAAACTGCTCTCAATATGGTCAAGCTCACCATCTATCAGCTCCATTTTTTCTATGTAGTGTCTCAATGCTGGCAAAGGAAATGATAGCCTATATAATGAAATTCAGAGAAATGTTAATGTGTCTCCTCTTCCTCTTCTTTAAACATCTATGCCATTCTCTATATTGATATTTTGTATTTTTCTTTCTTTACTTTTTTCTTTTAGAGACAGGGTCTCATTGTCACCCGGCTGGAGTACAGTGGTGCAATCAAAGCTCACTGCAGCCTTGAATTCCTGGGCTCAAGGAGAGTTGAAATAGGCCAAGAAAGGCTTGATTTTGGCCTGCTGAGTAAGATTTCATGCAGCATCCTGTCTTTCTCCTTCTGCTATTTCCAGCCTTGAGCTCCTGGGCTCCTCCTGTCTCAGCCTACCAAGTAGCTAGGACTACAGGCATGTACCACTATGTCTGCTAATTTTAATTCTGCTTTTTGTGGAGATGGGGTCTTGCTATGTTGCCCAGGCTGGTCTTGGATTTCTGGGCTCAAGAGATCCTCTCATCTTGACCTCCCAAAGTGCTAGGATTACAGGTGTGGGCCACCATTGCCAGCCTTGGATTTTTACTTTCGACACGTCATTTCCTCGTATTAGTCATGAGGTTCTACTGATGATCGTCTTTGAAAATGTGTGCACACGTAACAGGAAGAACATGTTGAGTCATCTACCTGGTCGCTGTGTGGGTCTCACATATCTCTTCTTCTGTGGCTGAGGGAGGGAGTGGTGAAGAAAAGAGAATGGGCAAGCAGTAACAGTGATGAAGCCAGCTCTTGTTTTACAGATTCACTCTGCACAGCCCAACCAGAGTGTTCTCTATACACTTTTTGAAGCACCAAGCAAAGGAGAGCGCGTTAGTCAGATTTGAGACAGGTAACATTCATGGCCTTTCATCCCTTGGAATGCACAATAAATGGGTCTTGCCTTAAAGGCCACCACTATCAGTCTAGTTTGTGTTTCAAGACTTCCCCCCATCACAGGTGAATAGCAATGATCACACACACACACACACACACACACATTCTTCCATGAACATGCAAACATATCTCTATACACAGAGATGCATCTAAAGGAGAGTTGAAATAGGCCAAGAGGGGCTTGATTTTTGCCTGCTGAGTAATGCAGCATCCTGTCTTTCTCCTTCTGCTATTTCCAGTAGTGAGTAGAATAAAAAAGCTGAGAGAAACTAATATTAAAACCACTGTGCTTTCCTGGCATTCAACTGTGCACCTCCAGACATACAAACCAAAGTCTGCATGGCAAGCGATGCATAGAATAGACAACGAGATTTCCCTTTGTCTCAGTTTTTGGTTAAATGTTTAACAAATTTAACCAATGCCGTATCTCCATGGTCAATATTGACATGATCATTAGACTAAGGTTTAACATCCCAAGGCTATTGTTTACAATGTTTCTCCTTGTTTGGCTTGGATCTTAACATATTATTTAGTGAATACACAGATAAATTAATCTCAGGGCTAGCTAGTTCCAGACTCACTTGCTCTCTTTTATTTGCTTTTCCTCGAATCCCTCTCCCCATCTGGTTATGCTTCCAACAGAGTATAGCTCAAAGATCTGCAAGAATGTGCATTTAAGAAAACAAACTTTTTTTTAACTCCCACTACTAAGAATAACCACATTCCACAATTTTCCTGGGAGCAAGAAGCCAGTGGGTAAGAATATAAAAGCTGACCACAACTGGGATTCAGAGAAGTACAGATATTTATGAGGAATTGAATAGACCCTGATAGAAACCAGATTGCAGGGGAGGAACGATATGGCTTTGATGAAAAACATCACCAGAAGGAAGGAAGGAGCTGGCTTAATAATAGTGGCTAAGTCAGAGGGAAGAGTATTTCTAAGTAAGCTGAGGCTGTGTTTAAATGCATCCTAACTTAGCTCCCTGAGAGTGACTCAGCTCCTTTGGGAGGAGAGGTGTATTAAACATTCAATAACTGTGTTTTTGGGGGTGGTGGCAAATACCAGTGCTGGAAGATACCCTACTGTTATATCCAGCTCCCCATGCCCTCAGTTAAAAAATCATCATCCCAGAGAAGAGAGAGGCAGGAATTTCTTTGCAAGCCAGAGAGATATGAACGTCAGACATCTGGAAAGAAAAGCTGAGAATTCTAAACAGTAAAGAGGTGAGCACAGAAGTCTGTGACTTGTGTGTGTGTGTTTGGGGGTGGAGCGGAGGTGAGAGGGTTGGAAGTTTAAAAAAGGGTTGGCAGTACTCTTTTTGAACAGATTTAAATTCCATCAACTGAGGTAAGCATTAATACCTAGTGGGCTGGCAGGGAAGCACAGGGGTAGTCCAGAGCCCAAAGTAAATGTAAAACAAATTCCATCTCCTGTTTACAACTATCTTGGGAGTACCTGGAGTAAGACAATAAGCTCCTGCCATTCAGCAAGAGGAAGTTATTAATACCGCAAATATAGGATCTGACCTATAAGCATTCAACTTAGTATCCATAAGTGGATAAGGTTAGGGAGCATTAAGGGGTTTTGTATATTTATATGTACATTTATATATACATGTGTTTATATATACACATATATACTGCATATATGTCACTTATAACTACATAAATTTATATGAGCCTCATCGATAACAAAAGCTAACGTTTGCTCTGAAACTAAAATGCATAGAAATTTGAGAAATGGTAATTACTATATGCACATAAATATCAAATATATTTTTTCTTTTATGAATCATGTCCAAGAGGGAATTAAATGCATGTATTTCTTGAATGGAAAATAGTAGTAATACTTTTTCTCTGGAGGCTTTCATATCATATGGTTTTCATAGTTAATACTAAATAACAATGTTGAGATGAAGAATAGTGAATTGCCTGCCCCAGGGGACATGGCTTTAGGCTTCTCTGTCAAATAGCTCTCGCCATATGGTGTTAGCAAAATTGTGTTATTTCCATTTCAATGAAGAGGGTACAAAAACTGATAAACACGCTAAAAGCCTAAATTGCTGTAGATTCATTAGCTTTAATCATATTTGGGCCACAAATATGAACTCCATGTTTCCCTTCCCAGCCATAGCCTTGGAGATCTGAGGGCTGCTAATTGCTCCCACTGGACGGCTTTCTGGCTACTCTGCCACCGAGCACCCCTCAGAGCCAGGAGTCCGTTGCCTGCCGCATCTGCCTGGTCTCCCTTTGTAATTGGGTGCATCTTGAGAAAAGCTGGGAAGCTTGGGTGACAGCTTCCCCCTTCCCTTTTGATGAGATAACCAGCTCATTAAATCTAAACGTGGAAGGCATTTTATTATGAAGAGTCAGACCCAAAGATTTACTTGCCCATTTTTCACCTGCTTCCCCATCCTGCTTATTCCTTTGTATTCGCTAATGGCCTTTCTCTGAGTTATATAATCCTGTCACGGGTATAAAAATATCACTCCAAGGCTGCTCATTTGGCCTAAATCATTCAGCCGTTAGCAGTGGCAGGGTGAGTGTCTGAACCACACTGGAGGCAGGTGGACAGCTGTCCCACTCTCTATTTGTTGTCACAGGGCTAAGAAATGCAGAGATTTTAACAAGATCATAAAGTAGAGTGACATGGACTGGTATGATAGGTGGTTTTCATTAGCATTCAGAATGCCTGGGATAATAAATTAGAGCAATTGAGCAGAAATGGGCAATTTGATTATTCAACATTTTTCAATACCAGCCCAAGCAGCTGGACCCAGAGCTGTTCTGCTGACTTCTCCCCATGCAGTCAGGCCGGTGGGGCACAGGTGAATGCACAGCTATCATTTTCTCCTACCCAGACTCCAGACTGAGAGCTTTGGACATTGTCTTACGTGCTTGGTGAGTGTGAATTGATGATCAGGAAGAGGAAGTCTTCATATATCTTTGTAGTGGAGGCAGCAGGATTTGACTGGCTGACTTTCTTTTATGGCAACAGGCCTATGCTTATTGAGAATCCTGGTGCAAAACAACATGAGGGGAGGCCCTACACACACAGCAATTTACATTCCTGGCAGAAGGGTGATTAGCCAACTTGCTTTTCCTGTGGAAACTCTAATATAGTGTGAGACTAGCCTTGAATTTATTCATGCTAGCTAAGGGGTTGCGGGCCAAATTTCTAAGCACTGTTATCAAAACATATATATATATATCTCAAACCATATATATATATATACACACACACACATAAATATGTATAATAAACCTTTTGTGTAAATTGATTAGATGAGAACACATCATAAACAATCATAGAATTTTGTATATGACACAGGATCATTCGAACCACTATAAAATCCTCACTGTTCTTTTGTGCTTCCTGTTTTTATTGATATTCCATTAAAATAACTTTAAACTTTTTGTTAATAGGCTGAATGTAAAGTTCATCAGAACTGATAAATGTACAATGGCTTCCTTAGATATTTTCACAGGTATCTTTGAGGAAGTTTAAAGCATGTTCAGAGCTACATCATGGCTTTATGAGTGCCTGAGCCTCAAGGTTGTGTTTTGACAACCTGTTTTCTTCATATCATAGTATCTTACAAACACCATGTGTTTCTACTGCTTTTGAACAGAAAGCCTTTTGCTTTTCTTGACTTGTCTTCTCATTAATGCTAGACACTTGGCCTCACTTCCTAGTGTCATGGTGGGGCCTTATACTTTTAATTTGAACAGTAGAGCAAAGTGTTCAGTGCTAAAATGGATTATAATGCCACATGTTTAAAAATTTACCAATTGGGCCACAGCAACTCTACATATTGATGTATAATGGAGGACTATTAATCATCTTTCAATGCTTTTGGGGGTGTGGTATCAGTATATATATATGTGTGTTTAACATGTACATACACATATATGCATATACATGCAAATAAATTTTGCTTTTGAAATAGCTTAAAGTTTACCCACCCATCCAATAATTATGCCAATACATTTCAAACTACTTTTCACAGATGTTTTAATAGTAATATTATAAACATTAGCATTATTAGTGTAAGATAGACAGACTCTGTCTTAGTCCATTTGTGTTGTTATAAAGGAATACTTGAAGCTGGTATTCCTTTATAAAGGAAAGAGGTTATTTGGCTCACAGTTCTGCAGGCTGTACAAGAAACAAGGCCCATCCTCTGCTTCTGGTGAGGACCTCTGGCAGAAGGTGAAGGAGAGCTGGCATAGGCAGACCACATAGCAAGAGAGAAATCAAGAGAGAGAGGGAACAGCCACTAGGCTCTTTTTTGAACAACTACCTCTCATAAAAATTAATAGAGTAAGGATCAGGCACCGTGGCTCATGCCTGTAATCTCAGCACTTTGGGAGGCCAAGGCGGGTGGACTGGTTTAGTTCAGGAGTTCAAGACTAGCCTGGACAACATGGCAAAACCCTGTCTCTACTAAAAATGCAAAAATTTTTCCTTTTTTTTGCTTAAGCCCAGGAGATCAAGGTTGCAGTCATCTGAGATCATGCCACTGCACTCCAGCCTGGGTGACAAAGTAAGACCCTGTCTCAAAAAAAAAAAAAAAAAAAAAAAAAAAAGAAAGAACTAATAGAGTAAGAACTCACTCATTACCTAGAGGAGGGCACCATGACATTCATGAGGCATCTGTCTCCATGACTCAAACGCCTCCTACTAGGCTCCATTATAACATAGAGGTTCAAATTTCAACATGAGATCTGGCAAGATAAAATATACAAGCTTCAGCAGCATCCTATATTAAACAAATAATTGTATTATATTCCCCCCCGCCTTGTTTCTTTTAGCAAATTCTGCGTCCTTTTAGTTCTTCAGCCAATAGCTTAATAGTTTCTCAGAAGGTGTGGACTGGAGCAGAATGAAAGCCAAGTGACCCAGGAAGAACCTTGGGAATACAGCTCTGCAGTGGCGGCTCTGAGAGTCCTGCCTGAAGCTGCAACACAGGGGGAAGCTTATGGGGCAGTGGCATGGAGCCTTAATTTTGGAATATTAAAGAGACGTGCTCTGAAGTCCAGAGTTCATTTCAAATCCTGATTTAAGTACTTACAGAGGTGTGACATTTGATGACGAAGTTGACTTCTGAGCAGTGTTTGTCTCATGTACAAAGTAGGGATAATAATTTAGTCATGTATGGGATTTCTGTGTGGCTTAATTATGTGTGAACTATTTAAGGTAGCTCAGGATGCAGAATTTAGTCCTCTCCTCTACTAATACGTACTCCCCTGGTGGTCTCATGTGATCTCAGGACTTCAAATACCATCTGTATACTGATGACCCCCAATTTATAAATCGAGCTAAATTTCTCCCCTGAACTCCAGACTTGCATATCAAACTGTGTACTAGAAATCTCCTCTGTGGTGTCTAACATGCATTTAATAACATAACGCAAACTGAGTTATTTATCTCCACCCCCTCATCAACCTTCTCTTGTAGCTGTTCTCCTAGGCGAACCTACCTTCCTCATTCCTCAGGCCAGAATCTCTGGAGACATCCTTGACTCCTCTTTTTCTCTCAAGCTCCAAATCCAAGTCATTTGTAATCCTTTGGGGTCTAACTTCAAAAGAATTCCAGAATCCTGTCACTTCTCACTATCTCCTCTGCTAAAAATCAGCTTGACATAGTTGACATTTATAGAATACGTCATCAAACAACAGAAGAGTACACATGCTTTTCAATTGCTCCTGGAACATTTACCAAGATAGGCGATAGACAGAGACATAAAACATATCCCAACCCCTGTTATCTCTTTTCTGGTGTGATAGATAGCTGCCATTTGCCCCTCCTTAGCCACTCACTGCCCACCATACATTTTATCTTGTGTCCTGGAGGCAAACTGGTGTGAGCTAACTCAGGGGTCAAAAAAAATTCTGTAGAGGGCTAGATAGTAAATATTTAAGGCTTTTCTGATCAAATGGTCTCCATTGTAGCAATTCAATTCCACCGTTATGATGTAAAAGCAGCTGTAGATAAGAAAATTAAGAGCAAGAGTGTATTCCAATAAAGCTCCCTCTACTGAATCAGGCAGTAGGTCACATACCTACAGTTAGATGACATCAAGGATTTCCCTTGCATTCTATTGGGATTCCACTGGTTTGGTCAATATGGTATATTAGCAAGATATGAAAGGAGGAGAGAAGAGAATGTTCGTGTGTTTATTCCACAGGCACCTGCAGGGTTCCTGCAGCTGTTACTGAAACACCAGGGATTTGATGTAGGTCCTGCTGCTCTCTGCACAGAAATCCAATCACTGAGACAATGAGTATTGCCAGGAAAGAAGGCTTTAATCAGGTGCTGCACCTGAGGAAATGGGAGATCAGTCTAAATCCATCTCCCTGACTGACTACAGTTAGGGGTTAATATAACGGGGAATAAATGTAACTTGCAGGAAAACAGGAAGTAGGGAGGGGTAGTGAAGAGGAGTTGGTCAACAGGAAGCAGGTGGTTGGTTAGGCAGACACAGTGGGCGAGGGGTCTGAGATCTCATTGTCCAGACACAAGAGATCTGATAAGTTTCAATTCCTTTCCTTAATACTATCTGGGAGCCTTGATGGTTGGTTTCCTGAGAAAGGAACTCAAATAAGACAAGTGTAACTTCAAGTTGCAAGATTTCGAGGGCTAATTTCTATCTTTATTTAAAAGAGACCATACACATCAGTTCTCCGGGACAACTGGGCAGGTGTCACAGCCTGGTTGTACCACACCTCAACCAAAGGTCTCAGTTCTCATCAGGGGGCCCTCTCCACCCAGCACTCTCTGTCACTGATTCCTTCTTGCTCATTCATTCAGGCGTAAATGTGGTTATAGTACCTGCTCTGTTCCACTGGTTTCCTGACATCCTGGCCACAGCTTTATAGTGTAATAGCCCCTTTACTAAACTGTTCTTTAGATTACCCAGTGCAGTGTACCAGTGCTGCTTCTGGGATGCTAATACACGTACAGTAGTCCTAAACCTAATCTCCCTCTCTCACCCAGTCTCTGTGTGTGTGTGTGTATTTACTGATATATCATAGTTGTACAAATTTTGGAGGTAATGTGATATTTTAAAGTATACAGTGTATAATGATCAAATCCAGGTAACTGGGTTATCCATCCCTCAAACATTTATCTTTCTCTAATTTTTATTTTTCGAGACACTCTCGCTTTATTGCCCTGGCTGGAGTGCAGTGATGCTATCTCAGCTCACTGCAACCTCTGCCTTCTGGGTTCAAGCAATTCTCCTGCCTCAGCCTCCCGAGTAGCTGGGACTATAGGCACACACCACCACATCCAGCTAATTTTTGCATATTTAGTAGCAACAGGGTTTCACTATATTGGGCAGGCTGGTCCCGAACTCCTGACCTCAAGTGATCTGCCCACCTCAGCCTCCCAAAATGCTGGGGTTATAGGTGTGAACCACCATGCCCAGCCTGTGTTGGCACGACTCTATCTTTAACAGATAGAATGACCCTGCTAAAACCAGTAACTTCAGGTCATGTCCTTCATCTGCTCTATACTTCAGTGGCCCCTCAGTTTCCCTCAAAGCAAATGGCAAAGTTCTGACATGGCCTGGAAGTGAGGCAAGAGAATAGAGTCTAGAGGCAGAGAACTTAAGGACAATTCATATTGATTGCCTAAAGCTGAATCAAAGGAAAACACCAAGGTCTGGGGTTAGGGAATCTGAGGCCAATTTGTGATAATTTTCTAAAATTAAATCAAAGGGAAAACACCTGGGTCTGGGGGCAGGGACCTTAAAGCCAATTAACACAAACTTCCTGAAGCTAAACCAAAAGGAAAAACCCCATCTCCCCACACCGAGAAACAAAGGATCCAAGGCTACTCTCCCTACCACCCTCCTGCTTCCACCATGTCTCAAATGGAAGGAAGGGTGCCTTGGATTGGCCTCGGGCCAAGCACGGGCCATCCCTTTATCCGCAAATGGCACCAATTCACCTCAACTTTAATTAGCCACAGAGCAAATCCTTCATCCCGGTAAGGGGGTAGCCTATAGGGACCTCAAAAGGAGTACTTAAAAGCCAGAAAACATTGTAACCGTGCCTTTGAGCCACTTGCTGGGGCCCACTGCCGCCCTGCAGAGTGCTTTCTTGCTTTAATAAATCCCTGCTTTCTCTGCTTCCTTCCTGTGTTTCATTCCTGTGTTGTTTGTGCATTTTCTTTAATTCTTCATTCAAAACGCCAAGGACCTGGAGAGCTCACGCTCAGGGCCTTCTTTCCAGTAACAGGAGGGCTCTGCACTTTCTGCCCCCCACAGCCCAGTGTATCTGCATTTCTTGATTCTTGATTCTCCCCTCATGCCATCCCTCAGTCATGGGAGTGCCTCAGGCTTGTTCCTGCCTCGGGGGCCTGGCACTGGCTGTTCTTCCTGCTGGACAGGGTCTTTCAATAATCACAGGGCTTCCTCACACCACTTTGCTTCTTCCCTCAACTTGGCCCAAAACTCAATGAGTCCTCCTCTGACTGCCCCATTTAACATTTTTTATTTTTTAATTTATTTCCATAGGTTTTTGGGGAGCAGGTAGTATTTGGTTACCTAGGTTCTTTAGTGGTGATTTGTGAGGATTTTGGTGTACCCATTACCCCAGCAGTATACACTGCACTCAATTTGTAGTCTTTTATCCCTCACCCCTTTCCCAACCTTCCCCCGACCCCCGAGTCCCCAAAGTCCATTGTATCATCCTTATGCTTTTGCAGCCTCATAGTTTAGCTCCCACTTATGAGTGAGAACATACAATGTTTGGTTTTCCATTCCTGAGTTACTTCACTTAGAACAATCTCCAATCCCATCTACCCAGAGGAAAAGAATTATAGGAAAAAGATACTTGCACACTCAGGTTTACGGCAGCACAATTCACAATCACAAAAATGTGGACCCAGCCCAAATGCCCGTCAATCAATGAGTGGATAAAGAGACTATGGTATATATGTATGTGATGGAATACTACTTAGCCATAAAAATGAATGAATTAACGGCATTTGCAGCAACCCATTTAACATTTTATGTCCTCACTCCTCTTTCATTTCTAAGCCTACTTTCTTAGCTTAGTTTGTTTGATATAATGCTTACCATATTCTAACAGGCTATATAATTTACTTCCTGCTTTTTGTCTCTTTCCCTACTACACGTTACGCTTCACTAGGGCAGGGATTTTCATCTCATTTGTACATTGATGAACTTTTAGTATCCGATCCCTGTGACAGCATAGGCACCCAGTACATGCTTACTGAATGAATACTGGTTATTTATGAAAAGTGCTAGACTTTGAATTGGGAAACCTGGTCTGAAATTAAGGTTCTGCTTCATGTTTTCCATCATTCCTTTCTTCCCTCCAATGTGGTTCCCTTTCTTCCTCCAATAGCCCTTGAAGTAAGTGATTTTATAATTGCACAGGGAAATTAATAGAAATCTACATTTTTTTAAAAAGTTATTTTCACCTTTTCAAACTCTCAAACTGATGTCAATATTCAGTATTCCTTTCCAACGATTGTTCGTATGCAAATACAATCTTATAAACATAACAAGGGTACTCTTTGTATTTTACTTGTGGCTTATTTTTTCCACAATGAAAATGGCTTTTCTCCCTGATTACACATACACGTTTATTGTAAAACAACTGAATGGTGAATAACTTAAGAAAAAGAAAATAAGCAATATTAAAATCTTACCACCTGAAATACCACCATTAGCATTTTGATTATCTGTATTTGCTTCCCATTAGGCATCTGTATTTGTATATATGTCTATTTTTTTAAAAAACAGAAAAAGGACTATAAAATAAATTCTATTTATGATAGGTCATTGGATCTATTTAAAAAATACGTATGAATACAGCTTTTCTAAACAGGATATTAACCTGGTATATGACATTTTATTGATAATTTTCTCTAGTTTGCTTTATTTTTAGGTTGAGATTCCAATATTTGTATTTACCTAAAGGAAGCAGTTTGTGTAATCTTTCAAACTTGAATATCATCTATAGACCATTTTAAAGTAAAAATAAAATTATTCTAAATCCTGAGCACTGATTGTAGTTATTTTGTTGAAATATTACTTAATGTATATTAACATGTAACTCAACATATTTTTTTGTTTATAGCTCTTATGTAAACTCAAAGCAAGTTTGTAAATTAAATATAAAAGCAACACTGCAAAAATCAAGAAGATTCAAATTAATATCATTAACATAATATAATGCATGATGCTATTTTGATAAAACTAAATTTATAATGTTTAGTTTAATGATTAAATGAAATAGCCTCAACTTTGGTCCTATATTTAATCTCTCTCAGTATTTTTGCTTAATAATACAGAAAATGTGAATTTGTAATTGTGTTTTACCAATTAAAATTAATACCTTTAAGGCATTGTCAGCTAGTTCAAGTTAGTCAAACCACATGCTTAATCAAAACTTACACCAATCAATTCATGTTTACAAATTTTAACGAAGTTTCATTCTATAAAATTGTCTCATTCAATTAAAGATACTAGTAATCTTAGCATTGTGGCATTATTAAGGTCTACTTTCAAATGGTCAGTTTTTACCAGGATTATGAATAGAAATAATTGGCATTTCATTTTTACCACTACCTTACTGCCACTTCACCAGCATGCACAGAGATGGGCATCTTTGCAGGATATCGCCTGGCAATCTGCCAAAGGCCCTGGCAACTCTGGTGCAGCTTTAGTTGTATGATATTGCAGGACGTGGGATGGCTCCACTTCTTACTCCTTTCCCCTATTTAAAGCAAAGTAAAACACGGGTTTGTCAGGTGTCCTGTGACATTATTTGGTTATGACTCAGAAGGAATCTGCTCATAAACATAAACTTGGACTTTCAAGTTACATAATTATGACATGGTTACATTTCATTATAAGTTGGCCACAGTGCTGATGAAGGTGCTTATCTTTTACATGTAGATTACTGCTGTAACTAAGCACATTATCTAACTTTGCTGGAGACCTCACTGGGTTGAGGGAATGGGAGTTCTGTGTCCCAGATGGGAAAACACAGACATGATGGGTTTTAGAATCTAGATAGTCTTGAGCTTAAATGGTAGTTTCACAACTTGATAAGCTATGCAAACTTGTGCAGTTTACTTAACCTTTCTGAACCTCATTTTTCTTATTTGTAAAATGATTATTATCCTCATGGCTCTCATGCGAAGATCAACATTGCAGAGTTGTGGGGAGGACTTAAGGAGTTAATCCATGCCAAGTGTCTGGACAGGTCCAAGTGTTACCTTTCAGTTCCAATATAAATAGTACAGCTAGTGGAGCCTCTAGCCCCAGGGAAAAAGCCTCAATAGCATCAACAGTTTGTTTACTGAGTTCCTAAATCACTCCACAGAGTGGGTGATTATAGACTTAATCACCAGCTAGATATTAAGACCTAATTTTACAACCACAACATTGCATAACTTTTCAGCAAGCAAGGGGATAATCTTTTTGCATATGAACACTCCCTGATCTAATAGAAGCATTTTTCTTTTTTAAGGTTAAGACCCAAACTCAGTCCAGAGACAGCAGGCCAGTTTAATATGCATTCAAATTACGTGCAACACTCTTAAGGAGTAGTGTTCAAGGCAGAGGAGGATATGAGGTAATTAAGAAACTTTTGTGGATGATTAAATGTTCAAACATGCTGTGGACAGCTTTCCATATCTGATGACAGTAAAAAAAGAACTAGGGCTGATTGTCATGGCTTCTATTTAAAGAGCAGCTTTTATTTCATTCATAGATATTTATCGAGACCTATTTTTTTCTTCTAAGCACTTCTCTTGAAGAGTAGACGGTAACATACTGGAGAAAATCATGCATAGATACATGGACACAAGGCAATATGAGACATGCTGTATTCCTGACATCTGCTAAATGCTGCGGAGGGGTTGAGAGTTCCATCGATGGATTTAAAATAAGCCTTTGCAGATCAAGCAGGCTTTTTTTTTGCTTTTTTAATTTTTTCACCTGTACACTTTTGGAAGCATCGTGGACTTAGTACATTCTCAGTTCACTTGCATTTTCTGTAGAGTCAAAAGTTAGATAATTACCTCAAGGTGGAGTCCAAGCTGATTCCCAGGATGGTTTACATTTGAAGGAGCAGTGATAAGTTCAAGAGCGCATAGTACCCTGGACCTAAGGCTAAGCTAGGAAAGGATCCACTCTCTTTTCAGCGTGACAATGGAAAGTTTGCTTTTGTCTTCGAATGCACGCTTCCTGAGTCAGTGCAGGAGATGAACTGGTTAAAAAAAAGTGTTTACTTGGTGGTTTAAAAAAAAAAAGTAGAGGAAGAATGAGGAGCTGAATATAAATTGCCAGGGGAGGCTGCAAAGAAAGAACTGACGCTAACTGTGTTATCCATGTAGTAGCGGAGGCCTCTAAGCTTGGCACCAGCTGACAGCAGCGTGCTGTAAGTAAGGATTAGATCCAGTGCCAGAGCAAAGAAATATTCCTTTCTCTCCCCACTGGCGCCCCGGACACCTACCGTCATTATTTCCATTATCTCTTCTTCCATGAGGCCACCTGGCCACCGCCAAGCTTTTCTCAGCTGACACTGTTGATTGTGTTTATTCAAAGTCCTCCGCGTGTATCGCTCTCCATCCACGTTCCCCCTACTGGGCTGTGTAGGTCTGTGGAGCTTTATAACTTTCCTTTCAACAGCTGGCAGCTACAAATTAACTTTTTGACTTCATTAGACTAATAGGCTGAATTATCCCTAATTTGGAGCACCTGAAGCGCTCCCCGCCACCTCCCTCTCCCGTCTAACCGCCTTTTCTCATCCATCAGGAGCTGAGTAGCAGGGAAGCAGCATATGGAGAGTCAGGCAGTCTTGGTCAGAGCCCTGAAGTTTGTTTTTCCATCCCTGCCGAATCACTGAACGGCTCAGACCGTTCCAATCAACACATCCTATCTCTGTGGTCAAGGCTGCTGTGAATGCAAGATGCCACTGCAGTTGCAAGGGCGAAAATGACCAGGGAAACCAGTCATTCCTCTGCCTTTGGGGCATGTACCTTCCCTCAATAGGCAATTTCTTTTCTTATTTTTTTAAACATCTTTTTTATGTATTCCAATTTTTTAAAAATTTCAGCAGCTTTAGGGGTGCAAGTGGTTACATGGATGAATTGTACAGTGGTGAAGTCTAGGATTTTAGTGTACTCATCACCCAAGTAGTGTACATTGTACCCAATAGGTAAATTTTCATCCCTCATCTCTCTTCCATCCTCCCCCTTCTGAGTCTCCAATGTCTATTATACCACTTCATATGCCTTTGTGTGCGCATAGCTTAGCTCCCACTTGTAAGTGTGAACTAAGTATCTGGTTTTTTATTTTCCTGAGTTACTTCATTTAGAATAATGGTGTCCAGGTCCATCCAAGTTGCTGCAAAAGACATTATCTCATTCTTTTATATGGCTGAGTAGTACCCCATGATATATATAACACATTTTCCTTATCCACTCATCAGTTGATGGGCAATTAGGTTGACTCCATATCTTTCTTTGCAGTTGTGAATTGTGCTGCGATAAACACATGTGTGCAGGTGTCTTTTTGATAGAGTAACTTATTTTTCTTCAGGTAGAGGCCCAGTACTGGGATTGCTGGATCAAATGGTAGATTTAGTTCTTTGAGAAATCTCCACCCTGTTTTCTATAGAGGCTGTACTCGTCTACATTCCCACCAGCAGTGTCTATGCATCCCCTTTGCACCACATCCACGCCAACATCTATTGTTTTTTGACTTTTTAGTAATGGCCATTCCGGCTGGGGCAAGGCGGTATCATTTTGTGGTTTTAATTTGCCTTTCCCTGATGATTAGAGATGTGGAGCATTTTTTCATATGTTTGTTGGCCATTTGTATGTTTTCTTTTGAGAAATATCTATGCATATCCTTTGCCCACTTTTTAATGGGCTTGTTTTATTTCTTGCTAATTCGTTTGAGTTCCTTGTAGATTCTGGATATTAGTACTTCGTCAGATGCATAATTTGCAAATATTTTCTCCCATTCTGTCGGTTGTCTCAATAGGCAATTTCCAGCCTAGAAAGTCTAATTCAGGGTTGCCTGTGGCGCTGCAAGCTTTGATTTCCTCCAGTATTCCCAGGAGGTTAGACTAAGTGGGACAGCATTCTCTTTCACCCCTCCTCATTTTCCCAGGAACCAGATGGTTGAAAACTCACTTCGCTCACACAATCAGTAAGAAATGAAAAAAAAAAAAAAAAGTTTTATTTTCCGCCTCAGAATCCCACCTGCATCTACTGATAGGGGCTTCTGGCCCACTCTCTTCCAGCTGGATTTCCTTCAAGCCCCCAAAATAGTTCAACACAGTCTGTAAAGTTGAACAAAGATCTTCCTACTATCCTGTCAGGCTCAAGTACCAATTTTCTTCCCTGAGAGTTTTCCCTAGAGGGCACTGAAGGAAAACCAGCACAAACACAACTCTTAAAATCTCTTGCAGATCCATGATGTTCTGCTCCCTGCAGTTTTAGCTGCTAAAGCTCTTTTCATCATATGGCTCTCCTGGAACCTCCCCTCTGTAAAAGCTTGGCCTGGAGAATGAGGCTGGGGAGAGGAGAAAGGCAGATAAACAAGATTTGCTGTAACAAGAAAAGCCAAAACATCCATGACTTAAATCTTATAAGGGGAGTTACACTTTTTAAAAGCAATTCAGATGCACTTTGTACATGGAACAGAGTGGAAATAGTTTCCTAGAGATAAAATTGGAGCACAGGAAGTGAACATCCATGCCAGAACCTTAAATTGGATGTTGCTTGATTTTATTCCCCCTAGGTTTTGTTTTCTATAAGCTCTTATTTTATGGTTTATAGTTTAGTCAACCATATGCCCTAATTTTTCTAGAACAACCCTTGTTTATACCTGTTGTCATGACATAATTTTAAATAGAGTCTTCTTCCACTTGCAGAAATACTCCAATTAGGATAATACATTTTATAAGGTCAACCTATTTGCTATTAACTCTCAAATCATCATTTGTCCCATCTCCCAACCTAAAGATGATAGGCAGATTGGATTAGTTGCTTTTTGAGAATTTACATTAATATTATAAGAGGAAAATATCATTTTAAGTCTCATTTCCTCTCTATAACCTTTTTCCCTTCACTTGGGGCAAAAAGTGATTGAGAGGCAGTGTGTTGGAAAGAGTGTGAAATTTGAAGTGCTACAGGCTTGGGTTTTAATCCATCGTGATGACATTGACTCTAACCTTGGTCGATTAAGCTCTTCCTTTTCCTCATTGCCTTCATTTGGAAAATGAAGCTAATTATAATTATCCTAAAAGGCAGTTGAAAGAATTATATAAAGATAATGTAGGTATGGAACCTACCACAGTGGCTAGAAGTGGCAGCTAGAACAGTCAGCGAGAGCTCTAGCAGTAGATACAGCCACCATAGTGGTAATAATCACAGGCAGGTCAACCTCAATAGTAGCAGAGAAAAAGGCATGAAATTTGGGTTAGAGATCTCTGGTTAAGCTATTGCTCTGCAGCAAAATACACAGGACAAGCAAGCCAATTCCCTCCCCTTTCATTTAGGCTGTGCCAAAATTGCCATTACAATTGACCCTTGAACAACATGGGTTTGAACTGCATGAGTCCACTTATTCAGATTGTTTTCAACAGAATGTTGATCAAAAATACAATATTCACCAGATGGGAAACCCAAGTATGTGGAGGGCTGGGCAGGGCCAAGCAGGGCTGAGCAGGGCCAACTTTGGGACTTGAGTATGCGTGGATTTTGGCATACACATGGAGTCTTGGAACCAATCTTCCAGGTATACTAAGAGATGACTGTAATGTCTTTTAATGGCAAAATAAAATAATAGTTATGAAGAACTCAGTAAAGTTTATATGGCCTTAAAGTATCATTTTCTGGATGTTTATCAATGCTCTTTTGGAGTATTCCTGCACACTGTGAGATCATGTTTGGTACTGCAGTCTAAGAGCTGGGAGATACACTCAACTCAGAAATGATGGCCCTGGTCTTGAAAACCCAAGGTCTGCAAGCAGTGAACTGGAAACTGAAGTTAATGAGTGGAGACTTATAGAAGCAAACTGGTTGTCAATGGAAGAAAGAACTCTAACAATCCAAGGTGTTGAAGGTATACTGTCCACTCTGTGTGGCTGACATGATTAATTGCTTACCCAGGAGCCACCTTCTCACATTTTCTGGTAACAGACCCCTGATTTTTAGGTAGAAAGAGACCCTCCACATCAGTGGAAGCTGGCCCTGCATCCAGGCCCAGGCAATGATTCAATACTTGGTTCAAGCCAAACATGGTGATCCCATTTTCCTGTGCCAGTGATCATCTTAGCAGTGGGGTCCTGCTCCCATTCTGGCCATAAGACATAAATCCAGGTGTGGAAGATGGAGTGGGGGGTGAGGGACATAACTTGGAGATTTAAAAGATGCACTCTGTCTTTCCTTTCATTCCTACTTGCTCCCATTCCTACTTCCTTGACTTCATTGTGGAAGAAGTTTGGCAGCCATATTACAATCAAGAGACCAACAAGCATGAGGATGAGCAGCCAAAATGGTGAAAATGGACCCAGTGATGTTTCTGCACAACTGATCAGCCCAGGAGCATCTGCCACTGGTCCACTTAAGGGAGATAATACAAGTACATGTGTCATTTGTTCCACTCTTAGACATACAGTCTGTGACTTACAGCAAGAAGCATTCTTAACTGACATATCCTCATAAGCTAGAATTAGATCAATAAATTTCAAAGAGTGCTTAATAGTCTCTTTTTTCTTCTGCATTCCCTTTCAATTGTCTTTGACAATGAGCACTTTGATGGAATATCATGCTTGGGTCATGCAAAGAAGAAAATTCATCAGCTGCGGAGAGGACACTCTCATATTAACAAAAACATATCCCTACTTATTTGTGAAGATAAGTGTAGAAATTAGGTGTAGCAAAACATGTTGTTCTCTGAAGATAAGTGTAGAAATCAGGTGTCGCAAAAGATGTTGTTCTCTAAAATGAATGGGATTTTTAGATTCTCAATCAGTGGCTGCATAAAATCCTGCTGTGATGAAACCATGAAATGCAACTCAGTCAATTGGTCTGAACATTTTGAATTTGTAATTTTGGAGTCGGCTGGCATCCTTCATGTCTCCAGTCCACATAATATGCACATAAAACCGAGAGTTAAAAATAATAAAAATAAGATCTGAAAATCCACACTGGGCTTTCCTGTCGGTTGTGGTTCCATTTTTGTGGCAGGATTAATATTTGACACATACCAGCTCATTAAAAAAAAGTAACCTTGGAACACAGTGTCAGGTGGAGATATTTTGTTAAGATGTGCTTGAAATTATGCAGCCATAAAGAGCATTCCCACTAATTATCTTGGCACTCACGTTAGGCTGACCGGTTTGTCACCAAGTTAGGGGTGGCAGAATAGAGAGCTTCCTTCATGCTGTCTCATGCATTGCTTTACTCCATTTTTCTCTCAAACTCATTACTTCATGCTCAAATTTATGCAAAAGAGTGTAATGAGGTAGCCAAAGGTTATGGGGGGAGGGGCAAAGGGCTTTTGGATGATGAGAACATTGGTAACTAGGGAGGCCAGCCTCAGGCTGTCTGAAATTGAAATTTGGGGCTAAATTAATAACTCAACCTGAGCACAAGCAATTTCACAGTAAGACTCCTCAAGGGTTGAAACTATGTAGTTTTACATAAAAGAATCTCTAGATATGACAGGAAAAACAAAGTTCAAGTCTGTTTCATTGCAAAGTGTCACCTTTTGGGCAAGGCAAATAGAAAGAGGTTGTGGTGCACCCATTATTCAAACTTTCCATAGAATATGCTTTCAGATTTTGATCTATAGAATGTGTGCTTCTGTATATAGTCTTAGGGATCAATAGTGATCTTGCACATAATTATATGTGCAAACAAACAGACACCTATTCTACAGTTATCCCCGTCATGACCCGTCCAGAGTCAGTGTCAGCTAGTGTCTTGGAAAAGCTCAGGAGCAGAGCAAGATGCTGACTGGGACCATGCCTGTGATTTTCCTTTATTTCTTTGCATTTCAGGGCCAGGAACATTGAGATAATTTCCCAAAGTCTACTTAAAAACACAGTGGACTATTTATTTATATTTTCAGAGTGGGCATCTTTAAGGGAACACTCCCAGAGGGGAAAAAATGTCAAAGAACAACAGCAAATAAGTAAAAACAGATACCTGGGAGACAATATAGATTGGTCTCTGAAGACACTAGCCTACAGCTATTCTGTAGACTGAAAGGCTATCACAGTCCTTGGCATTAGAGATAGATGAGAATGAAAATAGAAAATACAATCCTATCTTTCTCCTAAACCATGTTTGCCCTTCAGTATGCTGTACTTGATTATGTTTCAAATTAGTTATAACCTCTTGATAAGATCAACAGAAGGACACAAAATTGATTAGGAGGATTATAAGGTTGGCATAAGATGGCCAACTAAAATTCTTTGACCTATATAGTATGGGAAGCCATGGTTAAAACACAATTGATCAGAGGCTACACTGGGGATGGAAGTAATGATCTAGCAACATTTGCAATTTAAAATACTCAAACATTGGACAAATCAAAGGATTTCTTTGTACAAATGGAAGAAGACAGGATTTAAGTGATCTTTTGAATGTCAGACAGAAGCTGAACTAGAGCTCTGGTCTTGTGATACACACTGCAGGGGTTTTTCACTACCCAGCAGTGCTCTCATGAACTGTGAGATGAGATAGATGAAAGAAATGATCTCGAAGCTCTGGTCCAGCTATCTGTTGTCGACTGTGCCATATCATTATCTGTGAGGGGACATTAATAAGAGCCAACTTTGTCTACTGATAATGCAGAGGTTGTTAGGTGGTCTATGTTCTTTTTAAGCAACAGTTGTTCCATGACTTCCTTTCTTCTAAGAATTTATTCACATCAGTCCAGAAGTAGCCACAAAAAGTGGAAGACCTCTTCCTCTCCCCTAGCACAACCAGGAAGAATAAAGATGTTTTATAAAAAAAGAGTCTGTTCTGTTTAAGATGAAAAATAAAGTAGCTTTTAGTTACAGGTTCCTTTTTTCCCACTTCTCCAATAAGTCAGCCAGAAGTGTAAGGGCAGGCATGCCGAGCTTTATTAGCCAAAACTGTCTACAATTTGCCCCCAATTTCCACTCCCAACCTAATTTCTGAAAATTTCCACCACTCAAACCCTAAGTCAAACTGAACTGGATTTTTCTTTTACAAATGCCCATTTTCTTTTGCTTCAACCTCTAACAGCATTTCCTTTCTCTACATTTTTTTAATTTAATTTAATTTTATTATCATTATACTTTAAGTTTTAGGGTGCATGTGCACAATGTGCAGGTTAGTTACATATGTATACATGTGCCATGCTGGTGTGCTGCACCCATTAACTCATCATTTAGCATTAGGTACATCTCCTAAAGCTATCCCTCCCCCCTCCTCCCACCCCACAACAGTCCCCAGAGTGTGATGTTCCCCTTCCTGTGTCCATGTGTTCTCATTGTTCAATTCCCACCTATGAGTGAGAATATGCAGTGTTTGGTTTTTTGTTCTTGCGATAGTTTACTGAGAATGATGATTTCCAATTTCATCCATGTCCCTACAAAGGACATGATCTCATCATTTTTTATGGCTGCATAGTATTCCATGGTGTATATGTGCCACATTTTCTTAATCCAGTCTATCACTGTTGGACATTTGGGTTGGTTCCAAGTCTTTGCTATTGTGAATAGTGCTGCAATAAACATACGTGTGCATGTGTCTTTATAGCAGCATGATTTATAGTCCTTTGGGTATATACCCAGTAATGGGATGGCTGGGTCAAATGGTATTTCTAGTTCTAGATCCCTGAGGAATCGCCACACTGACTTCCACAATGGTTGAACTAGTTTACAGTCCCACCAACAGTGTAAAAGTGTTCCTATTTCTCCACAACCTCTCCAGCACCTGTTTTTTCCTGACTTTTTAATGATTGCCATTCTAACTGGTGTGAGATGGTATCTCATTGTGCTTTTGATTTGCATTTCTTTGATGGCCAGTGATGATGAGCATTTTTTCATGTGTTTTTTGGCTGCATAAATGTCTTCTTTTGGGAAGTGTCTGTTCATATCCTTCACCCACTTTTTGATGGAGTTGTTTGTTTTTTTCTTGTAAATTTGAGTTCATTGTAGATTCTGGATATTAGCCCTTTGTCAGATGAGTAGGTTGCAAACATTTTCTCCCATTTTTTAGGTTGCCTGTTCACTCTGATGGTAGTTTCTTTTGCTGTGCAGAAGCTCTTTAGTTTAATTAGATCCCATTTGTCAATTTTGGCTTTTGTTGCCATTGCTTTTGGTGTTTTAGACATGAAGTCCTTGCCCATGCCTATGTCCTGAATGGTAATGCCTAGGTTTTCTTCTAGGGTTTTTATGGTTTTAGGTCTAACGTTTAAGTCTTTAATCCATCTTGAATTAATTTTTGTATAAGGTGTAAGGAAGGGATCCAGTTTCAGCTTTCTACATATGGATAGCCAGTTTTCCCAGCACCATTTATTAAATAGGGAATCCTTTCCCCATTGCTTATTTTTCTCAGGTTTGTCAAAGATCAGATAGTTGTAGATATGTGTCGTTATTTCTGAGGGCTCTGTTCTGTTCCATTGATCTATATCTCTGTTTTGGTACCAGTGCCATGCTGTTTTGGTTACTGTAGCCTTGTAGTATAGTTTGAAGTCAGGTAGCATGATGCCTCCAGCTTTGATCTTTTGGCTTAGGATTGACTTGGCGATGCGGGCTCTTTTTTGGTTCCATATGAACTTTAAAGTAGTTTTTTCCAATCTCTCTACATTTTTTAAACCATAAGGAAATTATCTGGCCTCCAGTTTCTCAGAGAAAGAGAACCACAGGTGCAACCTCAACTTACCACTTCTAAATCACAAAACCCTATACATAGACCCATTTTCTCTTGCTTCTGATTTTTAAAATCTAAGGTCATGTTGTCCAGAGACTATCCTTTTTGCATTTCATGAAATATCATTCCTTGGCTATTTGCTCTTTCAATTGTATCTTAACCTTATCTTCCATATTACTGCTATCAGGATTAGAACATGTTCAAATTTCACTCATTATTAAAGCCCATTAGTAGTAGACTGGATAAAGAAAATGTGGCACATATACACCATGGAACACTACACAGCCATAAAAAAGAATAAGATTATTCCTTTGCAGCAACATGGATAGAGCTGGAGGCCAATTTCCTAAGCATACTAACTCAGGAATAGAAAACCAAATACTAATGAATACTAGGCTTAGTACCTGAGTGACAAAATAATTTGTACACCAAACCCCCATGACACACAGTTTACCTGTAAAACAAAGCTTCCCATCTGCCCCAGAACCTAGAATAAAAGTTATGATAAAAAATACACTTTCTCAATCTCATTCTCCTGGTAAGTATGACCTTCTTCTTAAATATAGTTAATATAGTACTTTTACAGTAAGTAGATAATTATGAACTAGTTATCTAATGTTTTTCTTTCCTCTTAATAAAAGTGTTATGGAGTAGGTGCTGAGGTTGTTTAACTCACTACTGAATATCTAGTGCCTACCACAGTTTCTGACACATAGTAGGAAGGTGGTCAATACATTTTTGATCACTGATTAATATGTAAATGAATGAATGAATAAATAAATATATGAATAACGTTCTTTCTTTGGATCTTTGCTTATATTGTTCCTTCCTTGTAATCAGAATCCTCTTTCCTGCCTTATCTTTTTTAATACAAATCTTACATATCAACTATTGATACTAAAATAAAATGTACTAGGTTGTCCACCTTCTCCCACACCAGAAGAATTCCCTGATGTCTTCAAGGAAAAATAGTTACTCCTTCCTCAGAACCCTTGTTATTAGAATCTTTTGGTAACTTACACTCTAGTAATTTGTGTGCATGACTTCTCTGCAGTGAAATACTGAGTGCTCATTCCAGTACAGGGACATCATTGTGTCCTCCACAAGAACATGGCATTGCACAGAAAAAAAATGCTCAATAAGTTTTGAGCTAATTGATTAATTCATTTGTTCATTCATTCAAGAATACCCACCAAGCACCTACCAAGGCCAGGGCTAGAAATAAAATGGTATGTAAGGCATAGTCTCTGTCTTCACAGGGCTTTTCATAGGTGATACAGAAAAAGTAACAGGCAATTATGTTAGTGTGGTAAATATTATGGTAAACATAACTGCAGAACAAGGAGCACCTAGGATAGTCCTGTGTCTATAGGAGGCTTCTCAGAAGAAGGCATACTTGAGTTCTGAAAGATGGGTAGAAATCAGCCTAGGCTAAAGAAGAAGAAATAAAGCATATAAAAAGCTCCAAAGGTGTGTCAGAGTGAAGCCATCCCAGAAAGTTAACAAGAATTCTAGCCAGAAATCATTATAACTAAGCACTAATTTGGCTGCACTTTGACCCACTTCCTTGTAACTGGAAGTCATGTAACACTAGATACAGAGCATATGCATCTTTATGGTTTCTATAGATAGGATCTCTGACATTAGAATCATAAGGTTTTTGTTTAATAAATGCTTAAGCAGATCCTGGATCCTGAATTCGAGTGAAGCAGGTGACACCAACCAGTTTGACCCTCCCCACCCCCAAAGGAACCAAATCAGCATGAGAATGCAGGTTCTTCATCTCCCTGTCCCATGACTTTACCCTGAACTCTTTGACCAATCAACAATCTCCACACTTCAGCCCACTCCAAAATCCTTAAAAACCCTAGTCCCAAATGCCTTGGGAACACGGATTTGATATTTCCTCTCATCTCCTCATTTGGCAGACCTCCAGTTAAATCTCTTTCTCTGATGCAACCTGGTGTCTTAGCATGTTGACTTGCCACATGCATCGGGAACAAACCTATTATGGTTAAAAAAACATGGCAAACTCAGGGAACAGAAAGGGTCAGGTATGGTGGGGACTAAATGGACACGTGGAGGAGGAGCCAGAGCTAGATCCTCAAAAGCATTCTAGCTTTATTCAAAAGGAAAGAGGAATCACTAAAGCAGAGAATTATATGACTGTGGGTTGGTGGCATAGAAAGTTCTTCACAGGAAAAATGACAACACAAAAAATAGCCAAAACCAAAAAAAAAAAAAACAGGGACTTCCTTGGGAGACTATGAAAGTTAAACCCTCTCATCTTGGATTTCTCACTCTAGGTATATATTTTCTAGGATTTTACATTCACCCTGATAGTAATGTGTATTGTGTATTATGTCCTTTGGTCATTTTTTTTCTGTAAGACTTTAATAGTCTTCTCAGGTTGTTTAAAATTAATGAGGCAAATGTCCTCAATCAAGAAGCAATTTAAGAACATGCTGCTAATTTCAATGAGTTCTGTAAATGAACTAATTTAATACCAGTTGACCTTTTTATTTGGGGAGAATGATTTGTAGCTATATTTTCTTGATTTGTGCCTATAAGCCTTGGCAGTTCGAATGGGCATTTTGAGCCCAAGGGTAAACATTAATCATGGTACAAGGATGGTGTTCTTGTAAGGGGGCATAGAACATTCCCCTCAGTAAATAAGTAGAGGGTATTTTTTTAACAGGAATGTCTTGACCATGTTTATTAAAACTGAAAGCCATAGAATAAACAACACTGATATAGTTTGGATGTTTGTCCCCTCCAAATTTCATGTTGAAATGTGATCCCCAGAGTTGGAAGTGTCGCCTAGTAGAAAGTGTTTGGGTCATGAGTGTGGATCCCTCACGAATGGGTTGGTGTCCTACCCACTGTAACGTTGAGTGAGTTCTCATTCTCACTTTATTAGTTACTGCGAGACCTGCGTGTTGAAAAGAGCCTGGAATCTCTCTGGCTCTTTCTCTTGCTATGCGACATGCTATATGATACGTTCCAATTTCACCTTCTGCCATGAGTGGAAGCTTCCTGAGGCCTCACCAGAACCCAAGAAGGTATTGGTGTCCTGCTTCTCATACAGCCTGCAGAACTGTGAGGCAAATAAACCTCTTTTCTTTATAAACTACCTAGTCTCAGGTATTCCTTTACAGCAATACAAAACGAATGAACACAAATACTATTCTTTTTTTTTTTTTTTTTTTTTTTTGACACGGAGGCTCACATTGTTGCCCAGGCTGGAGTGCAGTGGCGCGATCTTGGCTCACTGCAAGCTCCGCCTCCCAGATTCACGCCATTCTCCTGCCTCAGCCTCCCAAGTATCTGGGACTACAGGTGCCTGCCACCACACTGGCAAATTTTTTGTATTTTTAGTAGACACGGGGTTTCACCATGTTAGCCAGGATGGTCTTGACCTTCTGACCTCGTGGTCCACCCGCCTCAGCCTCCCAAAGTCCTGGGATTACAGGCATGAGCCACTGTGCCTGGCCCACAAATGCTATTCTTTGGTGATATAGACCAAGTAGGTGCATGCTAATTAATATTATGAAATTTTGCTATCCTATTCTTTTTTATTTTTCAAACCTCTTTAGAGGTGAGATTGTACCAATTGATTTTAAAATTTATTTATTACCAAAAAGGAAAGTCTCACTTCCTGAGTAAAACTGATGCATGCTTAATGATATTTTAATGATCTTGCCATTTCTCCTGCCTTTTACCACTTCATCCAGTGAAGAATCAATATTTTGGTAGCATTTTCTTGAACATCAAGCTGTCAATAGGAATGTATCTTTTACTGATAGGAGCAAAACTCCTAGAAAGGGTTTTGCTTTAAACCAGCAAATCCACAGGTTTACAAACAATGAGAACATTTAACAATGCTGTCATATCAATAAAAGGATAAAATATGATTTCTGCCACTGAAGCAGTTTCCATTTAATAGGAAACTATTGTTCTAAGTATGGTTTAGCATTGTTCAATCAAGGCTGAATCAGCATCTTTCAAGAGCCTGGTAAACTCAATCTTCTCTGAAAACAGAGGGGAAGGAGAATGGAACTGATAAAATCAGAGTAGGGTAGAATTTCTTTTAGGAGAAGTGAAAAGCACTAACCATAATGGAAATGATTAATAAAATGACTACATATGACTACATTAAAATTAAGAACTCCTACTAATAAAAAAGACTTCATAAGCAGAACAAAAAGACAAGATACTGAATAGGAAAAGGTATTTGCCACATACATGACTTCCAAGAGACTTATATCAAGAATAATAACAAAACTCATACAATCCTGTAGAAACGTGGCCAAGAGACTTGAATTAGCATTTTAGGAAAGAGGGAATCCAACGTTAATGAATATTTGAAAATGAGCTCAAATCCCTTTATAATCAAGGAAATGCAAATTGTGTACCATTATACACCCACCAGATATGCAAAAACTAACAAATCAGACAATGCCTTCCTGGGTTCCCTGAACCAAGAAAAACAGGAACTCTTCTACACTGCTGGTAGGACTAAAAACTGTCAAAACCCAGTTGAGAAACACTTTGTCATTAACTAGAAAAGTTGAAGATACATGTACATTCAGTGACTCAGTATTTCCACTCTAAATTGACAAAGTTATGCACATACATTCACTTTAAAGAAAGTTTCTACTTTAAAGAATGTAAAAGAGAGTTTTCTTGTTGTTATGTTTTGAATGAAAAAGACACTCTGGAACAGCTGGAGCAGCTGCAGGGTAATAGAGAATTAGGGAATGAGTAAAGGGAACCTTTTCTAGAAAGAGAAAGAGAAAGAAGAAAATGAGTTACTTCTTGAAGAAACTGAAAAATGTTTGGATTTTGAAGCTCTGCAAGCCAGATAATTCCATTTATTTTTTATGAGTTACTAACTGGGATAAAGAAGCTTGTTTCTGAAATTATTACATTACTTTTAATGGAAAAAAATCACAATTATTTTTGCACCAATCTAATAGATGCTGTGGCCTGATAAACCAACAATATCCAAAATGTGGGAAAGAATAGATGAAGCCACACTCATTCATCTTGGATTTTAATGAAAGAAAAATAACACAGCATTATTTAGTATTTACTATGTTCTATGCATGGTATAAAACACTTGACATGTAAAAATCTCATGTAATCACCACATAAGATAACCCCAAATATCACACTAAAACTAAACTCTATAAAAGATTATCCCTATTTTACAAAAACTGACACTTAGAAAAAGTAAAGCCTATGATTACAGAATTTATAGATGATACAGCTAGAATTCAAATGTAGGCCCCTGGTTTCCAAGTAAAACAGACAGGTCTATGCAGCCTCTCTTCTTTTGAGCTATAGGCGAAAAGCATATGTTAAAGAGAAACTTAGCCACAACCCCTTAAAACCTGGCCCCCTTTCCCTCCCCAAAAAGCAAAAAGATTCCTGTTTGTTGCTTGCCAAAGTAACAGTTCTTAGACATTACCAGCCCTACTCCTCCTCTAAGGCACTATTTTTGCCTGTAGAGAATAAGGAAAATAACAGAGCAAATGGTTCAGTCCTACCACCCGTTTCTCTGATTCCTGCTTTCATTCCATCACCTTCTGTGCTTCTCCAGGTAGAGCAGAAACACAGGAAAAATTCATCATTGTCAAGCTGAGTAGCTTATCTTCGGAAAGTGGGAATATTTACTGAGGTGGAAAAGACAGGTCCATGAAGAGTTTCCTGAGCTTAAAGATAGGTATATATAAAGACATACATGTACAAATACATATAATCTTCTTCACTTATGCCTGTGTGTCTGTGACTTTTGGGTTGTTTTCTACCAGGTCTGTTGGCTTCTTCTAGGTCCTGCATGCACTTGACATGTTGTGTGGTCACAGCAAAGCTTTGATTTGGCCATTGTATTCTCTAGAGTTAATAACATCTAAAGAAGAAAAAGCAAAGGGAAGACAGAAGAGTATAAGAATAAAAAGTATAAGGTGTGTTTTATTCTGGGATCTCAACATCCTTTGCTTGGGGGCTGAGATTGATCTTTCTTTGAAAGGTTATTTCACAAAGAAGATAAGAAATGACATATTGGTGTCTTTATTATTTTTATACCCATTTTTTCATCATGTTATCCAATTTTTACTTAGGTTTACAGGGTTCAAGTAATTCTTATACCTCCAAATGCTATCCTTGTTATCCTTTCACTGACGTTTTCTAGCCACAAAATTAATTTCTATGTGTCTCATTGATCTCCATTATTAAGTAGAAAGAGTAATATTCATTTATCTATTTTCAAAGGAAGTTGTTCTGATTATCAATGTTGTAAGAGAATTACATCAATAAACGAATATGCTGAACTCCTTAGAAAAAGCATATACAGGTGGTCTCTACTTTCCATAGCTGTAAGTTTGGCTAATGTGCTCATCCAAAAATGCTTACAACACACTTGTAGCTAGTATTTTTTGCAACATTCTGAATATTCATCACTGTTTCTTAAGGTGGGGAAGTGAACACTTGGCTGTGGAAGGCCATCTGGTGTCGGTGGAGGGTAACTACGTGTTTATATGGAAGTTTAGGAAATGTGTTTCCCCTTCATTCTGCTATCCAGTGTCTTGTTTCAAAACACTCACTAGACACATCCAGACAGGCTACATGGCAACTCTTCTTTAGCTCTGCAGACTTGGGGTGGTTATGGTACATTTTTGGTGGTGCTGTTATTATGTCACAGTATAATTTTATGGTATAATTTTATAGGATTTATGCTTCAGAATATGTTTGAAGTATCATTTGACTGTGGATATGTCTGATAAGTTGAGATTTTATAACATATTTCTACAATATGGTATGAAGTTCTGGCTAGGAAGACTCTACTAAGTTGTTCCAGATCCCTACCGAATCCTCTCGCTCAGCTCTTCTCTTCTGCTTCAGTTCATACCAAGCAGAAATAGCATGACCCCCGAGATTAATACAAAGTCCTCCTTCACCACATTCTTGCCCATGGAACACTGCCACTCTCATGTTCATGTCACTTGAGACATAGGCCCATCTTGACGACTCTTTTTGGCCTTAAGGGAAAAAGGAAGGACCATGGACTCAAAAAACAAAAAAGTATCTAATTCTAGTGATGAAAACATGCAATTAAAGACCTAAATGCAGTAATGTAGAAGGTAAATTACAAGTGACAATATAATGACTATTTTACAGAATTTAATATGTTCAATTCAGCAGGCGTAGAACAGATAAAAGTCTTCCTTTATCCTTGGTGAAAAGTTTTCAAAATGAAAACTCCAGAAATGATAACTGTAGAAGTTATACTCAATTGTTTAAAGTGGGAATGAATGGACTCATTCAGTGGTTCTCCATCTCATCTTTGTTCATAAACTCAGAAAGATTCACTCAGGGTAGATTTTTATAAAGAAGTAATTATAAATCCAAAAGGACTCACTCAGGGTAAATTTTTATAAAGAAGTGACTTGTTACTTAAATGCACTTGAAATTAACGTTGTTCTCTTTGACAATTGCTTTCTTTCTCACAGTATAATGGATGATGTTGTCAATGATTCACTCAGTTTTGGGAAATAACTTGTGTCACCTAACCTGTCCTTTTCAGTGCTTTCAGGCTGGAACATACATGAATAATGAAGATGCCTACTGAGAAGACACTGAATATGTGGGCATCTCCCTTTGGTTCTTTGTCCTTCCACTGAGAGAGTTTTGAAAATTGTGGCTGGATCAATTTCCTGCAAATAATTTCAGATGTAGGACAGACAAAATTAGTGGGGATTGAGGGTTGCTTGTTCCCTTTTAAAATGATCTCATTAAGCCTCTTAATGCCTCAGATTTACCTATGAAGCGGCAGATAAAATGGGAAGCAAAAAAATGATAAAATATTTTTAAAAAAATCATGGCTACTCTCTAATGGCTTGTGCTTCTAGAAGTAAAGCATTTTGCTATGAAAATGGATGGGAGGCTTTCTGCCTTGCTGGGATGTTAGGAAGTGTAATTCATTAGTGGTTTGAAAAGTGCTTTGAGCTAATGGAATAAAAGGCACTGGAGAAATTTGAACTAATATTATTAAAAATGAAAAATTGCAACAGAGAAACTTATTTCTCCTAGAACACAGACATCAATTTTGAGTTTAATGTTGCCTAAACAGCCAGTTTGAGAAGGAAAAATGCCAGTCACTCACGTGGACATTTTGTCTACACGTTCTCAAATTACCAAATTTGACTGATATTGTTTCCCCACTGAATTTTATAAATTTAGTTCTTCTCTGGGAACTTAGATTCTTGTTCATATTTGGGGTATGACAGATTTAAATCTATACTATGTAGTATAAATTCCTCAATTACACTATCTTGTGTGTTTCCTCTGTCACTCTATCGTGACCTGCCAGGTCACATGTGTTCTTCTCAACCTCTCCTCATACAACCCTTGAAACTCATATTTGAAATCAATGAATTTCCTCATCATCTTCAGAGGCTGTTGTATTCATTATATTGCCACAGTAATTAAGATGGGATGTTCCAAAGTAAAGGTAATGAATAGAAAGCATTTGCGCAGGTTTCTGAGAATACGAGGTAGATTATTGCTTTGTTCACATTTAGTTTTCCCACAATAATGTTGGACTGGGAATTAATGAACACAATTAGAGCTTTTTGATATGGTAAACCTTTGAAACTATTCATTATTCTGTTAACAGAACCTTGCTAATTTTCTTCTAAATTAATGTTCTCCTGTTGCGATGTAGATTATGTTTTATAATGCAACTCAGTTGGCTTTCTCTTTCCTTTCTTTGTTTGCTGATTTCAGTTTCTTTGTTCATCATGTCATTCAGGTGAGTAATAAACTAGAATGTCTTTCAATAATCTTTTAGGGAAGAAACTATAATTTAACTTAATGATAACTGTTCATCATTGCATCTTCCTTTTAATGCTTCATCCAAATGCAAAGACACAAAAAATTAGTATATAAAATTAATTAGTATATATTTTTAAATAGACTTACTAGGGCAGTTTTGAAATAGTAAAGAAGGTCCTCTTTTTTTCCTTTGAAAATTATACTTCATGTCCTCTGTCAAGGCTCTTAACGCAACTCGTATTTTGTCATTACTTTGTAATGTAATGTAAAATGCCAACAGCAACCAGAGAAAGTGAGCATTAGAGACTCCAGACATATTTTATGTCGATGTTCCTGACCTAATTACCAAACAACTGTACATAGGAAATGTTCTCCTATGTACAAGGAAACAAAGGTTAAGTATTTGCCTTTCAATAAGATTTAAACCTGGATGAGCTATGCTGAGCCTTAATGCAAAAGCAGAATTGGCCCATGCTAATTCACAAATACAAGTGTTAACAACACTATTTCTTGACTATTTTATTTTTTGCTCAGCTGTGAAGAGAGAATCTTTTTCTCATTGAAGATCAAAACTGGAGTGAACTCAGGAAATGAATGATGACATAAGCCATCCTCTTTTTTTGCAGGTGGAAAGGGATGCTTTGGAGTTGGAGATTATGCATGGGCCATTTTCTTTCCTTTATTGTTTCTTGTCTCATTTGGTCTTCTTTTCTCTTTCCTTTCCTCTCTACTTTCCTTCCTTCCATCTTTTTTCTTGGGTGGAGAAAAATAAAACACAACAAAATTATCTGCATGGGAATCCATATCAATTCAGGAGGTGAAAACTGCCAAGTTCAAACCTTAAGAAATCTTTGGCAGAATTCCCACTGCAAGGTTTTCAAACAGCTAAATTTGTGTGTGTGTGTGTGTGTGTGTGTGTGTGTATCCATTTTAGACAGCTTTAGTGTCTCAGGATAGCCTATGCCTAATCCAATTGGAGTTGGGTCTAATAGAAAGGTTCACAGAAGATTAAGTTTAATGCACTGTAATAGGTAACTGAGCTTTTGCCAGTATGAATTTTATAAATGTGACTCTCAGTAAGGACCCAGAAAATTCGGTTTACAACATCTTGAAGTGTTTCCTTATGGCCTTTTGCATCTTTTCTTTCATGTGGCAATCTCCAAAGAGACCATATGAATGTTGGAAATACCAAGTGAAGAGTCAGAGAACGTAGCGAGAGAAAGAGACTTTGAAGCCTGGTATTTTGAAACTGTTGTTTCAAGAGGCCGATGGTGAGATTAAATTGAATTGATTTATACAAAAATTGGATATGGAGCACCAAGTAAAATGTCAAATGCAAAGGAAGAATTACAAAATCTGTAAGAGCAATAATTATACAAAAGAATAATAATGGTTTTCACAGCAAGGAGCTAAGTGTGTCTGACTTTAGCTTATTTACCTCTGTGGCAGGGCAGAAATTAAGGGCCAATGAAGGAAGTGTATCACCCTATGTTATATCTGAAAGCCTAAAAAACCTGGTGCTACCAGAACTTTGCTGAGCAAAGAAGTCAACATAAATAATGATAACGTAACCTGAATGCATTTAGAGTTTTACACTTTTTATAGCATTTTCACTTTTACATTTTAAATTAATATTCTCAATTATTTTGAAACATGGGTAATGTAGATCTCCCATTTCTTTCTTTTCTCTGTTTTTTTTTTCTTTCTTTTTTTTCTTTTTTCTTTTTTGAGACGACATCAAGCTGGAGTGCAATGGTGCAGTCTCGGCTCACTGCAACCTCCGCCTCCCGGGTTCAAGCGTTTCTCCTGCCTCAGTCTCCCAAGTAGCTGGGGCTACAGGCATGTGCCACCATGTCCAGCTAATTTTTTGTATTTTTAGCAGAGACATGGTTTCACTACGTTAGCTAGGATGGTCTCAAACTCCTGACCTCATGATCTGCCCGCTTCGGCCTCCCAAAGTGCTGGGATTACAGGCGTGAGTCACTGTGCCCAGCCAGGTCTCCCATTTCCACAGATGAAAATATTAATGTAGAGAAGAATCACAGAAATAAGTGTAATTTTTTTCCCCACTTGACTAATACGAATGTGTAACTGTGTAACTCAGCCTGCATTCACTTTCTGTTCAGGAATTTGAACTTTATACCTCAGGCAATGGGGAAACACAGATGTCTGAATAGAGAAATATCAGGATCAGAACTGTGTTAGGCAGGGGATACCCAGAATGGTTTGAAGGAGTTGGGCGTGATCCCTGGGAGGAAGAAGAGACTGCACTACAAAGGGGTACTGGTTGAAAAATAAAGGGTGAGGCCAGGCACGGTGGCTCAAGCCTGTAGTACCAGAGCTTTGGGAGGCTAAGACAGGAGGATCCCTGGAGGCCAGGAGTTCAAGACCACCCTGGGCAACATAGCGAGACTGCATATCTACAAAGAAATTAAAAAATTAGCTTGGCATGGTTGTGTGTACTTGTAGTCCTAGATACTCAGGATGTTTGGTTGAGCTCAGGAGTTTGAGACCACAGTGAGCTATGATTGAGCCACTGCACTCCAGCCTGGGCCACAGGCTGAGACTTTATCTCAAAAAAACAAAACAAAACAAAAACAGATGCTTTTGAAAAGACACTGAATGAGAACTCTCCAATGTGCTAGAGATGAGAAGATAGGAACAACACCTGGGAGAAGGAGGGACACAGATTGGAAATGTGGGCAGAGCTCATTCTAGGTTGCCGAAAAAGCCATGGGCATTGTGTTGTTGTTTGTTGCTTGAGAGAGTCTTACTCTGTCACCCAGGCTGGAGTGCAGTGGCGCAATCTCAGCTAACTGCAACCTCCACCTACAGGGTTCAGGCGATTCTCCTGCCTCAGCCTCCCGAGTAGCTGCGATTGCAAGCATCCGCCACTGCGCCTGGCTAATTTTTGTATTTTTTTTTCAGTAGAGACGAGGTTTCACTATGTTGGTCGGGCTGGTCTCAAACTCCTGACTTCAAGTGATCCACCTGCCTCGGCCTCCCAAAGTGCTGGGTTTACAGGTGTGAGCCACCATGCCCAGCCACCATTTGTACTGTGAGTACCCACGTTTTCAAACTCAGAAGTTAACTCTTATATTCATTATGTCCTTGATGGAATTTGAACTCTAATCCTCCAGAAACAAATCTTTGAGATGGAATAAATAATAAATGCTAGTTTCACTAATTTGAAAGCTGTGATCACTTGAATAGAATCTATTAGTTAGAAATTCTAAACCATCTGTAGAAAATAATTATTCCTTGGGCAGACCAGACATTGTCCTGAAAATCGCAAGGAAATTAATTGTTTTCATGTATTCTGAAACTACTTGAACAACAGGCACTAGCATATGATTAATGTTAAAAATATAAAGGTCTCATTAATATTACAAATAGAGCATTTCACAGCCTTCTGTTGAAAATAGTTTAATTATATAACACATTATATATGTGCTCAAAATAATGTTAACATTTCTATATTCTGGATATTTTACTTTTGCCTAATTATTCTAAATTAATGTGAGATTACTGACCAGGCAAATCTATATATCAAATCCATATTTTTATTTTCCCTAACTCAGGATTCATGTGTTTAAACAATAGTAAATAAATGGAAAGAACTTCAGACTAGTTCCAGAAAGTTTTGAAATACTCCTAGTTTTATAGACATTTTAGTTTTAGAATTTGATCATTTTTAATTTTAAAAATTTTAATTGACACATAATTATATATGTTTATGGAATACAGTGTGATATTTCCACACATGTATACAATGTGCAATGATCAAATCAGGGTAATTAGCATAGCCATCACCTCAAACATTAATCATTTCTTTGTGTTGGGAACATTCAACTCCACTCCACAAGTTATTTGAAAATATGCAATAAATTATTGTTAATTATAATCACCTTACAGAGCTACAGAGCAATAGAACTTATTTCTCCTATCTAGCCATAATTTTGTATTCATTAACCAAGCTCTGGTTCTCTCCCTCCTTCCCAGCCCTTAGTATACATTATTCTACTCTCTGGTTCTGTGAGATCAACTTTTGTAGCTCCCCATGTGAGTGAGAACGTGCACTACTTGTCTTTCTTTGCCTGGCTTGTTTCACTTAACATAATGTCCTCCAAGCTCATCCGTGTCACCACAAATGACAGGATTTCATTCATTTTAATTGCTGAATAATATTCTATTGTTTATATATACCACATTTTCTTTATCCATTCATCTGTTGATAGGCATTTAGGTTGAATCTGTATCTTGGCTATTATGAACTGTGCTGCAATAAGCATGGGAACACAGATATATCCTTGGCTTACTGATTCTCTTTCCTTTGGGTAAATATCCAGCAATAGGATTGCTGGGTCATATGGTAGCTCTCTTTTTAGGTTTTTTTTTTTTTTTTTTGGAACTTCCATATTATTTTCCCTATTGGCTGTACTAATTTACATTCCTACCAGGAGTATGTGAGAGTTCCCTTTTATCCTCCTCCTCGTCAGCATTTATTATTTTTTTGTCATTTTGATAACAGCCATTCTAACTGGAATAAGATGATATCTCATTGGGGTTTTCATTTGCATTTCCCTGATGGTTGGTGAGGTTGAGAATTTTTTCATATACCGATCGGCCATTTGTATTTTTTTCTTTTTGAGCAATAGATATTCAACTCATTTGCCCATGTTTTGTTTGTTTGTTTGTTTGAGATGGAGTCTTGCTCTGTTGCTCAGGCTGGAGTGCAGTGGTGGGATCTCAGCTCACTGCAAGGTCCACCTCCCGGGTTCACGCCATTCTCCTGCCTCAGCCTCCTGAGTAGCTGGGACTACAGGCGCCCACCACCACACCTGGCTAATTTTGTTTTTGTATTTTTAGTAGAGTCGTGGTTTCACCATGTTAGCCAGGATGGTCTCGATCACCTGAGCTCGTGATCCACTCGCTTTGGCCTCCCAAAGTGCTGGGATTACAGGCATGAGCCACCGCACCTGGCCGCCCATGTTTTTAATTGGATGATGATGATAATGATGATGATGATGATGATGATGATGATTTTGCTGTTTAGTTATTTGAATTCCTTGCATATTCGGGATACTAATCCCCTGTTGCATACATCATTTGCAAATATTTTCTCCTATTATGCCAATTGTCTCTTCACTCTGTTGATTCCTTTTGGTGTGCAGAAGCTTTTTGGTATGATATAATCCTATTTGTCTGTTTTTGCTTTTGTTACCTGTGCTTTTGATGTCTTTTTCATAATATCTTTTCCCAGACCAATGTCCTAAAGTGTTTTTGCTATATTTTCCTCTACTAGTGTCATAGTTTCAGGTCTTATATTTAAGACTTTAATTCATTTTGAATTTATTTTTGTGTATGGTGAGAGGTAGGGGTTTAGTTTCATTCTTCTGCATATGGATATCCAGTTTTCCCAGCACCATTTATTGAAGAGACCGAGACATGTTTTCTATTATGGGAGGATATGGAAAGAAAGTAAACCAAGCTGTTGATCTTTAAGGTTGTTTAATTCATTTCACCATGCCTATTTCTACTCTCCAAATACAATGTAGTTCCCATAGAACACTAAGGCCTTGTCAATTTGACTTACCATGGTGGGGCCTGAGCAGGTGTGGGCTGTTTAAGGTCAGCAGAAAATCAGACTGAGCCCACTCCATTAATGAATGGCTTCCTCCTCGTTCCCATTTGCATGCATGTGAAATTATGTTAAAACGAACATCAAAAGCTGTCAGACTGAGGTTATATGGAAAAAGAAGCCCAGCTTTATGCTTGGCAATATTGCCAAGGTATAAGGGCTAATTTTATACATATGTTATAGAAAAGAGTTTGAAAGGCAGCTCTTTCTTCCTGTGATCCCCAAGACGGTGGACCTAATTCACTATGCCCATCATGTAAATATTCTTAATGCAACCATCTATATTTCTGCTAGAGTTGTGTTAAATAACATGACACAGTAAGTTTCTGTTATGTCAATTTGGTTGCAGGAGGGGTAGGTAATACTATCTCAAAAAAAAATGTTGACCTGATTCTTAATGTGTATAGCCAGCTTTTTGACTGTTATTCTTACAATGTAGAAACACACAAACATCTGCTTGCTAAGACATTGGAGAATAGTTTTATTTTCTTATACATATATTTATCTCAGGCTTTATTCTTGGCTGCCTCTTTTGGGCTTATCCTGAAAAGATGTTGCATATATAGTCATCTGGGTGTTCACATCAATGTCTGTCATTGCTTGGGGAGTTTAAAATGGAAAAATCTATTTCCTCTGGCAGAGCTTTTTGCCTTATTTTAATTATTCTTCAGAATTTTTATGAAACCATGTTGTGTTGTCAGAAATGGCCTCCATGTTGAACTTTGCCTTGTCAAAATAATTTTATCATTCATAAATATTTCAGTGAAAACCAAAGACTGCTTATAAATGATTTATTCTGTAGAGTTCACTGACCTTTCCTGTGAAGGCTTTTATTAAAATTAGAGTATCCCATCCTAAATCTGACCATTAATTTTTAATAATGTTGCAGATTGAAACCTAGGTGTCTCTAAAACATGAAAAATTAAATTAGTAGTTATAATGATACATTGAAATTAAGAAGGATCATCACAGTTCAAAGAAGCTCATTCTCAAGCTTAGCACTACACTAAAGTGTATTTTGGTTTCTAAATTAAATAAGGCAAGCTTTGTACCTAGAAGTATTCTATATGATATAGAGAGGACCAGAAGCAATGAGTAAAGAAAGTTGAACAGGCTGGAAATTAACATGGATGGGTTATTTATGTCATTTATTTAATCTTACCATTTCTTTTCTATGATGAAATATGGCACTATTATTTTATATGGGCAGACAAAAATAATGCTCACTTAAGTAACCAATTTCTAAGTCATTTGAATGTTGAAGCTTATGATATTAGATAGATTTAGTGCTCAATATGGGACTAAATTTGATTTTAAGAAGTAGCCAGTTTCTTTGCTTTTTTCATTGTTAAACAAGCAGTTTTTTTATTACTCTTTCTATACTTTCCAAATTCTCTACAAGAGCACATATTGCTTTTCTGAAAAAAAGTTAAAAATAAAAGAAAGCAAAAGAAAAGACAGAAAACAATTCCACTAGCCATAGATACCATTTTCAAACTTATTTCTTTTTAGTATTTTCTATACTTACTTTTTACAGTTTATTCAAGGCAACAAATATTTGTAGAACATTGCTGTGCGCTAGGCACTGAGAATGGCATAGAATAGTAAGACAGAGGCTCTCTTCTGCAGAAACTTACAATATAGTTAGGAAGACAAGTCATCCATTTTCTTGTAGAACAAAAAAAGAATGCAGTAAGTTCTGAATGGGTGGTAGAGACAGAACCTTCATAAAAACAGTTTGAAGAAAATGAAGAAGCTTGGCTGTGGTGATTAGGAGGCGCTTGGTGGAGGCAATAAGCTTGAGTTGGTTTTGAAGTGTTCACGTTTGGAGTTTTTCCCCCAGTGGCCTCCATAGGTTGAACAATCTAGAATAATCTACAGACTGTGTACTCAATACGTCACAGAGTTCTCAAATCTTCTGTGTATATCATTGGGGCTTAACAAATTGACCTCCTTTAGAGCAGATGTTGTCAGTGCCCCATTTATACCTTTGTCATCACAATTTCCATGCAAGCTGGCTGACTTTGAACACCAAGCACCACAGCTCTCTGCCTGAGGGTATTTTCTGGCCACCCAAGTCTGTTCTGCCTACCTGTGGCATCAGCCACAAATGCTGGGGAGCTGATGCTCTACTTGGAAGAGTCTTCAAGACATAACTGATGGGAGTTAGTGGATAAACACCTCAATTCCATCTATTCAGCATATTCCAGGGGTATAACCTACACTGTCTTTCAGAATTCCTGATGGGATTGAGGGCTAGTTTACAACTGTGGTCACAGACTTCTAAAGCTTATTGCCAAAAATTCTAAAGATGTAGTACTATGGCATTCAACCTCATCCCTCTCTGTGAAATAAGCTTTCAGGGATTGGAGGCATGTTAGAAGTCATCTAATCCAATTACCTTCTAGCAGATTCTGTCTGACTTTGCCTACATCCTGGTGGCCCACCCTGGAGATGGTTCCATGCTTGGAAGGTTTCCTGCAGCTCTTTGCCTGTGGGTCTTCTCTGGCTGCGGAAGCTGCCTGGTCCACATGGTACAGGCCTAAGTGCCCAAGGAACGAATGGCAAGGAATAAGGAATGAGTGCTACTGAACAAATACTACAGCTGGAAATTCTGAGTAGTGATCATCTCAGAGGAGCTCCTGCAGGGTTTGTCTTTAGTGTTTCAGAATTAATGCATTGATCAGCACCCTTTTTTCTTTTCTTGATTTCACTTCCCCACCCACTCTTCACCGGGCTTCCTGAAGCCATTGCCCTAATAAACAACCTGCACTCAAACACTTGATCAGGGTGTGTTTACTCTGGGGGAACTCAAACTGGGACACTTCTCATTACAGAGGAGAAGAAACTGAGACTGGAAGAGTGGAAGTCATTTGCTGGTAGTTCTGTGCAATTCTGTTATGTGGAAGAGATTATAGTACACATGCAGTTTGTATCATGCTTTTGCCATTTAAATATTTTTCAAAATACTTGAATTTAAATAAATATTTAAAAATAGTAATCCATCATGTAAAAGAACCATGATTTGCTTAACCAGTACCTAATGGTGGACATTTAGGCTGATTCATTTAGTGAAAGAATCATAGAAACCCATTGAGGGTGTTTTGTCAGAGAAGCTCCTGATTCTACCTGAACTGAAGATATTCTTCAGTTGCGTTTATATCTGTCAAAGTCCACATTCCCCTGCATCTATTTATGAATACCAGATGGGCTTTTTTTGACTGATAGCACAGTAAAATAATGGCAACCCATTAAGGTCATTAAAGGAAGACTGCATGGAATTTATGATCGGTGGGCTGCCATTTACGCAACCAAGGAGGATCCATAAAATACAAGATAATCTGACATTGATTTGATTTCTGATCTGAGCGAATGCCTAGGAACCCCTACATCTGTGGACATACGATGTTTTCCAAGCTCTTTTCCAATACTGTCCATTTTTGTCCCATTGATTATCATTTCCACTGCATCATTCAGGGATAAAATTAATTGCTAACTGCAAGGTTTCCTGAGTGCAGTCAGTTAATGCATAAGCCTGTTTACTGCATGCCAGATGGTTCCACAGTTACTTAAGAAGGGACAAATATCGATAAAACAGTGTCTTCTGTACAAAACTGTGCCACCAAACAATTCTATATAATAGATGTCTGAAGTGAGGGGACTTAGAGAAAAAAAAATCTTGCAAGTAGTTACAGATTATTTCTTTGAAAAACAATTAGGACTGCAAATGCCTTATTCTTTAACCTTAAGCTCTGCATGACAAGAGGATAATTTTCTTAGATCCCTTTAAAATAAGTCTTACTTTCACATTGCCATTTAACAGGATAGACAATGAGGAGTAAAATGGAGGATGCCCAAAAGTTTGCAAAGTGAGGGTGGCAAATGGACCCCTGGAGGTATTTCTATCCCCAGCCCTAGCAATGTTCGGTTGAGGGCACTGGAAAGGTGCACCCTCTTCTGAGACCGCCTCTCCTGGAATCAATAACTACTGAAGGTGATCTTCCATGTTTGGAGTGGCTGTCCGCACCTTTCATCCTATGTAGTGACAGAGGGACACTGGCTTGGCAGTGCTGTCAGAGTGACAAATACATCTAGACTTTTGCCACATGTGCTACCAGGGGCTGGCATGTTTTTCCAAAGTCTGTCACCCAAACAGCGTGCTTCTGCTATTCAAGGTGGACTCACCATTGCAGAATCATTTTGAGAAACTGGTTATTGATTTTTCATCTTTCGGGCAAAAGGAGGTGGAGTGAAGTTGCTCTTCCTGCCAGTGGCTGCATATGAGACTGTCTGTGAATTAGCCCCGAGCTCTATTAAAATCAGCAAATACCATCTTGAAATTGTGAGGTTGCTCCTTTAGATGAAAGCCCTGGAAACTCAAGCAAAAATGCAAGTATGTAAGCATGTTGCCCGGGAGGGAGAACACATGCAACTCTTATAAACCATTAATGTGTGCATGCAAATTAGATTATTACAATCACTTTAGCATTGTAGCAAGATGTTTTGGGAATAGAGAGGAAGGGAAGCAGAACATCAAGAGTTATTGAGGGCTCTGGGTAACAGTGGGCAGGAGGAAGGCACTGTTCATCTGGGGGAAGAGACACTGATCAGGGATGGGATGGAGCAGGAACAGAGGGTCCCTAAGGGCACATTTCCTTCATAATACTGCCCTTACAAGAACTAGTTTTGGTGTTTTTCTCTGTATCACCAACAGGGCTCTGTTCATGTTTTGAAAATTATAAATGTGTCTATGAATATTGATGAAAGGTGATGAAACAGGTATAAAATGTTACAGCGTCCCTGGAGAGATTTAGAGAGCCATTCCTTGATCATATTAGGAAATAGAATGCTCATTAACATTACCACTTTGGAATTACCTTGTAGACAAAACATTAGCATTTAGTTAAAATCTAAGTTATATTTCTGCATTTATAATTTGAGTAATTCTTTCAACTTGGGTAATAAAAGAAAAATTGTCATATTTCAGTCACTAAAGAAATGCTCATAGGTGTGGCTTCTAACACCTTAATGTTCTTAATAATTCTGGTGAACTTGGCACTAGAGATTCATGTATTTCTAGGATGGATTATAGAGCATTTGTCTCATCAGTGTAAGTCTAACTTTTTTTTTTTTTTTCAGGTGGAGTCTCCCTCTGTCACCCAGGCTGGAGTGCAGGAGCAGGATCTCAGCTCACTGCAACCTCCACCTCCCGGGTCCAAACAGTTCTCCTGCCTCAGCCTCCCGAGTAGCTGGGACTACAGGCACATGCCACCACGCCTGGCTAATTTTTGTATTATTAGTAGAGATAGGGTTTCCCCATATTGGCCCAGGCTGGTCTCGAACTCCTGACCTTGTGATCCACCCACCTCAGCCTCCCAAAGTGCTGGGATTACACTCATGAGCTACCGCGCCCAGCCAAGTCTAACACTTTAAGAACGTTGAGTTCAGTGTTGCACAGGGCTTGTCAGTTATGACATTTGAAAACCTAGTGCAATATAAACAGAATGAAATTATTCTAGAATATTCTATTCTATATTATTTCCTCTTTTTCCTCCCTTACTTCCTTCCTCCTTTCCTTTCTTCCTTCCTTCTTTTCTTCTGTCTGTCCATCCTTCCTTTTCTTCGCGTGTTTCTTTGTGTCCTACCTTTCTCCCTTCCTTCCAATGACAAGTTGTAACTTGTCATTACACACTAAGCTTTCCTATCAGGTAAACAATTTCATGCTTCCTGTTTCTCATGTATATAGCTTCCTTTTGAAGGAAGGTGACAGGCAGAGGATTTGCATGGTGATCCGAAATGGCTACTTAGAAGAACTGGCCATTGTTTTGATTTTAGTCACAAATATAATTGTATCTATCTTTACATTTTTCTGATACTATATGTAAAAAATCATATTTTAGAAAAAGAAATCACTGAGAAAATCAATCTGTTGGGCCCATAGACTTGAAAATAAGCCTCAACTCTCTGGACAAGAAGTGACATTTTCAACATTTGAGAAATGAGAATTGCACTAAGTAAACAGTGTATATTGCTTTGTGTTTTATATTGCTTTTCAGGATTCCTGAAAATCAACAAATTATGTCTGTTGTGGCTAATGGTTGTGAAGGAGGATAATTGGTACAAGTTAGAAGTGGTACCCTGGGCCCCCTTTTTAAACCTTTCTCTGTTATATTACAGAAGGTGATTATTTAGAAGTGGAAGTTTCTGCAATCAATCACTCCCCAAGAGAACTGCCAGAATTTTAGTTTCATATGACCTCACTAATTTAAGTGTGAGAAAAAATATAGTGCAATATGACAATAATTTGAAAAACACCAGATCAGTAGGTTTCAAAACCTCTGAGAGCTCCAGTTCCATTTTTTTAACCCAGCAAATAGTAGCTGCTCCAGGGTCTAGAGAAATACATTCTTAATTGGTCTTCAGCATCATACTTATTCCAGGTAAATAAATGCCAGAGGTGTGTTAGTTGATAATGTTGAAGGTCATTAACTCTGACAATTGCACCGTGTCCTCAAAATTATGTTTACCTTGATTGGCTGTATATATATAAAGGTAGCCAAGCAGATAGAGAACAGGTCTGGTCTTGAGATTAAATAGTGAAAAACATTTCAGCCTGTAATATGTAAAAATCTAGGGAATATCTATGCTTACAGAGTCCAATCTTTGCATTTTATGGGTTTTAAAATTTATTTGCAGTTTTAATAGCATTCACATTTATAGCACAAGTATTTTGATTTCCACACTAATAGTGAAAATGCAAAATATGGTTTCTGAAGGTTTTCAGTATTCTAGTTAGTATTTTTCCAGATAGAGGAAAAACAAGTTTAGTGATATTGAAAAGCTCAAGCCAGGTAACAGAGAGTGGCAATGAGTAGAAGTCACTATTCTAACAATTAGTTGTTCTTTCTGGGAAACATAGGCAAGGAAAGGGAAATTTTTTTTCTTAAGCTATATTGTTTTTTAAAAAATTCTACCACTAGAAGAAGAAGCTTAGTCTTATGCCATTTTTAGTGTCCTTGAGGTCAGGGATTCAATTATGATGCTTAATATGCCAAATCTTAAATATATTTACTAATGATAGAAATTGGGGGAGGACAAAAAAGGAAAGAACTAATACTGAATATGCTTCCTGGCACTTGAAAAAAAGTGATTATTATAGCATTATCTTAGAATTGTTATTAGTATGTGATATGGTTTGGCTGTGTCCCCACACAAAATCTCATCTTGAACTGTAATCCCCATAATCTCCATGTGTCAAGGGAGACACCAGATGGAGATAATTGAATCATGGGGCAGTTCCCCCATGCTGTTCTCATGATAGTGAGTTCTCACCAGATCTGATGGTTTTATAGGCGTTTGGTAATTCCTCCTGTTCCATCTTGTGAAGAAGTTTCCTTGCTTCCCCTTCACCTTCTGCCATGATTGTTTTCTGAGGCCTCCCCAGCTATGCTGAACTGTGAGTCAATTAAATCTCTTTCTTTTATAAAATTACCCAGCCTTGGGCAGTTCTTTATAGCAGTGTGAGGATAGACTAATACAGTATCTGACAGATAAGAAGAAACTAAGGCTTAGACAGGCTCATGTAGCCTATGTGTGGCAGAGCTAAGATGTGAAGCCAGTCATCATTACACTGTAGTGAGTGAGCATCTGATCACCCAGCACCCCTGTAGTAAGACCCATTTCAGTATCTCCATTGCTACTGTAATTGAGTATGGAGTGAAAAGTAAGGATATGTTCTATAGCAAATATGAGGAGGATAGGAAGAGACCTAGGGGATAAACATTCCTTGACATCCTATGAAACCACCAAAGCTACAGTGCATCTGTTCAGGATTCTACAAGACAGACAAAAAGATAATTAAATAATTGAAGGGAAGAGGTGCTTAGACCAATCTTTTGAGGCAACAGATTGCTATTGGGTAAGTTGTGGGCCTAAGGTAAGGCTTCAAACCCAGTATGGTTCTACTATTATTCTTTTAGTCCTTTATATAGTGTAGATATTTTTCTCCTCCAAATGGCATGTTGAAATGTGATTCCCAATGTTGGAGGTGGGGCCTGGTGGGAGCTGTTAGGGTCATGGGAGTGGATCCCTCAGGATGGCTTGGTGCCCTCCGCATGGTAGTAAGTTTTTGCTTTATTGGTTCATGTGAGAGATGGTTGTTTAAAAGATGCTGGCATTTCTTTAGCTCCCTCTCTCACCATGTGACTGCCTGCTCCTTGTTTGCCTTCCACCATGAGTAAAAGCTTCCTGAGGCCTCACCAGAAACTGAGAAGATGCGGGTGCCATGCTTGTGGTACAGTCTGCAGAACTATAAGCCAAAATAAACCTCTTCTTTATAAATTACCCAGTGTCAGGTATTCCTTTATAGCAACATAAATCACACTAATACAGTCCTTTAGTTTGATAAAGCTTTGGGGCCAGAGAGGAATTAAAAATATCCCTGCAGTATATTAAATCTGTTCAGAAGAAAGCAAAGAACTAGAATAGAGTTGAGGCACCAAATATTTTTGGTAGCAGAAGAGCTACGGAGGAAGTGGAAACAAAAGGACTTCGAAGACAAATTAACTTCCCATTTGTCCTTGGTAAAATGGGCTACCAGATTATTTTAGAGAGCAAAACAAGTGTTTGAATAGTCTGCCTTTCCCAGTTGATTTAATATGTGTTATGGACATACTTTTCCAGATCTCTGGTTTGACAGGAATGAATACATATAAAAATATCAACTTATTATTATGTTAAAATTCTTTGAGCATGAGAAATTATGACCAAAACTGACAAAATTATGAGGTCCATCAATGTCTTGTAGGCTGAAACGCAAAAACTAGGTAAAAGGTCCAAATATTACTGATAGGTGACAGAATCTTTCTCTTCAGCTACAGAAAAATAAGTAGAGAAGGGAGGAAAAGAGATAGTGCTGTTATCATGTTACAGATCGTGTCTGACATAGAGAACACAGTCCTGCAACATACACATTTAGCACCTGGATTAGAGGCAAGATTCGTATATTCTGCAAAATGGCTTAGTTCAGTCATTCAGTGAATCAACACATTCCCTTAAGACAGAACAGTTGGCAGATGAAGCAAGCTCTTTTCTGCTGTCTTTGCCTGTAGCTAAGGGAGATTACTCCTGGTAATCTTTTCAACAATGTGAGTATAACAAATTGCATCTCTTTTTTTGCTGTATTCTGAAGGTGAGAGAAGATACTCAACTTGAGGTCCATCTTTTCTTCCTTCCTCGCTCAACCTGCAAACGCTTTCTGTGTAGTTTTCAGATCAGGGCACTTATGGAAAGTCCTGGGCATTGTAAAAAAATGTGCTGGACAAAGAAATTGGGCCTCTTAGAAAAGATCAGCGGCGACAAGCAAACAAATTAGCAGACAAAATATAAATTTAGATTCCTTCAGATAGGCAAAGCAATCTGTTTAGAATTTCTGCTTTTATATCACCTTTCTCTTTAAGTGTGTGTACATTGTGTATTTTAATTGAATGTTACATGAAAGAAATAACTCCTACCTTACCCCCTGCTGCTGAGGTGTACAGTTAATTTTAAATGACATACCACTTTCTCAAAATCACAGCTAGCTTTTGGCCCTAAAATGCTACAACAGACAGTAAGAAAAGTAGAACTGGGTGAGGAAGAAGACAGGAGGTAGGAATATTTTAATCTGTCAGCAGGAAGTTTTTGAAGATGTCTGGAGTTAAATGTAAGAGATGAAAAGTGTTATGAACAAGACACAGATACAATAAAGGTAGGAATAAGCATTTGCAACAGGAGGCATCTCCAAAAAGAAGGGGGTGTAAATTCAAAAGTGCTAAAATGCCTTCCCAGCTGAAAAGATGTCTACTGGCTTTTGCCAGAAATTACAACGTTAGCTATTCCAGCTCGGTGAGGTGGTTCCTTTCACTCTGCTAGATCACAGGATTTTGGAGTTGAAAGAAATTAAAGGAAATCTGTATGAAGGTTTTGAATGGTTTTGACTATTCCTTGACACCTGAGAAAGAGGCATGCTTATGAGTGATGGTGGCTTCTTATGGCAGCAATTGAAGTGTGTGTGTGTGTGCATGTGTGTGTGTGTGTGCATGTATGTACACATTTGGAAGAGAATATAGAAGGCCTTAAAGGGGCATTTCAAAATGCCTGTGATTTGGAGACATGAGAATTGAAAATATTCCCCAGGTACTGAATGGTGATTTTTGTCATCAACCCCTTAAGATATAGTGATTAGTAGTTTTCAAATCTATCATGCATCAGTCACAAGGAGGGTTTGCTTAAACACCAGTTGCTGCCCTCCATTCCTAGAGTTTCTGATTCAGTAGGTTTCAGGTGGAGTTTGAAGATTTACATTTCTATTAAGTTCACAGAGGAGGCTGATTCTGCAGGGCTGAGAACTACTGATGTAGTTCAGTTGGATCCAATTGCACCTTATTTATTTTCTCTCCACATTTGACAGATGATGAAACTGAAGTCTCAACATAGTAAGGGGCTCCATGTGTTTTGACTCCAATTCCAGGCTTCTTGATGCCAATCAAAGTGGTATTTAGAAAGGAGACCTTTCTCAAGAGTGGCCCAGCAGGTGTGTCAATCATTCATCGCTAACCAGCACGTGGGTCAGATGTACTCCAGCCCAGAGACATTGCCACCCCGGAATTTGATAAATGTCTTTTATATTGACGTTTTTCACCACAAATAGCTCTCTTTGGCATGCTGAGAAGTTTGTTATATTAGCCAGTGTTTTCTCCATTTTAATCACTTAAAATGAAGGGGTTTTTTTTTCTTTAAAAACAGTATTTGTGCATGTTGAAAATATAGTAGCAGTGTAAGGGGGAAAGTAATAACCTTTAATTTTACCACCTAGAAATAATCACGGTGAATATTTTAAAGGTTTTGAGGTTAAGTTTTTGTTTAATAGCGTTGTATAGGGTTTTAATTTTTTCCCCTCAGTACTCTTTAAAAAGCAGGTATCAATTCATAGATTCATGTGACTATATAATTCATATACCATACAATTCACCCATCTAACGTGTACAATTCAGTGGCTTCTCATGTACTCACAGAGTTGTGGAAGCATTGCCACAACCAATTAAAACACTTTCGTTAACCAAAAGAAGCCATGTACTGTCAGGTTCACAACTACACCAAATGTCACGTAGAGGTCTGAAAGGAGTGGGTAGATGAGCAGGAATAACACTAGGGGGGCCGTAAGCAAGTGAAAGATGATTTTATTCAGCAGCAGCTCTCATCAACAGCTTTCTTACACTAGCTCTCTACACTGCTCGCCTTTATCTTGGTGCCTGCTCCGGCTCTGTGGCTCCTGCCGCACCCACTCCTGCAGCTGTATGGCCGGCTCTCCCTTAGCTTCAGGGTCAGCAGCTTAACTCTTTCTCTCTTTGGGCACGAGCCAGCCGAGCTGTGTCCTGGCTCCCCTCTGTCCATCTGCAAAGACGGACAGCTCTGGCTCTCTCTGTCTTTCTCTGGGTGCCCGTGCCTACAGTGTCAGGCATTAGCCACCACACTCAGGCATATGATTTCATATACATGAAACATCCAGAATAGGCAAATCCACAGAGACAGAAAGTAGTATATTAGCAATTTCCCAGGGCTGGAGGAATGTTTGGCAGGTGTGGAGGGGAGTGACTGCTAAGGCTATGTGTGAGGGCAATTATACCTTTTACAGACAACAGTGGCATAGAGCCAAGGGATGGCCTTCCCATGTTATGGCTACATGGCTGTGTTAACAAGTGGAGTTACACGGCCGCGCTCTGAACTTGCTGAGTCGCGCAAGATGTAAACATCCTACCTCAGCCTATCCTTGACCGAAGCACAGCCATCCATGTTCCTTACACATACCCTTAGCAGTCACTCTCCTCCACACCTCCCAAACATTCCTCCAGCCCTGGGAAGCTTCTAAGGTACTACTTTCCGTCTCTATGGATTTGCCTATTATGGATGTTTCGTGTAAATAGAATGATATGGCTGAGTGCGGCGGCTAATGCCTGTAATCACAGAATTTTGGGAGGCCGAGGTGGGGGGAATCACCTGAGGTCAGGTGTTTAAGACCAGCCTGGCCAACATGGCGAAACTTCATCTCTACCAAAAAAAAAAAAAATTAGCCGGGCATGGTGGTGGGCACCTATAATCCCAGCTACTCGGAAGGCTGAGGCAAATCAGTTGAACCCAGGAGGCAGAGGTTGCAGTGAGCCGAGATCACGCCACTGCACTCCAGCCTGGGTGACAGAGTGAGATGCTGTCTCAAAAAATATAAATAAATAAATAGAATCGTACAATACATGTTCTTTTGTGGCTGGCTTCTTTTACTTAGCATAATTCTCAAGGTTCATCCATGTTTTAGCACGTATCAGTACTTCATTACCTTTTTTTGAGACGGAGTCTCACTCTATTGCCCAGGCTGGAGTGCAGTGGTGTGATCTTGGCTCACTGCAACCTCCACTTCCCTGGTTCAAGCAATTCTGCCATCTCAGCCTCTGGAGTAACTGGGATTACAGGCACACACCACTAGGCCTGGTTAATTTTTGTATTTTTAGTTTCACCATGTTGGAGAGGTTGGTTTCAAACTCTTGGTCTCAAGTGATCTGCCATCCTCGGCCTCCCAAAGTGCTGGGATTACAGGTGTGAGTCACTGCGCCTGGCCAATACTTCATTACTTTTTGCTGAAAAATACTCTGATGTGTGGATATACCACATATTATTTATCCATTCATCCATCGGCTTTTATTTCTTGACTATTATGAATGATATTGCTTTAAATATTTGTGTACAAGTTTTTGTGAGAATGTGTTTTCTGTTATCTGGAGTATATACCTAAGAGTGGAATTCTTACAGCAAATAGCTACTTTGTTTCACTTTTTGAGGAGCTGCCAGACTATTTTCTAAAGCAGCTGCACCATTTTACATTCCAAGCAGCAAAATATGAGGGTTCTAATCTCTCCACATCCTTGTGAACACTTGTTATTATCTGACTTTTGATAATAGTCATCTTAGTAGGTGTGAAGTGGTATCTCACTGTGATTTTGATTTGCATTTCCCAAGTGGCTAATAATGTTGAGTACCATTTCATGTGCTTTTTGATGATTTATTTATCATCTGTGGAGAAATGTCCATTCAGATCCTTTGCCCCTTTTCAAATTAGTTTACTTATCCTTTTATGACTGAGTTGTAGAAGTTCTTTATCTATTCTGAATACAATTCCCTTATCAGATACATAATTTGAAAACATTTTCTCCCATTCTGTGGGTTTTCATTTTCTTGCTAGTTGTCTTCACTTCCTTTGAAGCACATGTTTTTTTTTTTCTGATGATGTCCTTTTTATCTTTTCTTGGTCACTTATGTTTTTGGTGTCACATCTAAGACAGCTTTGCCTAACCCAAGATCATTCCTATGTTTTCTCCTGAAAATTTCAACTTTAGCTCTTACGTGTTTTAGGTCTGTTATCCATTTTGAGTTAATTTCTGTGCATTATATAAGGAAAGGGCCCAGCTTTATTCTCTTGCATGTGGATATCCAGTTGTCCTAGAACATTTATCAAAGAAGACTCTTCTTTGCCCATTGACTTGTCTTGGCATCTTGCATATAATTTTGTGTCATATTTTTGCATAAAATTTTAGGAACATGTCTCTATGGTCTTAGATATAGTTCCCTATTTTAAATAAGTTAAAATCCCTTGGTAGTTGTACTTTCCTACCTGCTCTCAAGAATTATTTTAGAAAAACTGCCCTCCCCACCACTTGCACTGAAATAGAAGCCCTGTACAAATCATGTGACCTCATATTTCTCCATCACAACTGACTGGACTAAGGTGTGGGGGTTTTAGGGAGGACTCCACCTTACACACTTAAAACCACTGGAAAGACAGAAGCAGGAAAAGGCAGATGTTAGCTTTATTACTGATAAAGAATTGGAAAATATGACTCTAGAACTTTGGCCAAAGCAGCTTTCTAGCATTTTTCTCTCACTCCTGCCCTAAGTCAAGACCTTGTAAAAGCCAACCTGAGTGAAACTTTGATTTTGTAAAGCACAGATCTGGGGTAAAGAGAGAAGCCAAAAGAACAGTAATCTGGTGCTTGTAGTACCACTTGAGAAATATAGACAAATGAATGTCACCTCTATGGGGAAAAATAATAAGAGGGGAAGAGGCAAGGACTACTAGTCCAGTGTAGTCATTCTCTAACTTTAGCATGCATCAGAATCAACAGGAGAGATTGCTCTGAAAATTTATTTTTATAACTTTTTATTTTGAAAGGATTTTAAATTTATAGAAAAGTTGCAAAAATAGTTCCCATATACTCTCCATTCAGCTTTTCCTAAGCAGAGTACAGTTACCAACAATAGAAAACTAACATTGATGCAATATATTAGTCAGCTCAGGCTGCCATAACAAAATATCATAGAGTGGATGGTTAAACAACAGAAATTTATTTCTCACAATTTAGGATTCTGAGCAGTCCAAGATCAAGGTGCTGGCAGATTCAGTTCCTGGTGACGTTTCCCTTCCTGTCTTGGGGTTGCTGCTGTATTACTGTGTCCGTACATGGCAGAGAGAGAGAGACTGCTTTGAATTCTGGCTCATCCTTTGAGGGTATCAATCCTATCAGAGACCCCACTCTTATGACCTCATTTAACCTAATAACTTCCTAAAAGCCTATCTCTCAATACAGTCATACTGAGAATTTGGGCTTCATTCAACATATACATTTGTGGTGACAAATTCAGTCCATAGCATTCTGCTCCAGCTCCCTGCAAATTCATGTCCTTCTCATATATATAATACTTTCATTCCATCCTAACAGCCCCCAGAGTCTTAACTAATTCCAGCATCAATTCTAATGTCTAAAGTCCAAAATTTCATTAAATCAGATAGGAATGAGACTAGAGGCAAAATTCTTCTCCAGCTGTGAATCTGTGAAACTAGACAAGTTATGTTCTAAAATATGGTGATAAGCAGGCATAGAAAAAACATTCACATTCTAAAAGGGAGAAATAGGAAAAAAAAGACATAACGGACCCCAAGCAAATCCAAAACTTAGTAAGGCATATCCCATTAGATCTTAAAGCTGAAGAAACAGTCATCTTTGGCTTAATGCCCTGCCCTCTGGGCCCACTTGGGATGGCAGCATCTCCTCCAGAAATCTTGGCTGGAGTCATTCTAACAGGTTCAAATTTGGCAATGTGTATTTCCCTAAAAAAAAAAAATCTATTTCACCTAGGTTTTGAAATGTCTTTCCATAGCTGTCTGCAATGTATCTTATTTTATTTTTAATTTCTGTGGTTGTCTCTCCATTTTATTTCTTATTTTACATATTATGATTTCTCCCCCTTTTCTCTTTCAAGGTAGGCTAGTGGCTTGTCTATTATTTTTTTAAAAAATAGATTTGATTTGTTGATTAGGTCTGTGGTTTCATTCTTTTTTTAAATTTTATTATTATTATACTTGAAGTTTTAGGGTACATGTGCACAATGTGCAGGTTGGTTACATATGTATACATGTGCCATGCTGGTGTGCCGCACCCATTAACTCATCATTTAGCATTAGGTATATCTCCTAATGCTATCCCTCCCCCCTCCCCCCACCCCACAACAGTCCCCAGAGTGTGAGGTTCCCCTTCCTGTGTCCATGTGTTCTCCTTGTTCAATTCCCACCTGAGTGAGAACATGTGGGGTTTGGTTTTTTGTCCTTGCGATAGTTTACCGAGAATGATGATTTCCAATTTCATCCATGTCCCTACAAAGGACGTGAACTCATCATTTTTTATGGCTGCATAGTATTCCATGATGTATATGTGCCACATTTTCTTAATCCAGTCTATCATTGTTGGACATTTGGGTTGGTTCCAAGTCTTTGCTATTGTGAATAGTGCTGCAATAAACATACGTGTGCATGTGTCTTTATAGCGGCATGATTTATAGTCCTTTGGGTATATACCCAGTAATGGGATGGCTGAGTCAAATGGTATTTCTAGTTCTAGATCCCTGAGGAATCGCCACACTGACTTCCACAATGGTTGAACTAGTTTACAGTCCCACCAACAGTGTAAAAGTGTTCCTATTTCTCCACATCCTCTCCAGCACCTGTTGTTTCCTGACTTTTTAATGATTGTCATTCTAACTGGGGTGAGATGGTATCTCATTGTGGTTTTGATTTGCATTTCTCTGATAGATGGTATCTCACTGTGGTTTTGATTTGCATTTCTCTGATGGCCAGTGATGATGAGCATTTTTTCATGTGTCTTTTGGCTGCATAAATGTCTTCTTTTGAGAAGTGTCTGTTCATATCCTTCGCCCACTTTTTGATGGGGTTGTTTGTTTTTTTCTTGTAAATTTGTTTGAGTTCATTGTAGATTCTGGATATTAGCCCTTTGTCAGATGAGTAGGTTGCAAACATTTTCTCCCATTTTGTAGGTTGCCTGTTCACTCTGATGGTAGTTTCTTTTGCTGTGCAGAAACTCTTTAGTTTAATTAGATCCCATTTGTCAATTTTGGCTTTTGTTGCCATTGCTTTTGGTGTTTTAGACATGAAGTCCTTGCCCATGCCTGTATCCTGAATGGTAATGCCTAGGTTTTCTTCTAGGGTTTTTATGGTTTTAGGTCTAATGTTTAAGTCTTTAACCCATCTTGAATTAATTTTTGTATAAGGTGTAAGGAAGGGATCCAGTTTCAGCTTTCTACATATGGCTAGCCAGTTTTCCCAGCACCATTTATTAAATAGGGAATCCTTTCCCCATTGCTTATTTTTCTCAGGTTTGTCAAAGATCAGATAGTTGTAGATATGCAGCATTATTACTGAGGGCTCTGTTCTGTTCCATTGGTCTATATCTCTGTTTTGGTACCAGTACCATGCTGTTTTGGTTACCGTAGCCTTGTAGTATAGTTTGAAGTCAGGTAGTGTGATGCCTCCGGCTTTGTTCTTTTGGCTTAGGATTGACTTGGCGATGCGGGCTCTTTTTTGGTTCTATATGAACTTTAAAGTAGTTTTTTCCAATTCTGTGAAGAAAGTCATTGGTAGCTTGATGGGGATGGCATTGAATCTATAAATTACCTTGGGCAGTATGGCCATTTTCATGATATTGATTCTTCCTACCCATGAGCATGGAATGTTCTTCCATTTGTTTGTATCCTCTTTTATTTCATTGAACAGTGGTTTGTAGTTCTCCTTGAAGAGGTCCTTCACATCCCTTGTAAGTTGGATTCCTAGGTATTTTATTCTCTTTGAAGCAATTGTGAATGGGAGTTCACTCATGATTTGGCTCTCTGTTTGTCTGTTATTGGTGTATAAGAATGCTTGTGATTTTTGTACATTGATTTTGTATCCTGAGACTTTGCTGAAGTTGCTTATCAGCTTAAGGAGATTTGGGGTTTTGTAGATATATAATCATGTTATCTGCAAACAGGGACAATTTGACTTCCTCTTTCCCTAATTGAATGCCCTTTATTTCCTTCTCCTGCCTAATTGCCCTGGCCAGAACTTCCAACACTTTGTTGAATAGGAGTGGTGAGAGAGGGCATCCCTGTCTTGTGCCAGTTTTCAAAGGGAATGCTTCCAGTTTTTGCCCATTCAGTATGATATTGGCTGTGGGTTTGTCATAGATAGCTCTTATTATTTTGAGATACGTCCCATCAATACCTAATTTCTTGAGAGTTTTTAGCATGAAGCGTTGTTGAATTTTGTCAAAGGCCTTTTCTGCATCTATTCAGATAATCATGTGGTTTTTGTCTTTGGTTCTGTTTATATGCTGGATTACATTTATTGATTTGCGTATATTGAACCAGCCTGGCATCCCAGGGATGAAGCCCACTTGATCATGGTGGATAAGCTTTTTGATGTGCTGCTGGATTTGGTTTGCCAGTATTTTATTGAGGATTTCTGCATCAATGTTCATCAAGGATATTGGTCTAAAATTCTCTTTTTTGGTTGTGTCTCTGCCCGGCCTTGGTATCAGGATGATGCTGGCCTCATAAAATGAGTTAGGGAGGATTCCCTCTTTTTCTATTGATTGGAATAGTTTCAGAAGGAATGGTACCAGTTCCTCCTTGTACCTCTGGTAGAATTCGGCTGTGAATCCATCTGGTCCTGGACTCTTTTTTGTTGGTAAGCTATTGATTATTGCCACAATTTCAGCTCCTGTTATTGGTCTATTCAGAGATTCAACCTCTTCCTGGTTTAGTCTTGGGAGAGTGTATGTGTCGAGGAATTTATCCATTTCTTCTAGATTTTTATTTGCATAGAGTTGTTTGTAGTATTCTCTGATGGTAGTTTGTATTTCTGGGGGATCGGTGGTGATATCCCCTTTATCATTTTTTATTGCGTCTATTTGATTCTTCTGTCTTTTTTTCTTTATTAGTCTTGCTAGTGGTCTATCAGTTTTGTTGATCCTTTCAAAAAACCAGCTCCTGGATTCATTAATTTTTTGAAGGGCTTTTTGTGTCTCTATTTCCTTCAGTTCTGCTCTGATTTTAGTTATTTCTTCTCTTCTGCTAGCTTTTGAATGTGTTTGCTCTTGCTTTTCTAGTTCTTTTAATTGTGATGTTAGGGTGTCAATTTTGGATCTTTCCTCCTTTCTCTTATGGGCATTTAGTGTTATAAATTTCCCTCTACACACTGCTTTGAATGTGTCCCAGAGATTCTGGAATGTTGTGTCTTTATTCTCGCTGGTTTCAAAGAACATCTTTATTTCTGCCTTCATTTTGTTATGTACCCAGTAGTCATTCAGGAGCAGATTGTTCAGTTTCCATGTAGTTGAGCAGTTTTGAGTGAGTTTCTTAATCCTCAGTTCTAGTTTGATTGCATTGTGGTCTGAGAGACAGTGTGTTATTATTTCTGTTCTTTTACATTTGCTGAGGAGAGCTTTACTTCCAAGTATGTGGTCAATTTTGGAATAGGTGTGGTGTGGTGCTGAAAGAAATGTATATTCTGTTGATTTGGAGTGGAGAGTTCTGTAGATGTCTATTAGGTCCGCTTGGTGCAGAGCTGAGTTCAATTCCTGGGTATCCTTGTTAACTTTCTGCCTCGTTGATCTGTCTGATGTTGACAGTGGGGTGTTAAAGTCTCCCATTATTATTGTGTGGGAGTCTAAGTCTCTTTGTAGGTCACTCAGGACTTGCTTTATGAATCTGGGTGCTCCTGTATTGGGTGCATATATATTTAGGATAGTTAGCTCTTCTTGTTGATTTGAACCCTTTACCATTATGTAATGGCCTTCTTTGTCTCTTTTGATCTTTGTTGGTTTAAAGTCTGTTTTATCAGAGACTAGGATTGCAACCCCTGCCTTTTTTTGTTTTCCATTTGCTTGGTAGAGCTTCCTCCATCCTTTTATTTTGAGCCCATGTGTGTCTCTGCACGTGAGATAGGTTTCCTGAATACAGCACACTGATGGGTCTTGACTCTTTATCCAATTTGCCAGTCTGTGTCTTTTAATTGGAGCATTTAGTCCATTTACATTTAAAGTTAATATTGTTATGTGTGAATTCGATCCTGTCATTATGATGTTAGCTGGTTATTTTGCTCGTTAGTTGATGCAGTTTCTTCCTAGTTTCAATGGTCTTTACATTTTGGCATGATTTTGCAGCAGCTAGTACCGGTTCTTCCTTTCCATGTTTAGTGCTTCCTTCAGGAGCTCTTTTAGGGCAGGCCTGGTGGTACCTCATTGATTTATACCTTTATTTCTTCCTTGGTTCTTTCTTTTGTTTTATTGTATTTTTTTTTATTTTTTCATCTGGTACTTAACTAATTTATTTTCATTCACTTCACTATAGCATTTGATAGAAATGTTCAGTGCTATAAAGTTTACTCTGATCATGGCTTTAAATGTGTTTCATAGATTTTTAGTATGTTGTTATATCAGTCTGTTCTCACATTGCTAATGAAGACATACCTGAGACTGGGTAATTTATAAAAGAAAGAGATTTAGTGGACTCACAGTTCCACAGGCTGGGGAGGCCTCACAATCATGGCAGAAGGCAAAGGAAAAGCAAAAGCACATTGTACATGGCTATAGGGAAGAAGAAAGAGCATGTGCAGGGGAACTCCCCTTTGTAAGACCATCAGATCTCGTGAGACTTACTCACTATCACAAGAACAGCACAGGAAAGACCTACCCTCATGGTTCAATTACCTCCTACTGGGTCCCTCCCACGACATGTGGGATTTTTTTTCTTTTTCTTTTTTTTTTTTGAGACAAAGTCTCCCTCTGTCACCCAGGCTGGAGTGCAGTGGCACGACCTCAGCTCACTGTAGCCTCTGTCTCTGAGGTTCAAGCGATTCTCCTGCCTTAGCCTCCCGAGTAGCTGGACTACAGGCGCGTGCCACCATGCCTGGCTAATTTTTTTTGTATTTTTAGTAGAGATGGGGTTTCATCCTGTTAACCAGAATGGTCGCAATCTCCTGACCTCGTGATCTGCCTGCCTTGGCCTCCCAAAGTGTTGGGATTACAGGCGTGAGCCACTGCGCTCAGTGACATGGGATTTATGGGAGCTACAATTCAAGATTTGGGTGAGGACACTGCCAAACCATATTAGTAGTGTTTTCATTTTATATTATTAAAATTTTGTAATTTTAGTTTGAAGAATTATTTAATAGAAGTGTTTAAAATTTCTAGATTTAAGAGCTGTCATGTTGTTAGTAATCTCTAACTTTGTCATACTGTAATCAGAGAGTGGTGTTTGAAATATTTGTACTGTAGGAAACAATGATTTTAAAAAATCTAATATGTGATTAATTCTTATAAATGTTCCATGAACACTTCATAAGGTGCATTCTCTATTATCAGGTGTAGAAATTGACATAGACCTGTAAGATATACCTTGCTGGTTATGTTGCTTATGTCTTATACTTTTTGTTCATTTGATTTGACTTGTACTGTGAATGGTATATTTGAGTCTACTATTTTTAGTGGGTTTCCACCTATTTCTCCTTGTATCTACTATATTTCTTGCTTAATGAAAATAGTTGCTGTGTTATTTGGTGCAAAATTATTCACAAATTTTAGATGTTTGTAAATTGTCAATTTAGTATTAAAAAATGCCCTTGTCATTTGTTTTGGCTTGAATTCTATTTTGACATCAGGACTATTTTCCTCATTTCTTTTTCTTTCCATTTGCCTTTATAGCTTTGTCTACCACTTATTTTTCAGCTTAATTTTTTTAGGTTTGGTTCTTGTATCAAAAATATAGTTGGGATTTATTTTATGGGCCAAATTGGGATGCTTTTAAAGTTAATATGTAGGTTAAGCCTGTTCACTTTTATTGACCTAATATGTTTGATTTTAGATTTTGTAGTCATATATATTTATTTTATTTCCAGTATTTTTTCCTCCACAATATTTGTGTCCTTTGCCTTTATTTTTCTAAAAAAATATATTTAGTAATGTTTGCATTTTTGTCCTAGTCATATTTTAATGCACTTAGCCTATTGTTTTACTATTTAATATTGTCTTATCTGGTTTATCAGTTTTTATTGATATCTTTTAAGTCCTACCTATTGCCTAAATATCAATCAATTATTTTCTATTATTTCTATTATGGAGGTGAGAGTTTTTATTTTTATGGGAGTGGGGTGGAGGTGGGTAGCGTTACTGACATCTAGTGAATAAAGGCTGGGAATACTGCTAAACATCTTATGATTTATAAACAGCTCCAAAAACAAAACAGAATTATCCTCCTAAAATGTCAATAGGCCCAAAGTTGAGAAACCCTAACATGTATTCTATTTTGTAAAGAGCTTACCATCAGACCTTTTGCTGAAGTTTTCTTAGTCATCTTCTGGTTGAGTAAACTTCATCCTTTGTAGACTACATTCATGCAGAATTCCTCAAGTTCTTCTATGTCATCAATTGTTTCATGTCGTACTTGTTTGAGAATATTTAATTCCATTTTGACTATTGTTTTACAGTTTTCTTCTGTTTTGTGGTCAGTTTTTATGAGGAGAAAGGGGAATTTCCCTTAGTATGTGTATTGACATTTCTTGTCTGACTTTTCGTAATACCTCTGTATGAATCTGTTAGTTTTAATTTTAATTAATTTGTTGTGGTATTGGGTGTTTTACAAGAGTCCTAGCTTAATAATTCCTCTTCTATCAGATATTTTGATAGATTTTGTATGTTTTGTGGTAAAAGAGGGATTATGAAGTGTCTGTGTGTTTACCTTTTGAGTTACAGAACTCAGTTTTTCTTCTTTGCTTTTTTCTAATATCAAAGGATACTTGTTTCTTCTTTTTCTCACCTATAATTTATAAGTTTGAAGACTGAACCTTCAAATTGCACATACTTTTAAGTCCTTCACCCTGTAGTCTGTGCTCTGATCTACCTGGATAATTTCTTAGTAATTTTGGACTGAAAGTAGACAGTCTCTCTCATAGTATATTTAGTTCGAACCAGGTCTCCTTCTCTGGCTTTTGTTTTCTGTCTTCCCTGAAGTCTTTCTTAGTTTTTCTTTGCATGCCCAAAACCCCGCTGTGTAGCAGGGGTGGAGTGGGAGTCAGAAATAGTGTACTGAGATTTGGCCATTTTTCATTTTTTAGGTACAGTTATTTTGAAGTTTGGGCATTCGCTTAAAGTTATACTGAGGGCATCACTTGTGGAGACTTTTCTTTTTAGTATTCCATATTGTTTTCTGCAGGGAATATTAGGAGATAGAAAGGTACGTATCCCCACCATCCTCAGGAACCTGGAAGTTCTAGAGGGTTTGTCCAAACAGGCTGAAATACTGGTTATTAAAACACTCCTAGAGTTTCTGAGTCAGTAGGTCTGGGTTGGGCCTGAGGAATTTGCACTTCTAACAAGGTCTCAGGTGATATTTGATTCTGCTGTTCTTGGAACCACACATTGAAAAACCACTTGTTTGGTACAAAAGCAGCCACTTGGAAAAGTAAAACAAGAGGAAAGGATTATTTCCCATTTCACAGGGGTGTGCACCTGACCTAAGGAGGATAGGTGATGCTTAAGCCTATTGCCTCCTTCTGAACTGGCTTCAGAAAAAAATATGTCTAATGAAATTATCTTAGAAACTTAAACTATGACATTGTGGTAAGAAGAGATGAAGCCATGGCTATAAAAAAGAATGAGTTCACATCCTTTACAGGGCCATGGATGAAGCTGGAAGCCATCATTCTCAGCTAACTGACACAGGAACAGAAAACCAAACACCACATGTTCTCACTCATATGTGGGAGTTGAACAATGAGAACACATGGACACAGGGAGGCGAACATCACATACTGGGGCCTGTCGGTGGGTAGGGGGTAAGGGGAGGGAGAGCATTAGAACAAATACCCAATGTATGCAGGACTTAAAACCTAGATGACAGGTTGATAGGTGCAGCAAACCACCATGGCACATGTATACCTACGTAACAAACCTGCACATTCAGTACATGCATCCCAGAACTTAAAGTAAAATAAAAATAAATAAATAAATGAAAAATAAATAGAAGAAATGAAGCCAAGATAGTAACTAGAGGTGGAGTCATGGCTGTAAGGTCATGAGTGTGATAAGGTGCTATCACAGCTCAAAGTTGGAGAAACCAGACATAGAGACAAAGAAGAGAAGTAGAAACTGAGACAAGTACATATTTCAAAAGAGTGATGAAGGCCATGAAGAAAATAAAAGGGGGTTACATAATTAAATGAGTGGTAAAGATATAGGGTTGGGCAGTAAGGCAGACAGCATGAAATTTACATACATAAAAAAGTCTTCTCTGAGGAGGTAATATCTGTGCTGAGTACTAAATGATGAGCTGCAGTGAACTATGCAAAAATCAAGGGAAGAGATTTCCAGAGGGAATACCAAGTGTAGATGCCCCGAAGGAGGATGTAAATAATAAGAATGTAGCTTTGAACCACATCTTCATAGCTCTAGACACTGAAACACCTCTTTCCCACCAGTTCTTGCTTGAAAAATATGGGAGCAGGACACCTAATGCATTGATCTGGTTCATGTGCTCATCATTACACCAATGGTGGCCAGGAGGTATGGTCTATAAACTGAAGGAGAGGGAAGAGTCATGGAAACAGCCACTAGGGATGTGATGGAAGCCAGATAGCCACCCATATGTGTTCCTTATGATTTTGCAACCTTTGTGCTAAAATTGCACAGCTTTTCATCCTCCCAATTTACAAGATATGGAAAAAGTAGAATAGTCATATTAAGAACTCCAATGTAGAAAAAGGGAGTGTGGAAAGCAACATCTAGTACCATATCCTGTGGTTTAGTCTGTTTGTGCTGCTATTACAGAATACCTGAGACTGGATAATTTATAAAAACAGAAATTTACTTTCTCACAGTTTCAGAGGCTGGAGAGTCCAAGATGTAAGCCTGGCAGGTTCAACTGTCTGATGAGGGCTGCATACTCTGGAGGGAAAGAACCCTGTATCCTCACATGGTAGAAGGGTTGTGCTGCAAGAAGCCTCTTCTATAAGAGCCTTAATCCCATTCACAAAGGAGAAGCCCTCATGAAAGGCCTAATCACCTCTTAAAGGCCATCATTATTGGTACCCATCATATTGGCAACGCCTGAATTTTAGAGGGGATACATTCAAATCACAGCATCCTGCTTTCTAGGAAAAGCACAGAATCCTTGATGAGGTAACCTGGCCACCCCAAAATTTGTTCTTTGGAATAATTTCTTTTGTCCATTATCTGTTATGGCTAATAAAGGATACTGAAAGGGCTTTTGTATTAGGGACCATTCCCCTTTATTTTTGGCACAATTGTGGAAACCCAGGGTTTGCTGGAAAAAAGGTGAAAATTATGGACCTCAGAATGTGGTCCTGACTGAGCCAGTGAAAAACAGAAAAACGGAGAGAAGACATCAGCTATGATTAATTTACCTCTGTCATGGGGCCCAGTCCTATGAAAGCAAACCTTGGATTCATCTAAGCAAGAACTATGCTGCTAATAGTCTGGAATATCATATCAGTTGAAATCTGTGATTCAATAAACAAGAGAATAGAATAATTTCTTAAATATTCATAACTTAGCCATTCTGGATTTACTACTCATGAACATTTTTCTCTTTTCAGTCTGGATATAGATTATACCTGGTGAAATTTTTTAAAACAACTTTGTAAAGGAAACTTTTTTTCCTGACCAAGTTTAATTGATTTTTCACTTATAATTCTAGGGGAAAATATCATCAATTTAGGATTCTATGAAAAGGAAGAGAGAAAATAATCTACAAAATTTGATTATGGTAAGGATGAATAAAGATCTATTTCTGGATAAGTTTTATAAATCATATATAATGTGAAGCTGACACATATATGTAAAGTTAATCCAGGAATCCACACTAATAAATAAGTAGCTATCAGTAGCATGCCTCAGACACCTAAAAATCCATGTAGCTCTTTTATTTAGATAGCGTTCAGTAATTCTGACACTTCTTAAGAACTCCTATTTATCTTTCTATAGTCCAGTGATTTTTAAAATTTTTAGACATATTTTATAATAAAATGCTATATGAACTCCATATATAAAAGCATATTTTATTAGTTTATTTCACATTTAAAATATTACATAAATTCAAATTCATAACATAAAGCTAATCAGTAAGCAGTCAAGTTAATATATTGGTCATCTTCAATGTGATGTTCCTATAACACATTTGAATGTACACATTTTATTTTGAATTCAGGTTTTAAAATAGTTTGAAATAAAGTAAAAGATGAAGTTAGAATAGTTCATGGAACCTGTAAAACACCTTTGAGGAATAAATATAATTTGAAAGCCCTGTCTATTTCAGTTAGTAAGTTTCTGTGAAGCAGAAGTTGTACTGGTTTAGTTTCTTTGTCATATAAAAAATTGTCTTCCTATAGTTTCTTTAAGTGTATAGTGTTTTAGAGCTGTTAACTCACTTGTAAATATTATCCTGGTTAGGTAAATGACTCTAGAAGCCATCAATGGTTGTTTCTAATAGATGCCCAGTAAACAATAGTCATAGATTCTATCATATTTCCCTTTGAGACATGCTTCTTGGAAATTTGCCAGCATGGAGATTACTGTTTTCAACAGTCCGTCTCTGTAATCCTGTTTAATATTAACTTAGAAGAGAGTATATTTAACAACTTTTGTGAACAAACCCACTTATCCATGTTTATATGAAAAACTGGAACTCTGGGTGGTAGGTGTGTGTAAGGAAATATTTGAACAACCATTGATAGAATGAAAAAGCAAAACATTAATAGTCTTCTGATCTCAAAAGACTTGGAGACTCCTTGGGCGAGCATATTAGACAACTAAATAGTTGCAACATTTTTACTCTGATTTTTTTCTGAAAAGGGCTGATTGCAAAATGACTAATACAATGCAATGAAATATACATGATTTAAGAATGGCTTAAGTATTAGAACACCTTGGTTAGAGTCCAAATTAGCTCTTGACCTTCATAAACCATTTAATTTCTATGGGCACCCTTCATTTGCATAATCAGATTGTTTAACAATCTGTGGGGCTCGATGGGAATCACATGAGAATTCTTTAAAGATGCTGATTCCTGGGCTCCATCCTACACCAAGCATCTAAATTTCTAAAGCCAAAGCCAGAATTTGGTACTTAATACATCTTTTCCTAGGTAAATCTGGTGTACAGACCAGGTAGGGAATCATCATTCAAGATAGAATCTAGTTGGTCTCTAAAGCCCTCTTCATTAAGTCTCTTCTAATCTTTTAGCTCAGTGTTTCTCGGACTTTAGGGCACATCAGAATCACCAGGAGGACGTGTTAAATACAGCTGTTGGGCCACAGCCTCACAATTTGCATATCTAACAAGTTTCCAGATGATGTTGATCCTACTGATTCTTTAAGAATCACCATTCTAGTCCTTAGCTAACACAGATCTGTTCCATGAGGTACAAGTGGGCATAGACACATTCTACTTAGAAACACAGAGGTCTTCAGCTTGCAAGTAACCTTTTGGGATCATCTTCTAAACACTTAATTTTACAGCAGAAGTAATCTGAGACCTGGAGAGTTGAAATAATTGACAAGGTCATGGTTAAACACTGTGAAGATTTTAGAATCACAGTCCCCTGACCCCCAGTTCTGAATCCTTTCCAATGCTTAGGAGAAGGGAAAGGAAGAATTGCTGCTCCCTAAATAATCTTATTAGTAAATGATTATTAATAAATAATTGTTTGTTTGTTTGTTTTTTGAGATGGAGTCTTGCTCTGTCACCCAGGCTGGAGTGCAGTGGCACAAATTTGGGTCATTGCAACCTCTGCCTCCTGGATTCAAGAGATTCTCCTGCCTCAGCCCCCTGAGTAGCTGGGACTACAAGCATATGCCACCACGCCCAGCTAATTATTGTATTTTTGTAGAGATGGGGTTTTGCCATGTTGGCCAGGCTGGTCTCAAATTTCTAACCTCAAGTGATCCACATGCCTCCCAATGTGCTAGGATTATAGACCTGAGCCACCATGCCCGGCAGGTAGCTGCCATTTAATGAGTGCTTATAGGTATCAGAGACTGCTTTAGATACTTCATCACAGTTGAAGCTAAAACTTATTGAGGTCTTGTTAAGTGCTCAGCACTGCCCTAAGTGGCTGTACATATATTAATCCATTTAATCTTCCCAACAATTTTGAGGTAAGTAATATTAACATCCCTATCTCAGAGAAGAAGAGCTAAAGCAGGGGAGGTCAAATAACTTGCCCAAAGCCAGAGATTCAAACTCAGGAACTCCACCAATATGTTCTGTTGTCTCCCTTTCTTTTAATCCTCACAACAATCACAAGATCATTATTATTATCTCTTCTTTTACAGATCAGAGGACAAGGTCAGAGAGTGTACAAATTGCTTCTAATGACTTGCTTTCTAATAAAGTAGTGAAGATAGTGGTTGGATCCAGGGTTGACTAACTTCAAAATCCTGGCTTTTTCTACTTGGCCAGCTCCTTAATCTATTCACATCCCCATCAAGTTAGAATCAGGTAGGTTATGACAATCTGTCAAGCTGGACTTGTCTGCTTATCTTTGAGCATAAGAGCTAACATCTCACCTTTCCATTTTCCAGTAGCAATTACACTAGAAAATGGTATGAACAGAGCATTGTGGATGAGTAATTTTCTTCCTCCTGTTCATTATCTTTACCTATTAAAGCTTTCTCAGAATATCTGTCCTCCTGTCCAGCTTCTTTGGGCCACGTGTCTGACATAGCTCAAGGGTAAGGTCATATTGACTTGATGGCTTTGTTTTGCTTCAGAGGTTCTTCTTCTTTCCTAACTAAAATTGGGCCTGCATTATTTACCAACAGTAACAGGCTTGCTATTTATTAAATGGCTACTATATTCTTGGAACTGTGCTAAGCATTACTGAGATAGAAAATACTAACACCTTACCCATATTGTCTTTACAGTCTTGTTTTCTGGTTGGGAAACAGAAATTAACTTGCAAAACACAGTGAGATAATCTATTAAAAAGGGTCAGGTGTCCAGTATAGAAAATAAGAGCCAAAGAATTTGAGAACTGAGAGATGATATAGTTGAAATTATCTGAAAAGGCTGTGTGGAGGCATCTGAAATTGATGAAATAGCTAAAATAGATGGTGTCAGTAGTTATAAGCTTTGGAAGAAAAAGAATCCATAGAGGGGAAAGGGAAGAAAGGTCGTTGAGGAAGGAAAAATGTGACCACAATGGAGATTGGTAGACTAAGGCAAACGCTTCCATATCACATGGTTTAGGCATGAAGTAGGCTTTGTTGGGAAACTTACATGAGCAAAAATATCAACAAAATACGATGCATGGCTGTATGGAAGATGCACCTAACAGCAATTAATGTAGGCAAATCTTGAGAATGATCCTATGGTCTAGGAAGAATGCCTGATTAGAGTTCTGAGCTAAGGAAACTGGGAATGGCCAACTTGGAGAATCATTCCTTATCTATGAGGAACAGCTGAACCCCAGCCCACCTTGTGGAATGTAGGCCATACAAGGGATTGAGGTCGTTTGTTTTGGGTTAAATGAAGTTTGTCAGGTGAAGGTTTCTAGGGGTGTGGTACTAAGTGAAAATGCTGTGTAAACTGCATGCTTTTTACAAAGGGTAGTGCCTCTCCTATCCAACCTGTGGTCACTGATCCACTCTGTATGGAAGTCCCCTCAATAAATTTTATTTCCTTCACTGGCTTCAGGTCTCTTTGGCTTTTCAAATATGTTGCCACCCCTATTGAAGTCAATAGGGATCTGGCATGGCAATGGCCCCATATCTTATTGCCATTCTGCAGAGAGGTATGATTGATGTATTTACGATAACTGCCAAGAAGGGTTTCACAAGCGAGAGACAAACAGTCTGAACTTGGGGAGACGCTCATTGTTGGGAGACAATTTTTTATGTGTCTCTTGCATTTCTGCACATCTTACAAAGTGACGTATTGACTGGCCTTTGTTCAAACTATCTTTTTAAGGATGTTTATGTAGCAAACACCTTAGAAAATATAGTGTCTCGGGCCACGCGCGGTGGCTCATGCCTGTAATCTCAGCACTTTGGGAGGCCAAGGTGGGTGGATCTCAAGGTCAGGAGATCGAGACCATCCTGGCTAACACAGTGAAACCCTGTCTCTACTGAAAATACAAAAAATTAGCCGGGCGTGGTGGCAGGCACCTGTAGTCTCAGTTACTCAGGAGGCTGAGACAGGAAAACGGCATGAACTTGGGAGGCGGAGCTTGCAGTGAGCTCAGATTGCGCCACTGCACTCCAACCTGGGCGACAGAGCAAAGACTCTGTCTCAAGAAAAAAAAAAAAAAAAAATAGTGTCTCCCGGCCAGGTGCGGTGACTCACACCTGTAATCCCAGCACTTTGGGAAGCCAAGGTGGGCAAATCACGAGGTCAGGAGTTCAAGACCAGCTTGGCCAACATGGTGAAACCCTGTCTCTACTAGAAATACAACAAATTAGCTGGGCATAGCGGTGGGCACCTGTAATCCCAGCTACTTGGAGGGCTGAGGCAGAATTGCTTGAACCTGGGAGGCGGAGGTTGCAGTGAGCTGAGACCATGCCACTGCACTCCAGCCTGGGTGACAGAGTGAGACTCCATCTCATAAAAAAAAAATAAAAGAAAATAAAATAAAATAAAAAATAATATAGTGTCTCCCCCTGGAGCAAAAGGCAGTTTTCATCAAAGCCTTGGAAGGTAAAGAGTGTTTCCTTCCACAGCAAAGGGTAAATACACTTATTACCATTATAAAAGATTGGGTTCCCAAAGCGCCAGGTATCTCTCCTGGAAGATAATCCATTGCACAAGAAGATATCATCTGTTTCTTTTCATATTACCAGGTAGCAATTAAGACTGCTAAGGCTATTAAGGGAACTAGAACACATATTGTTACTCTGAACCCTGACTAGGGCTATTGCTGTAACACGCTGCCCTTTGTCCCTAATTTAGTGGTCCCATGCCTTCTGCCAGCATCCATGAAAATGCAGCAAGCAACCTTGCTAGCTTATAAGTAAAGCAAAATTTCAGACCTTTCACAGTTAGAGAGATGTGCATCTACACAATCATGAATGCAGTGAAATTCACAGCCACTATGGTCAGAATCCAGGCAAATTGTCAGAACGTTGGCTGATTACTTGGGAGAGAAAGGGCAGTCCATGTTATGTGTGTGAAGGAACAAAGATGGCAGCTGGGTCATCTTATCGCTCATCCCTTCCTGCAGTCTTATGCAAACCTTAGATCCATTTGAAGATGACAATAAAAGATCTCAGAGTATTTGGCTGTAGGATTTGGCAGCTATAAGGCAGTTTAGTCTCATTGGGTAGATTTCCTTGAGAGAGATAAAATCCCATGGAAAACCAGAGATAATGCACTGGGTATGCAGAATGAGTTTCAGTGCTGATGAAGTGACCCACTGGAGAATGATAAACTGTCTCAAATAAATTTATATATAAATGCCTGTGATCAGCTCAATTGTCCTAGAAAACTCTCTTATTCCTTATCTTGGAAGAAGGCAAGAATTTATGAGGTTTTACCATGACAATAGAGAGCAAATGCTCAGGATTAAAGTGAACTCCTTCAAAACAAGGTGCTACCGAACAAAAGAATAGACACCATCGATCAACAGAACAGAATCAGGAGACCAGAAATAAAGTCTTACATTTATGGTCAGTTGATATTCAACACAGATACCAAGACAATTCACTGAAGGAAAGAATAGCCCTTTCAACAGGTCCTGGGACAACTGGTACCCACCTGCAAAAAAATGGAGTTGGGCCCTTTCCTTACACATTAAGAAAAATTAACTCAAAATGGTTTATCGATTGAAATGTAAGAGCTATAATTTTGAAACTCTTACAAAGAAATCATAGTAGTAAATCTTTGTGACTTTGGGTTTGGCATGCTATATAATGATATCAAAATCAAAAGCAGAAAAAAAGATGAATTGGATTTCATCAAAATTAAAATCTTTTGTGCTTCAAAGGAGACCATCAAGAAAGTGAAAAGATAACCCACATAAAGGGATAAAATATCCGCAAATCAGATATCAGGTAAAGGAATTGCATCTAGAATACATAAATAATAATAAAAGACCAATACTCTAAAAATTGGGCAAAGTATATAGATAGACATATCTCCAAAGAAGATATGTAAGCACACTAATAGGCACATGAAATGATGCTCAATATTAATACTCGAAAATCCAAATCAAAACCACAATGAGACACCACTTCATAACCTCTAGGACTGCTGTAACAAAAATAACAGATAATAATAAGATTGACGAGGACATGGAGAAATTAGAACTTTCATACATTGGTGCTAGGAATGTAAAATCATGCAGCATATTTGGCAAACAGTTTGGGAGCTCCTATAAAAGCAAAGCACTAAGTTATAATATGACATAGCAATTTCACACCTAGCTATAAGCCTGTCTTAGTTTGTTCATGCTGCTATAATGAAATGCGACAGGCTGAGTAATTTATAAAGAATATAAATTTATTTCTTACAGTTCTGGAATCTGGAAAGTCCAAGATTAAGGCACCAGCATTTTGGTGTCTGGTGAGGGCTGTTCTCTCTGCTTCCAAGATGGTACTTTGTTGCCGTGTCCTTACACAGCCAGAAGGGGAAAGTGGGACGGAATGTATTCTCACATGGTGGAAGAAACAGAAGAGCAAAAAGGACCGAATGCTGTGTCCTCACCTAGTGGAAGGGACAAAAGGGCAAAAAGGGGCTGGATGCTGCGTGAAGCCTCTTGGCCTTAGTCCCACTTATAAAGGTTCCATTTCTATTATTTAATTAACTCCTAAAGGCCTCACTGTTTAATACTATCACATTGGCAATTAAGTTTCAACATATGAATTTTATGGAACATTCAGATTATAGCAATACCCAAGAGAACTGAAAACACATGTCCACACAAAAACATATACATGAATGTTTATAGCAGCATGATTCATAATAGCTAAAAACTAGGAACAACCAAAATGTCCACCATTTGATGAATGGGTAAACAAAATATGGTATTCATATAACGGAACATTTGGCCATAAAAAGGAATGAAGTACTTTAATGTGATATAACATAGATGAATCTTGCCAGGGGATGGTGGGGAGTGAAGAATTGGGAGTTACTGATAACAAGTACATGGTTTCTCTTTAGGGCGATGGAAATGTTCTGGAATTTGATAGTAGTGATGAATGTACAACATTGTGAACATACTAAAAACCACTGAGTCGTACACTTTGAAATGGCAGATTTTATGTTGTGTGAATTATAGCTTGACAAGAAAAATTACAAAAAATACATGGATAAACCTTGAAATCATTATGCTAAGTGAAAGAAACCAGACTCAAAATGCCATATATAGTGTACATCTGTTTATATGAAATGTCCAGCATAGGCAAATCCATACAGACAGAAAGTAGGTGAGTAACTACCAGGGGCTGGGTATTGGTGAGGGGTGTGGATGAATGGGTACTGACTGATAATGTGTATGAAGATTCGTTGGAGGGGTGAAAAAATGTTTTAAAATTGATTGTGGTGGTGATGGCTGCACAACTCTGAATATATGAAAAAGGATTGAATTGCAGAGTTTAAAAGATCAATTATATTGCATGTTAATTATATCTCAATAAAACTGTTACAGAAGGACAATTATATCTATGTGAGAAGTAGACAGTTATGTGGTACTCATAGATAATAACATTATTTAATAAATCTGTATATCTTATCTACAAAAAAAAGATGCTAATGTGAAAGTCAAGTTCAAGGTCACCCAAACATGACAATCCTGTGTGTTCTGGCTAGAAAGTAATGTGGGGGACCCCAAATGTACAATTTCCTGCTGAGTCAAAGGGTTCCCACAGCTAAAATCAGCTTTGGATGGATGAAGACACACTGGAATTTCATTTGGTTGAGCGATAAACAGCCACCATATTGCTTAAAAATTGAAACCAAACATCCTTGCTGTTGGTGCCACTGGATCCCTCTCTCCCCCTTTTTTCCAACCTCAGCTTCTTTAAGGAAAAGATGATTTGCAGTAGGGCTGAGGTCTCCCTGTCCCCAAGGAGTACCAAATGTTGTATACTCACCAGTCTGAGAATGCTGGGGAACTTCCGGACGGGGAAGGACTTAAACTTGTATGGTTCCATTGAATACAAGCATGCAAGTCATGACCTTACCAAATCCTGTGGAGGGAGAGGGGACCTGAATTCAACTTGTAGGTTTTGAGCAAGGTTGGTGGGAAAGAAAAACTAACATGACCTGGTTGGTAAAGCCTTTTGGGCCAATTCAATGTAATGCTGTTATTGTTTCTACACCTGAATGTGTGGGAGGAATTGATAGCTTATGTGCTTTTACTTCTCTGTCCTATAAATGCCAGAGGGGATTATTCCAATCAGGAAGAGTTACATGTATAGAGAGGTACTGGTGCCTTTGGGGTCCCTTAACTCTAAAGTCCACTTGAACTATAAGTCTCTATGACTCATGATTTTGCCAATTGGAGCCTCTGGCAAAGGCAGCCAGCCTCAGTCTGGGGGTGCATCGTGGGAGTTTGGACTCATTGACTACCTTTAGAAAAGCAGATATGAGCTTGCTATTGGGCTCTTGTAGAAACTGAACCCTTAACTTATGGAGATTTTTATATTCTATAGACTGATATTTCTATTTGGGGTGAATCAATTTACACTCACTGAGTGACAAGGTAAGAGGGGTGCAAGATTTTCTTTTCCATTGAAAATGTTATATTCGAGAATGTAGAGGTATCAGCCCCAGCAGTTTTACATGGAAAAGTGACAGTTGTTTCATTTGGAGGAAACTTCACCTTTCCCTACTCCACTGCCTATAGGAAAACCACTGGCTCAATAGGGCCCTCAATTCACAGAGGTTCTCCTAAATGCTTGAGCCTGGTTAGCTGATGATTTAGTGATGCTGAAACCTGATGATGTGTACCATCTCGACTGAGTGGGCAGAATAAAAGGTTGTGATTACAGCTCCAGCCAATATCCACCTTCATGAACTTTGTCATATTCTTATTGACTTTTGAGCTATTTCCAGTGACTCAGTCTGCTTCTTGGAAAACCAGAGACTGGCAGATTAAAGATACTCTTTGGAGAATAGTAAAATAGTGTTTGGAATTGCTGATTGAACCATCTGTGTCACTGAGGCACATGTTCATAGGAAGGGCTTGTTCTGTGATGAGACCGACTGTAATGAAGCTGTTAGTGGAACATGCACTACAGAGACTGGCACATGGCTGCCTGGGTCCATCATCAGACTGGACACGGCGAGACATCAACTATCATAGACTGGGCACAAAGGACTCTATGTTGCTGATGCCAGTGCAGCCAGTTGACACTGGCTACACCATTATGGCCTTAGAAACAAATCATGTTTTCAGCTTTCCAGATCATTTTCAGACTTAAAATGTGATTCAGAGGTTTACTTTTTACTACAACAACCACTCAACAACAGGCTGAGAGTCAACATATTTGATGAGCCTTCATGTTCCTTATCATCTGCAGGCATCTGGTATCATTGAGCTTGGAATGGCCTCTTCAAAAACCAACTCAAGATTGCTGACTCTCTCTAACCTGCTCCATACCCTAGTAAGTCAGTTTGGTCATTGAATGCAGCTCTACCCAGAGAGGATCATCTTCTCTCACCTGCTTCCTGGGTAGTGATCAGGATGAAAGGAGTAGGGTTTTGAAACCTTGGGATTCCTCCCCCACCATTCTTGGATATGATGTTATTTCCTTTTCCCTGAAGACAACCCCACACCAACACAGCTGACATGCCCTCTGAATGATATTTCAGCCAAAAGGGGACATAGGAGAGTCAAACTTAGTTCTAGTTCAGGCCCTTGAGTTCTGTTGTTTGATTGACAGAGTCCAAGATCATAAAAATAATGTATTGGTTGGATATACTGCTTGCAGTCCTCCTGTGGAGGCCCATGTGGTACAAAGTTGGAAGCCACAATGGATCTCTAAATGGTTTATACAAATTCTTTTTTCCCTTTTGCACTGGGCTCTCCTAGATAAAAATTCTGAGGGTGTTTAAGAGACAGGCCACATTTTGTGCAATGGGATAAAAACAACCATCTCAGCAGCTGGGGAGGCAATACTTTAGGACCTGGGAGCTGTGGCAAGGGGATGGTGGTTTTTCCAAAAATAGGGTGACTTGTATCTTGAAGGTAATTGTCAGAGACCTTCAAGTGCTTAAAGAAAAGGCAATAGTATATCCTGTAGCCCTCAGATGGCTGCAAGATCACTCCAAATAAGGCCATCCTTGGATATTCGTAGGAACTTCCTGGAGAGATAACTGACTCATTATTTATGCTCATCCCATAGACAGTTACACATATGACAGACAGGTGTCCACACAGTGTCATTTAATATAAAAGTTGGTAAAAATTTTGACCCTGACATTGATACCAACTTTGCCCTAGAAGGCAATCTGTTTAACCCCAGTTCACTGGAAAGGGTTGTTGTGGATGAAAATATTGCCCTAGATATCCCCTTATTGGAAAAGGCACAGAGTCTGTGTAAATGCTAATATATCCTGTTTTACCTGGATTAATGTCTCAAGTGAAGTGGGAAAGTCAGCACAGAAATTTAGAGAAAGACACTTGACTTTCTGAAGTAGATCCTCATGGCATATGCAGTTTGTTCAGCTGGATCAGGGAACCAGGAATGGATGGTCAGGTTACTACTGCAGGTTGGCTGCCTCCTGGGGTGTGGAGTCCTATTGGTGGTAGCCTTTATTAAATACTTCATGAGACTAATTGAATGGATTTGGTCCTAGCCTCTGCTGGTCAGATTAATCAGAGTAAGCATTGGATTGGCATACTCATGGGAAAACTTGCCAGAAACAGAATGACATAGAGATGAGTGGTGGGGGCCAATTGCCCACGGTATCTTGCATCTCTGCACAACTTGTGAAGCAAGAAATTGCCTCCCTTTTTGTTCTAGATTTGCATAGCAAATATCCTTAGAGGGTAGACATAGTGTTTCCCTTCACAGCAAAGGGCAGATATACCTACAGTCTGGAAAGGTAGAGATACTATCTTCCTCTGGAGCAAAGGGCAGGCATGCTTTCTGACCATTACAAAAGATTCCAGTTCCACAAGTTCAGGGTTCCTTTCTTGGAATGGAACCTACTGCATGTGATGGTTTGATATGACCCTCTCTGTGTTGCTAGATTGGGGAATCAGCATAAATGCTAATACTCTGACACACGCTGTTGCTGTGAGTAATGTGTTCTGCATGTGATGGTTTGATATGGTCCTCTGTGTGTTGCTAGAGTGGGGAATCAGTGTAAATGCTGATACTCTGACACGTGCTGTTGCTGTGAGTAATGTAGTTTTTGTGTGTTTGACATAGGAGTCTTGTGCTTTTTATCAGCATCCATGAAACTGTGGCAGGCTCACTTGTTAGCTTGCAAGCAGAGAAAAATTTCACAGCTCTTGATATTGTTCAGGGAAGTTACATGCCTATACTAGAAATAACACTGCTCATACTAAAGACCATGTAAGCTGCTGAGACCTTATCTCTTTCTGGGTTTGGAGGAAAAGGAGCTTTTGGGGCAATGTACAGTAAATCCATTAGGAAAACAGGAAGTCCACTGTCTGTATCAGGCTGGCACTAACAGACCAACATTAGGTGACAATAGGGAGCTTGTGAAGATCCTCATGTCAGAAAAAGTATGAAGAAAGCAGTTTGTCAGGTACATTAATTTGATACTGTCTCATAAAATGGACTATGAATCAATGAAATTAATTTAAATCAGCTAACATATTGAACAGCTACTAGGTACAAATCCACTGTACTGGGTTCTTCAGGTGATACAGAGATGAATAAAATGAGAAATGGAACAACTGATAATTTGGTTGGAAAAAATTGTATAAAATCATGATGCTTGTTTGAATAAAGTAAGTGAAATAAATTGTATAAATGCAATATTAAGGGGCGAAAATAATTAGGGATTGGAAATCCTGGAGGAAGGGGAAGGAAGGTAGGAGAATTTGCTTTGTTTTACCACGGCTTTAGATAAATGAGTTCCATATTCTAGTTAGTCTGCAAGTTTCTAATGGATATTTAGTGACTGGACCACTCCTTAAAGAAGACCAGAGCAAGGACCTGAGAAAACATTAATTACAGGATCTATTCGACATCTCCAAGGCTTTGTGCCACTGACCTAGATTTACCCACCTTAGGTTTTAGAGTTGGGATCACTCATCTTTCACTGAGGAAAATATTATTGGAGACGAGGAGAGAGCAGAAGATGGTGGATTTAAGGAAAAGAGGAGATATATAGAGAAAACCATTTTTGGTCGGGTGTAGTGGCTCACGCCTATAATCCCAGCACTTTGGGAGGCTGAGGCAGGTGGATCATGAGGTCAGGAGTTCGAGACTAGCCTAGCCAACATGAAACCTAGTCTCTACTAAAAATACAGGAATTAGCTGGGCATGGCAGCATGCACCTGTAATCCCAACTACTTAGGAGGCTGAGGCAGGAGAATTCCTTGAACCCGGGAGGCGGAGGTTGCAGTGAGTCAAGATCATGCCACTGCACTCCAGCCTGGGCAACAGAGAAAGACTCCGTCTCAAAAAAAAAGAAAAGAAAAGTAAAGCATTCTTTATTTTCTTATGTTGGATCTTCTGTGCTTAAAATTAAGAAAGACCCAAACATTAGATTTCTGCTTACATCTCTGTGGTTGCTTATAGCAACACAAAGGTATCTCAGAATAATTCTTTCACTAGCATATGCCATGATGGCTTTCTCCTCAAGCACTTGTGCACATGGGATGTGCAAAGTAAGCCGGTGATAAAGTAACTTTTTTAAAGTTTATATTTTTGAATAAAACACTTGATGAGGGAGCTTTATCTGCTGGCAATGTTTAAACTCACAATTTACAGTTTTATTCTAGCAATAAACTCCTTTGGGACCACATATAGGGTGATTGTAAGGATTAACCAGAGTCATTATATGTGAAGACAACTTGGTTAACAATAAAATGGTAGACAAATTTAAAAATTTATTTACTTATGCACCCTAAGTCTTGCTCCAGAAAGAAGTGAAGACCTATTTATACTTCTATTAGTAGCTGGTCATTGCCTTTTGGGTAGGAGCGAAACAACTCAAAATACTATCTTTAAACATTTGTTCTGACTGTACTTTCTCTTCCCAGAGTTTCCACACCAGAAAACTCCTGCCTTTGGAGTGCAGGTAGGCCTTTAGAAAGACAAGAAATATATACAAACTATATATATATATAAACTACATATTGCTACTTTTTTCATAATACATTTCTGCCTCTGTAGCTAGAAAAAATGAAAATTACCTTCACAACTAACCATCGTTGAAATTATTGTATATTCTATGAGTCTTTTTTGTAAAGATCATACACATCTTTTGAGAGCCTTTTTTTTCTATTTTTACATAACAATTTATTAAGAACATTTTCTCATGTTCATAAAATTCCTCAGAATTATACTTTTAAAATTAGAAATTACTGCATGGTGGTTCCATTTGGAGAGAGCATATTTGATTTACTTTTTGTTATTTGTTTAGGTAGTTTAAAATTTTTCGCTTAATGAATTAAACATATACCTACTACATGGTATGGCCATTCTACTGCTTAGATATTTACCAAAAACAAATTTCCGCTTAATGAATTTAACATATACCTACCACATGGTATGGCCATTCTACTGCTTAGATATTTACCAAAAACAAAGGAAACATCTTCCCATACAAAATCTTTTATATTAATATTCATAGAAGATTTATTTATAATACCCCAAGTTGCAAATGACCCAAATGTCTATCAGCAGGTGAACAAATAAAACGTACTATATCCTTACAATGCAATATTACTCAGCAATAAAAAGGAACAAACTACAGATACAGACTTCATAGATGCTCTCAAAATCACAGACTGAAAGAATCCACACACAAAATAACATGTGCTACATGATTTCATTGACATATAATTCTATAGAATACAAAATACAGTGGCAGTGGTTACCTATGCACAAGGGTGGAAGGAAGGGTGGATTCCAAAGGGCCAAGAGACAACTTTCGAAAGTAATGGAAATGTTCAGTATCTTGATTTTTCTAATGGTTTCATGGGTAGAAACATAAATTAAAATTCATTTAGTTTGGAATGAAATAATGTGTTGATATGTGATGATTAACTGAATTCATAAATCTATTTTTACAGCACTCGGCTTTGTTGAATATATTTTTGGAGACAATATTCCTGGAGAAAATGGTATGAACTTGGTAGGGCTTTGGGCACATGTAAAGCTGGCCTTCAGTAGATTTTAATATTTAGAAAACCAATAGCAATATAAGTGTATAGTTGTTTTCTGGAAATTGGGAAGCTATTTGTATTTGTGTATCATTTTATGCCTAGATGAGTTAAAGTCACTTTGTAATCTTCATAATTTCTTTCAGGATAAATTAGTAGGCAGAGCAGAACCAATTCATTCCTAATTGGACAGCATTTGGCTCTAAGAATTAGTGTTAGCGAATCAAAGACAAAAGAAATGATTCACGTGCAGGACTATCTGTTATTCAACACTGGTCTAGACATACCAAATAGAATCTTCTTCAAGTTATCTAGGTTGTTATTGAACTCAAACTGTTCAACCTCATGGAACTTGAACACATTCCCATAGCCCAGGAAGCTGGTCATGGAGATCAAGACATGAATTTCATTTGCAATTGGTCATATAATGAGTCTGAGAATCAGAATCTGAGCTAACAGCCAGCAGATGCCCACAGTCCATGAAATCCTACCTGGCCATCCCTATTGCTGACCTCACTAACCTTTAAACACTCATACCTTGGGGTTCTTCAGCAGCCATCTGAGTTTTGTTCCTGTATAAGATACTCATTACAAATAGCTGTCTGCATAATTTAGTGGAAGAAGCTTAGGTGTTGGGGTGATCAGACTCAACACCATGTCGTGAGGGTGATGAAGTCTGGCAGAGTCAAAGAAATGAGAAAAAGACAGTTTGAGAGAGAAAGTGGGTCCCGGGGGCCATCGCTAAGTATGGAGTCTGTGAAGGCCCCAGGCTCTGGAAGTCCAGACTATTTATTGGTGATCAAACAAAGAAACAGGTGGTGAGAGTGTGGGGTTGAAAAGGAGTGTTGCATTAAGCACATGATGTACAGTTGTGACAGTTTAGCATATGCTCTGCTACTTGAGATAATGGAGAGCAGATTCTTTTAACTCAAGATACCATCGATCCTGGGAGAACAAGGAACAAGCAGCCAGCAAGTCTAGACAGATTCCAGAGCCATGAGCCCTGGATTCTATCCATGCCACGAGGGCTTTTATGACCGGGGCTTAGATTATGGCACTTCAGGGTAGCCTTCCACGTTTTAGCACAGAGCTTGGTGTCCCAAAGGCCACAAGGGGTTTTAGATCCTGGACCCTGGACGTGTTCCAAGACTCTTTTACATTATGTCAGACATGCAAGCCCTACCTCAGCTTCTCCCAACACTCAGCTTTTCTCCCAACATTAGGTATTGGAGTTGGTTTCAAATATGTGTCTTTGTACAAGTCATTTCTCTAAGGCTGATTTGGGTGGTAACATTTATCTTGAAAGGTAATGAGAGGTGAAGCCAGCTGGACTTTCTGGGTTGAGTGGGGACCTGGAGAACTTTTCTGTCTAGCTAGAGGATTGTAAATGCACCAATCAGCATTTTGCTCTGTAAAATGGACGAATCAGTACTCTGTAAAATGGACCAATCAGCAGGACATGGGCAGGGACAAATAAGGGAATAAAAGCTGGCCACCCCAGCCAGCAGCAACAACCCACTTGGGTCTCCCTCCATTCTGTGGAAGCTTTGTTCTTTTGCTCTTCACAATAAATCTTGCTGCTGCTCACTCTGGGTCTGTGCCAACTTTAAGAGCTGTAACACTCACTGCGAAGGTCCATGGCTTCATTCTTGAAGTCAGCAAGACCAAGAACCCACTGGAAGGAACCAATTCTGGACACATCTTGGTGACCACGAAGGGTCTATTGCCAAGCGGTGAGTACCATCGGACCCCTTTCCCTTGCTGTTCTGTCCTATTTCTCCTTAGAATTCGAGGGCTAAATATGAGGCACCTTTCAGCCAGTTAAAAGCAACTAGCGTGGCCACCAGACTAAAGACACAGGTGTCAGGCTTTCTGGGAAAGGGCTCTGTAACAATCCCCAACTCTTCAGAGCTGGGAGTGTTGGTTTGCCTGGAACCAGCTTCTGCTTTTCCTGTACTTCTGGACTGAGCTGAGGGTTGACAGAGAGGGAAGCCATTCAGCTCTGGGGTCCTGACAAAAAGTTGGTTGACCCTGTAACCATGAGCGGAACTCTCAATGTCACATCACCCAAGCGAGACTCACCCATCTATCCTATCTATCCTGACCCTTGCCTCCTGGGTCCTAATGCCTGTCAGATAAACTTCCTGCCGCCTCTCTTCTCCAAGGCTAGTCCTGCTTCTAAAAACCACTCCCTGTCTCTGGTGTTTTCTAGTTTCTCCTATAAGAATTATTTCTAGTATAAATTTCGGGACTCTTTTCCTTTCTTCAGGCACCCAGCCTCACCAATCAGAAAGACAAAACTTTTGCCCAAAGCCCCATCAGTGGGGGGGGGGGGAGGGGGGCACTATTTGGAATTTTAGGATCCTTCCTCAGACTAGCAGGCCTAACAAAGGCTATTCCCAAAGCTAGGATATGGGAAGCCTTAGAAATTATATCCTTCCTATTTATATGATGAGAGGTGAGGACAAAGGTGTCACTCTTCCAACCATGGAGATCCCTCCCTCCCTCAGGTTATGGCCCTCCAGTCCATTTTTGAGGCACATCATCTTTATAGGACAAGGGTAAGGTCCCAATACCAACAAGAGAAAACACTTAGGACTGTAACAGGTTTTCAAGAATGTGTTGGTAAGGGCCACTAAATCCCATTTTTCTTATTCCTCTTTGTGGTCTAAGAGGAAAGGCAAGAGTGTAGGTTTTTGAGAATGCATTGGTAAGGGCCACTAAATCCAACCTTCCTCAGTCCTCTTTGTAGTCTAGGAGAAAAACTAGTGTTTCTGCTGCTGTGTTGGTGAGTGCAACTATTCTGATCAGCAGGGTCCAGGGACTGTTGCGGGTAATTGGGCAAGAGGGGGATCTACTGCTGTGTCAGTGAGCACAACTATTCCAATCAGCAGCATCCAGGGACCATTGTGGGTTCTTGGGCAGCAGGGGTTGGGGGGTGGAAAAAACCCAAAACCACGAGTGGTTTTTTCTTTCAGATAGGAAACACTCAGGCATCAACAGGCTCACCCGTGGTGGCTCATTTTTTCTTCTGCAATATGGCCTGGCCCCAATATTCTCTCTCTGAGGGGGAGAAATGGCCACTTGAGGGAAGTATAAATTACAATACTATCCTGCAGCTTGATCTTTTCTGTAAGAGGGAAAGCAAATGGAGTGAAATACCATATGTCCAAGCTTTCCTCTCATTGAAGGAGAATCCACAACTATGCAAAGCTTGCAATTTACATCCCACAAGAAGACCTCTCAGCTTACCCTCATATCCAAGCCTTCCTATAGCTCTCCATCCTACTAATGATAAGCCTCATCTAATCTCCCCCACCCAGAAGGAAACAAGCAAGTAAATCCCCAAGGGACCACAAAAACCCCTGGGCTATCAGTTATGTCCCCTTCAAGCTATCAGGGGAGGGGAATTTGGCCCAACCTGGGTACATGTCCCCTTCTCCCTCTCTGACTTAAAGCAGATCAAACTAGACCAGGGGAAGTTTTCAGATGATCCTGGTAAGTATATAGATGTCCTAAAGGGTCTAGGGCAAACCTTTGACCTCACTTGGAGAGATGTTATGTTATTGTTAGATCAAACCCTGGCCTTTAATGAAAAGAATGTGGCTTTAGCTGCAGCCTGAGAGTTTGGAGATACCTGGTATCTTAGTCAAGTAAATGATAGAATGACAGCCAAAGAAAGAGAAAAATTCCCTATCGGTCAGCAAGCCGTCCCCAGTATGGATACCCACTGGGACCTCGACTCAGATCATGGGGACTGGAGTCACAAACATCTGTTGACCTGTGTTCTAGAAGGACTAAGGAGAATTAGGAAAAAGCCCATGAATTATACAATGATGTCTACCATAACTCAGGGAAAGGAAGAAAATCCTTCTGCCTTCCTTGAGTGGCTACAGGAGGCCTTAAGAAAATATACTCTCCTGTCACCCGACTCACTCAATGGTCAATTGATCCTAAAATATAAGTTTATTACCCAATCAGCCACAAATATCAGGAGAAAGCTCCAAAAGCAAGCCCTGGGCCCTGAAAAAAATGTGGAGGTGTTATTAAACATTGCAACCTTGGCGTTCTATAATAGGGACCAAGAGGAACAGGCCATAAAGGAAAAGCAAGATCAGAGAAAAGTTACAGCCTTAGTCATGGCCCTCAGACAAACAAACCTTGGTGGTTCAGACAGGACAGAAAATGGAGCAGGCCAATCACCCAGTAGGGCTTATCAATATGGTTTGCAAGGACACTTTAAAAAAGATTGTCCAACGAGAAACAAGCTGCCTCCTCACCCATGTCCACTATGCCGAGGCAATCACTGGAAGGTGCACTGCCCCAGAGGACAAAGGTTCTCTGGACCAGAAGCCCCCAACAGATGATCCAACAGGGTGCCCATGGCAAGTGCCAGCTCATGTCATCACCCTCACTGAGACCCAGGTATGTTTAACCATTGAGGGCCAGGAAATTGACTTCCTCCTGGACACTGGCATGGCTTTCTCAGTGTTAATCTCCTGTCCTGGAGAGCTGTCCTCACCATTACCATCTGAGGAATCCTAGGGACAGTTTGTAACCAGGTATTTCTCCCACCTCCTCAGTTGTAATTGGGAGACTTTGCTCTTTTCACATGCCTTTCTTGTTATACCTGAAAGTCCCACACCCTTATTAGGGAGGGACACATTAGACAAAGCTGGAGCCATTATCTACATGAATATGGGGAACAAGTTACCCATTTTTTGTCCCCTGCTTGAGGAGGTAATCAACCCTGAAGTCTGGACATAGGAAGGACACTTCAGAAGGGTAAAAATGCCTGCCCAGTCCAAAACAGGCTAAAAGACTCCACCACTTTTCCTTATCAAAGGCAATATCCCTTAAGGCCTCAAGCTCATAAAGGATGACAGGATATTATTAGACATTTAAAAGCTCAAGGCTTAGTTAGAAAATGCAGCAGTCTCTGCAACATCTGAATTCTAGGAGTACAAAAACCAAATGGTCAGTGGAGACTAGTGCAAGATCTTAGACCCATCAAAGGGGCAGTAATTCCTTTATATCCAGTTGTACCAAACCCCTATACCCTGCTCTCTCAAATACCAGAGAAAGCAGAATGGTTCATGGCTCTGGACCTCAAGGATGCCTTCTTCTGTATCTCCCTGCATTCTGATTCCCAGTTTCTTTTTGCCTTTGAGGATCCCACAAACCACACATTCCAAATTACACGGATAGTTTTGCCCCAAGGGTTTAGGGATAGCCCTCATCTGTTTGGTCAGGCACTGGCCCAAGATCTAGGCCACTTCTCAAATCCAGGCACTCTAGTCTTTCAGTATGTGGATGATTTAATTTTGGCTACCAGTTCAGAAGCCTCATGCCAGCAGGCTACTCTAGATCTCTTGAACTTTCTAGCTAATCAAGGGTATAAGGCATCTAAATTGAAGGCCCAACTCTGCCTAAGACAAGTCAAATATGTAGGCCTAATCTTAGCCAGAGGAACTAGGGCCCTCAGCAAGAAATGAACAGAGCCTATACTCGCTCATCCTTACCCTAAGACATTAAAACATTTGCGGGGATTCCTTGGAATCACTGGCTTTTGCCAACTATGGGTCCCTGGATACAGCAAAATAGCCAGGCCCCTCTATACTCTAATCAAGGAGACCCAGAGGGCAAATACTCATCTAGTAGAATGGGAACCAGAGGTAGAAACAGCCTTCAAAACCTTAAAGCAGGCCCTACTACAAGCTCCAGCCTTAAGCCTTCACACAGGATAAAACTTCTCTTTTTACATCACAGAGAGAGCAATAATAGCTCTTGGAGTCCTTACTCAGACTGGTGGGACAACCCCATAACCAGCGGCATACCTAAGTAAGAAAATTGATGTAGTAACAAAAGGTTGGCCTCACTGTTTACAGGTAGTTGAGGCAATGGCCATCTTAGTATCAGAGGCTATCAAAATAATACAAGGAAAGGATCTCACTGTCTGGACTACACATGATGTAAATGGAACAGTAGGTGCCAAAGGAAGTTTATGACTATCAGACAACTGCCTGCTTAGATACCAGGAAATACTCCTTGAGGAACCGGTGCTTCAAATACACACATGTGCAGCCCTCAACACTGCCACTTTTCTCCCAGAAGATGAGGAACCAATCGAGCAAGACTGCCAATGAATTATAGTCCAGATTTATGCCGCCCGAGAGGATCACTTAGAAGTCCCCTTAGCTAATCCTGACCTTAACCTATATACAGATGGAAGTTCATTTGGGAAGAATGGGATATGAGGGGCAGGTTATGCCACAGTTAGTGATGTAACAGTACTTAAAAGTAAGCCTCTTTCCCCAGGAACCAGTGCCCAGTTAGCAGAACCAGTGGCACTTACCTGAGCCTTAGAACTGGGAAAGGGAAAAAGAATAAATGTGTATACAGATAGCAAGTATGCTTATCTAATCCTCCATGCCCATGCTACAATATGGAAAGAAAGGGAGTTTCTAATCTTTGGGGGAAACCCCCATTAAATACCACAAGGAAATAATGGAGTTATTGCACACAGTGCAAAAACCCAAGGAGATGGCAGTCTTACACTGCCAAAGCCATCAAAAAGCAGCTGGCAGAGGCAGGGAAAGACCAGAAGAGAAAGGAAAAGAGAAAGGGAAAGTCAAAGAGAGAAGGAAAGAGAGCAAGGAAGAGTCAGAGAGACAAAGCGGTAGTCAAAGAGAGAAAGGACGAGACAAAGGGAGTCAGAAAGAGAGACAGAAAGTCAAAGAGAGAAGGAAAGAGAGAGAGGGGAAAGACAGAAAGTCAAAGAGAGAAAGAAAGAAAGAGAGGAAGAGTCAGAGAGACTAAAAGGAGTCAAAGAGAGAGAGAGAGAAAGAGACAGAAAGTCAGAGAGAGAGAGAGAAGTAGTAAAGAAAAAACAGTGTACCCTATTCCTTTAAAAGCCAGGGTAAATTTAAAACCTATAATAGATAATTGAAGGTCTTCTCCATAATCTTATAACACTCCAATACCACCTTGTTCTCAGTGTAGACAAGGGCATAGCCTGAAAGCAATGAGGCCACTGACAACCCATAGCCTTCCTATCAAAAATCCTTAACCCAGCAGGTTTCCTTACAGGGGATCTAAATCTTAATTAATTACCATACAAAAGTCTGACCAGACCTAGGAGAAATTCCCTTCAGAACAGGATGATAGATGGTTCCTCTCGATTAAGGGAAAAAGACACAAATGGGTATTAAAATTGCCTAATAATTGGTCTGCTCAAACGTGCAAGCTGTTTGCACTCAGCCAAACCTTAAAGTACTTACAGAATCAGGAAGGAGCCATCTATACCAATTCTAAATTAATATGGACTGAATGAGGTCTTATTAATAGCAAAGAATAATTAAAATCCCAAACTTACAAGGTTTTCAACAAAAGTAAAGTTTGCTAAAAGTTAACAGTGTAACATGCGTTATCCTAACTTCTAATCTTGTGGAAATCAGACCCTAGCAGTGCCCCTCAAAGCTCAAGTCCATCAGCACAGGGCCATACAACTAATACCCCTACTTATAGGGTTAGGAATGGCCACTGCTACAGGAACCAGAATAGCTGGTTTATCTACTTCATTATCCTACTACCACACACTCTCAAAGGATTTCTCAGACAGTCTGCAAGAAATAACGAAATCTGTCCTTACTCTACAATCCCAAATAGACTCTTTGGCAGCAGTGACTCTCCAAAATCACTGGGGCCTAGACCTCCTCACTGCTGAGAAAGGAGGACTCTTCACCTTCTTAGGGGAAGAGAGTTGTTTTTACACTAACCAGTCAGGGATAGTATGAGACACTGCTTGGCATTTACAGGAAAAGGCTTCTGAAATCAGACAATACCTTTCAAACTCTTATACTGACCTCTGGAGTTGGGTGACATGGCTTCTCCCCTTTCTAGGTCCTGTGACAGCCATCTTGCTGCTACTCATCTTTGGGCCCTGTATTTTTAACCTCCGTGTTAAATTTGTTTCCTCCAGGATTGAGGCCATCATGCTACAGATGGTCTTACAAATGGAACCCCCAAATGAGCTCAACTAACAACTTCTACCAAGGACCCCTGGACCGACCCAGTGACCCTTTGTCTGGCCTAGAAACTTCCCCTAGGTAGTTCCACTACCACAGCAGGGCCACTTCTTCAACCCTATCCATCAGGAAGAGCTAGAGTGGTCATCGCCCAATTCCCAACAGCAGTTGTGGAGGTCCTGTTAGAGGGAGGATTGAGAGGTGAAGCTAGCTGGACTTCCTGGGTGAAGTGGGGACCTGGAGAACTTTTCTGTCTAGCTAGAAGATTGTAAACACACCAATCAGTGCTCTGTGTCTAGCTAAAGGATTGTAAATGTACCAATCAGCACTCTGTAAAAATGCACCAATAAGCACTCTGTGTCTAGCTAAAGGATTGTAAATGCACCAATCAGCATTTTACTCTGTAAAGTGGACCAATCAGCACTCTGTAAAATGGACCAATCAGCAGGACATGGGCAGGGACAAATAAGGAAATAAAAGCTGGCCACCCCAGCCAGCAGCAGTAACCTGCTCAGGTCCCTTTCCATGCTTTGGAAGCTTTGTTCTTTTGCTCTTCACAACAAATCTTGCTGCTCCTCACTCTGGTCCGTGCCACCTTTAAGAGCTGTAACACTCACTGTGAAGGTCTGTGGCTTCATTCTTGAAGTCAGCAAGACCAATAACCCACTGGAAGGAGCCAACTCTGGACACAGTAATTATGAAGATTAAATGAGATGATATACGTAAAAATTTTCCACAATGCTTGGTACAATGTTAGGTAAATATTATCTCCCTTCCTGATTGAAAAATCAAGTGAACATGTATAAGTCTTGTGTTCTAAAATAGAGTGTTACTGTATCTTATACTTATCCAATCTCTAGTTTGAAGGAAAATCTGACATCTATGCAAATGTTTTTAAAATGTAGAGTGTTATCTGTGTCTAAAACACTGTTGTTATCTTTCCTTTTGCACCCTGGAACACCTGGATCAAAGTTATCTCCTCAGAAACAAACAGAAAGTCTGTAGTGGTTGATCAATAAAGAGTAAAGACAGGAAGTTCTCAAAGCCTTAATGCCAGAATGCCAAACTACTATATTTTATAAAAGGAAAAGTCAGCCAGTGGCTATAAAAAGGAAAAGTCAGCAAGTGGACGGTGGTTCATGCCTATAATACCAGCCCTTTGGGAGGCCGGGGCAGGCAGACCACAAGGTATGGAGTTTGAGACCAGCCTGGCCAACATGGTGCAACCTATCTCTACTAAAAATACAAAAATTAGCCAGGCATAGTGGCTCATGCCTGTAGCCCCAGCTACTCGGGAGGCTGAGGCAGGAGAATTGCTTGAACCTGGGAGGCAGAGGTTGCTGTGAGCCGAGATCGCACCACTGCACTCCAGCCTGAGTGACAGAGTGAGGCTGTCTCAAATAAATAAATAAATAAATAAATAAATAATAAAAACAGAAAAAAATAAAAGCTCTGGGCTAACTATGTCCACTGGATAATTACAGTGTTTGCTAGTGCCTGTTGTTGGCAGTGGTTTGGAGTCATTGTGAAAAAAACCTGGAATGGAGCCAGGCAATTTTATTTAAGGAAGGAAGTTTGTTGGATGAAATTTATTCACAAAAGCAGTAATGGCCATGGTTTCTAACAAAAGGGAGACTTGAAGAAAACCAGGCTCGCAAAAAAAGTATTTTCTTACCCTTGATAACGAGGTCTATGTTGATAGCGACTGAATTGGAAACAGCTGACCTGCTGTTAACAAAATGCTCACATAGACTGCAAAGCTGGGAAGAAACACAGATAGACGTGCTTCCTAAGGGGCAACGAACATGCCAACACGCTCTCTTCAAACCTTATGACAGCTTGGGAAACCTCTGATGTTACCTTGTATTTTTGGGAAATGGGAAGCCAAAGAAAAAGAAAGAAAAGAAAAGAAAAATCCTGGGAAACCATCCAAGTTTTAAAAACATCTTCTCTCTTCATGGCCCTCCTGCTGTGATTTCAACTCTCTGCAAAGAAGGACAATCAATAGTTATTTTTAGATATTTAACACACCATGAGATTGGTAATTAACCAAGGCAATGCTTCTGAGAATAGTTTGTTTCTATAGAATATGATGGTAACATTTGCATGAAGGCGCTTCCCTCCTCTAAGAAAATGTTTGTTAGGTCATTGCAGACTTTAATCCCAGCCAGCCAAATACAAAGTTTGTGATTGTCTTGCTGTAAATTGCGTCCCTACCTTGTGTCCAGCCCAATGTGTCAGAATGAAACAGAAAGGACCAGAAAACCTGAGCAAGTGGACTGGCTAAGAGCAGGTGTTAGGCGGCACCAAATCATTGCTCTTTTGAAAATATTCTCTTGTGGAATAATAAAAGATGAATTAGAGCATAAAAGAATGAGAAATACATAAGCAAAAATGAGATAATAGTTGGTAAGCTATGTTGATAAAAGGTGAAGGAAAAATAAGATAATGTTGTGGGCCATTACATGTAAAAACAGAACACAAAAGAGGGAGCTCTCCAGCAAGTAAATCATTCCCATTTTATTCTAAACAAGCGTATAGGAATAGCAAAGATGATTATCTTATGTTTAATAAGCAGCAAGCTGATTTTTTGTTTCCAGTTTCTTTGAAGATGCAATCTTTTAAAATAGTTGTTTTCCTTTTTTTTCTCTGAGAGTGGGAGGTAGATTCTCCACATTCTCTGCCGAAGCTACCCTGTTTTCTTGTAATTGCAAGATCTGCTTCAGAGGCACTAAATCCATGGGAGAGGGATGCCAGGACATTAGCACATTGTGAACATCTGACCCCTGATTGGAGGAAATGATGAAAAATTAATGGGTACAGATGTGCCCATCCTGCGGTGGACAGATGTTCACTTTACACACCATTTACAATTCCCTGGTGTGTTTGACTATAGGATGATGAACACAACAGCTAAATGATATGAGGAGAAGCAAAAGTCCTAGAAAAAATAAAAGTTTACACTTGAGCAGGGCAACATTGTTCTCCATCAACCAGTACTGGGATAACTGACAGCCATCTGTTTGGGATGGGGCAGATGTCACACTCAAACTGACTGGGAATATCCTAACTCATGTGCTGGTCTCCTCAGAAAATGAGTCACTTTTAAATGTTTAGGCAGAGTCTAGGGCAGGTGAAGGTTATTTGTTTAATTTGGTGACCACTGGCTACCACCCATGGACATTTGTCAGAGGAGTGTTGTGGTCAGAGTAGGCTGTGCTTCTGCAGACTACCATACTTCCTGGATTTTTTTCAAAATGTGTAGATACCATGTGATACCCATTCCAACAAACATGTAAACAATTATGTTTTTTCTTGAATAACCTTACAGATTAATTTACAATTTCCAAGCAGAAAACATCTTCTGTGACAACATTTGTACCCGATTTGTTTAAACCCAACCCCACAAAGTTTTTCAAATAAGGTATAACACTGAAGATCTTTGTCATTCAATAAGTATTTGGTGAATATTTACTACATGCCAAGGAACATATTGAGGAGAATATCATAACACATACTATGCAACATCTAATATATAATGCATAAAATAATATATACAATATAATTATATGTTATTATCTGAACTTGTATTTGTTACATTTCATATGTCGCTACTTAAATTCTGTATAGAGGGTGTTTGTACATTGTCCAGGTGTTCAGTCCTTAGTTATATGGCAGAATCTGTGCAGCTATGTATGAAGTGTGCTGAAAGGGACATTTGGACAATAATTGCAATAATATTTCAGGAAAAAAAGGAGATTAATATGGTCTAAAACAAACAAGAATGGCTTTGTGGAAGAGAAATTATAGAGAGAGAGGACAAGAGAGAGGATAAGTAAAATGATAAACCAATTTTAAGGAATCACTTCCCCAACTCAAACTTAACTCTGTCAGTGTCATATCAAAAGAGGCACACAGATTAAATGAAGCATGGGGAATAACTATTAGAGGCAGTCTTGGACATGATTGTATCCTTACATGAGGTAGTCATTTGAATTCATCTCTAGGTTGCTGAGCCATGAACCAAGAGTTTAAATCAAGAACTACATGTCTTTAGTCTGTCCAAATAGGGCTCTTTCATAGAGCAAGAATATTTGAGATGTCCCAGAAGAGGTCACTTTGGAAAAACCAAAGTATAAAAATAGCATCTATGTTTAAAGTTTAAATTAAAAAAATAAACATATCTATCTGAAGAAAAGAAGGCTTGCTGATGATATAACAGTTTTTTAGATTCCCTACTAAAACTGGAAAAAGACGATAGATGCTTAAATCAAATAATGCAGGAAGTTGGATCAAAGTAGATGTGTCATTACAGTAGATTAGAACCCTAGAATGTTCTAAAAAAACAATATTTGAAATCCACTTCCTTTAAAATAGGACAGGTATTCCTCTAACTGGAATAGTTTATGAACCATGCTGTCTAAAGACGGAGAAAATGAATGAATGAATGAATGACTGTTTGGAGCGTTCTTGAAGAAATGGAATCCTAGGAGACTAAGGAACAAAAGCATTCAGTAAAGCCCACAGTATAGTTATTTCTTACAACATTTCTCAGATCACGTAATCTAAAATTTTCTCTCTCTTTATTCCTCTTGCTGATGTATCATCCTCATGTACTTCTTTCACTGCTGTTATAGATAATTGGTAGATTTGTTGGTTTTTTTTTTTTCACTAGTATAGTGCTTCTTCCCCAATAAAAAGGCAAGATTCTGAGTGCAGGGGTCTGGCTATTACCTCCCCCACATATAGTGCCTTCTTTTGTACATAGTAGATGTTCACTAAATACTTATGGAAAACAGCACCACACATGTCTTTGCTAAAGTGATGAGGGAAATGAAGTAAGATAGAATGAGAATATAGGATTCTCTCTTTACTTCAGAAAAGTCTTATTGGAATTACTTCAAATTTCTGCTGCCTTTTGCAGCGACATGGAGGGCAGAGTGGCAGCCAATATTCCTCTGAATGAAAACTCAGACGCCATGTAGGCTACCTCCTTCTAGGTTTTCTGATGATTGTTAGGTAACTCCTGGTCTGATCATTTTTGCTTGAGGAGTAGACCACCTTTCCTGAAATTATTATTATTTTTCTCTTCTATTATGCTTGTCCAATGTAGCACTTATACTTTAATGCTTTATGGATAAAATGGTCTCTGTCAGTCTGCACTTCTCATGCCTGGAGAAAGTTTTACTGCTTCATAAACTCCTGTAATGCCCCAGTGTTTAAAAAACATCTATCACTCCATCTGTGGGTCTTTATGGGTTCTGTGTACATTATTATTATTATTATTATTATTTTTGCAATGCAAGGCTGGTTCCTGAAGCAAAAAGAGACAGAGATAAATGGATTTTTGTATGCTAATAAATGTCAAGAATCCAGCTCAATTTATGCTGAGGTGGTATTAAATAGCTAAAGCAAATTGTAGAATATTTCACAGGCAATAGCTTTAAGCACTAGGAAGGAACTGTAATATAAGATTTCCTCTTTATCAGTGGTTACAGAAATATAACTATTTTATTCACTGGTTTGGGATGGAGAATCTTTATAGATGTTGTGTCTTGATTTTTTCCCTCCTGACAGATGCTCAGAGGCCCCATGCCTGATGAGTCAGTGAACAGGGGACATTGAACATGACCCACTTCTGCCACCCATTCCACACCAAACAACTCTGTGTGACCTACAAAATCTTAAAGGCATCTTTTCAAGATGTAAGCTGAAGGAAGATATGTAGGATTTCAGGTATGAAATTTATCTCTCTAATCTGTTTTAGGACTGTGTTAGCCACAAGCTGAAGATTTCTGTCAAGGATGTTTATGCAAGCATGTGTGTGTGTGTGTGTGTATGTGATTATGCACATAGGAACATGTGTGCACTGGGGATGTCTGTATGTGTGCAGGTGACCCCGAATGGCCGGTGAAAAGGTGTCTTATCCATAGTGTTGGAGGTCCCAAGTGGCTACTTCTCTCTGAGAAGCTGCTGAGTCACTGCCTGCAATGGCTGTGAGTGTGGGCAGCAATTCAGTCTCCTATCATCCCAGGCATCTGCAGGGAGAATAAGAAAAGCATCACCTGTCCTCTGGCCAGGAAGGTGGGAATAGCTTGATTACCTTTTGGTGGTACTCATACCAAATAAGCATGTAACTGCCACTTCACTCCCTATTTCTCTACTATGGTACACGGAAACCTTATTTTCAGAAGCTTTGAGTGAGTAAATGAGCATCTGTTTCTGCACTGCTGAACAATTTGTCGTGTTTTGTTCAGAAAGTATTTACTAAGTAGTTTATTTATGCTCTGTACTTTGATAACAGCTACAATGAATAAACATATAACAATAGTAACAAAAAAATGGGAGTGGGTGCAGGGATACTTGGGTAATTTTAGCCAAATAATGCAAACAAATAACACAGAAAGCTGGCACATGGGAACCCAGCAGCTCCTCCAAGATTGTTCCCTTGAAATTAGATCCATCTCACAAACTTTGCATCTCTACAGCTTGCTAGTGTGTGTTGAGCAAATGCATAAGGCGCACCCCTCCAGGTGCAGGATCAAAAACCAAAGCATAAAACACAAACACAAGCCACAAAAGAGTTTATTTCTGACCCCAAATGATGTGATTTTTAAAAGGGAAAGAGAAGTAATGGTCTGTTAGTATTGATAAAAAGTGAGTGTAGTGGGAGGAAAGTAGAAAAAATGTTATCTTATGTACTTTCCAGGGTTATTGCATCAAGAAAGAGCATATGTGTACATGGACTTTGTAAAGTGGATTACACTTTGCAAGGTAGCCATTATGTGTTAGGTGTGAGGAGTGCAGACAAATGACAGATAGGAAGTTGACTCAGGTGTAAGTGATGCTTGCAGAAAGAGTGCTAAAGAGGAACATCTCCTGGTCGGGAGCATGTACAGTGCCTGCTTGGCCTTGATGTTCTCTGGCCCATGCTCTTTCTACTTGCAAAGCACCAAGCACCGACCAGCACAAAATTGGGACCCAATGAAAGCGGACTTTTTTGACTGTTTTTCATATTATTAGCATTGAAATTCAAATCGTGGCCTTGTAATCTCTGAAAAGCAGTATCAGATCCCCAGCTGAGGTCACTCCAGGATGTGACACAACAAACAACTTTAGAATAAAGGCATTGATTTACAAGCCTATAGGTGCAATCCAACCATGAGTGATGCTGAAAACAAAAGCACATATTGCAGTCTTTATACCAAACTATTTGGGTGTGGGGAGAGCCTTTCTGCACCTGCGTTAGTGAGCTCCATTCTGGTTGCTATGTGTCAAGGAAGATATGACACAGCTGGAGTGTCAGTCCTTGCCTGAGGACCAGCTGTCAGAAGGATCAAAAATCTGCTGTCTTTAGCATGAGTCAATAATTGCTGAGACTGCCATCCTGTCACAATAGGGTCTGATTAATCTGCTGCCTGGGTAAATCTTCCCAGGAATGGCTCATCCCTCTAATCTTGTGGAGAGAGTCCAGTCTCCATGCCTGCATTTCTCTCCTGGTTTCTAGTCTGTACACTAGCTCCTTTGATGGGTGGGAGCCTAGTCCAGTTCTAAGACTTGAGTCCTCTCCCTCTCTGCAGAGGATAGACACAGCTAACAGTGCCTTCAGCTCAACTGGGGGCCCAGCTTCATTCAAAAATTTCTCTATTAAATAAGATATTCTTGTTCTGGATTATGTTTTTTTTTCCCCCTTAGATTTACAATGAGTAAGCACTGAAAAATGTGTTGTTGAAAAGCTAGTAGAGAATGTTCTGCTTCTTCAAATGTGGAGGTTTGAATTTTTATTTTCTGAATAACTGTTCTCCCAAAGACTTCGCTAAAATAGTTATGATTAAGAATTCCGATCTCAAAGCAGAGGCAGAAAATTGGTATCTGGGGGAGATCACTTTCTTTTGGGAGAGGCTTATTAATGTAAGCTGAAATTTGAGGAGGAAAACGGACACAACTCCACTTCTCTTTTTGGTCCATTGAACTGGATAGGGAGCTCTATGATTGAGTGACGAGTACTCTTAATTGTGAAACTTTATGAGAAAAATTTATGGGTCTCTATTCTTGAGCAAAGCCCTTTGGCAGGCAACAAAATATGACATAGCATTAGCAAGAAAGCTGCTCTCTCTGCTTCTGCACAGAACCCAGCTCTGCTTTGGTTCCCTGAGAAATGGCAGCTTTGGGATGGACCAGATGAGACTGCACCCCTGTCTCAGGCATTGCAGTCTCCTGATGGTCACTCTGAGCAGTGGGGCAGGGGAGACATCATGGGATATAACAAGTGGGGCCAATGTAGAAGAGGATGTATGTCATGTGGTGTTTGCAGCCAAATGATTGGTCTTTGGGCACATGTGAGGTACCACTTAGGAAACCACTGGGAAAACTGAAGAGGGTATATATCAAGCTATTTTGATGCTACTGGGCCAAGAGAACTTAACTTGCACCTAAAGCCACAATTCTACTACCTATTTGATGAAGACAGATTGTTGTTGTTTGGTGAATCCTACTGCTCATTAGATAGGCATTTAGATCATCAGCACCAATTTTCATCTACCTTAAGCCTGCTTTGGGCATTAGTTGTGTTGAGTCTGCTGATAAGCAGGCTAATTCTTGGAACCATAGGCCAAACGTTGTTCCATTTCTGGGTGCAAAGCCTATAGATTCATGATATGGAATACATTTGGTAAGAGAATCTGAAATGATTGAGAGATTATAGGTTCAAAGGCTACCATGTGAAGGGAGATAAATGGTGAAGAGTCTTAAGTATATAAAGACAAAGCAAAAGGTGATATAATAACACATCTATGAAAAAGCAAAGTGCATAATTAGATGTGTTTATGAAAGCATAGGCTAAAAGAATTATGAAGCTTCATTGAAAAGTTAAAACAAAGGCGTGTAACAGAAAATAGTATGCACTTCGTTAGTATCTCAACATAGAAAGTAATACATAACTTGTTAACTTGTCATACAGCCTTCAGCCATTTTTTTTTTTTTTTTGGAGTGTTGAAAATATATTTTAAAGTGGGATGCGGTGGCTCATGCCTATAATCCCAGCACTTTGGGAGGCCAAGGCAGGCAGATCACGAGGTCAGGAGATAGAGACCATCCTGGCTAACATAGTGAAACCCCATCTCTACTAAAAATACAAAAAATTAGCCAGGCCTGGTGGCGGGCACCTGTAGTCCCAGCTACTCAGGAGGCTGAGGCAGTAGAATGGTGTGAACCTGGGAGGTGGAGCTGGCAGCAAGCCGAGATCACACCACCGTACTCCAGTCTGGGTGACAGAGTGAGACTCTGTCTCAAAAAAAAAAAGAAAAAGAAAAAGAAAAAGAAAACAGAAGATATATTTTAAATGTTTCGAGGTAAGGAGTTAGTGCAGAGGGTTATGATCTGGGGATTTATCCGCAACTTCCGAGTTGATGCCAGGGACAACAACCATTTTCCTTCCACATAGTGTCTGGTGCCATTGCCTTAGAAACATCTTGGTTGCATAAACCATAGAAAGAATCAGAGTTAATGTTTACAATTGTTTTAGTTTTTTTTTAGCACCATTTTAATAATTCATGAACTTGATCATACTCTTTCAAATCGCAAAAGAATTAACTTTTATATGAGTCTTGCAACAAACTAAAGTCCTATAGTTAGGCAAAAACATATTGGCTACATTAATTCAACTGGCGAATTCCTCAAGTATGATTCTACATTTCCCAGAAATAAACATGTTTAGTATATTAAAAAATGTTGAACTTCAATCTAACAAACATTTATTGATCTCTTAATATCTTCCGGGCCTATGCTAGTACTAAAATTTAGAGCTAAATAGGATGAGACCCTGCTTATAGTATTTGAACTGACAGAAAATATTCAGAGCTATCTTTATTTCCTCATTGAGTTTTTAAATTTTCTTTCAAGAGATCTAGAAATATGAAGTTGACATTACAGATTCTAGAGACAAATTTATTAAATGCCCCGCCTCCAACTTTGATCTACTCTTTGAGAAATGTTTTCACCATTATCTTAGGAGGACTTCCTAGCCATAGGACCTGAATTGTTATGGATGCTGCTTAAAGTGTATCGTTTGAGCTTCCTGTCTCCAGTAGGCCAGGGTAGGGGGAGTTTGAGATGCAGGGAAGGGAAGAGAATAAGAGAAGTAGTTTCTTTTCAAAACAGAAAAAAGGAAGGAAGGACAGAGGGAAGGAGGGAGGGAAGGAGACAGGAAAACGGCAAACAAGCTAGATATTCTGTACACTGTACATATTCTGGGTGTTGGCAAATCATATTTAAAGAGCATAACCTTCAGACCTCTCTATGTTTTTAAGCAAAAGTCAATTTATATGATAACTCTAAAATTGAGTATCTGTCTATATTAAAAAAGTAATGTCATGACCAAGAAATACCAAAAATATTGATACAGTTAAATTAGTGTCTAAAATGTTATGAATGCATTTCCTAGTTTAAAATATGCTAGCAGAAAGTATGTATTTACACCTCAGAATAGCATACAAAAAAGAAATTTCTGCCAAATTTTTGGTAAAAAACTAGTAAACATGCCAAATCTGCTTGATTTCCAGGATGTCTCAGGACAATGTATATTAGAATTTAATAAAATTGAAAGAGATTTTTAAACATAGATATTCTAGTGTTTAAAATAGAAAATATTGTTATTAACAATATTTAATAGAAACAAAATAGAATTAAATGGAAAAAATTGTTATTAACACAAGAGGAGAATGGTGAAATTGGCAAGTAGTCATAGTTAGGACAGTTGATTCCATTCCTAAGAGGTTTGAACTAGCTCCAATATGCAAATTTTTAAGACAATAGCTAAAAGTTCTTATTGTTTCCCATGGCTCTAGTAACTTGGCCAATACAGAAAGAAGCTGAATTTCTGTAGTTAAAATTATACCTATCCTTTGAAAGGAAATGGGATAGCGCTAGAGAGTATTTTCCAGAAGACTGAATGGAGAGGAATTTATATTGTTATTTCAATGAGTAATTCCTATAGCCTCTACCAGCTCCAAACTTCTAAGTGGTAATATGTGATACTAACCTATGTTAGCACTGAAGAAATTCACTTCCCTAGCATAAATAGCTGCTTAGTGAAAGAACTCCTTAGCACCAGTTCAATGCCTTTTGCACTTCACTTTGTTACCTCCCACTCCCAATTGGGGCACACAAGACTTACTTATACATAATTACTTCTTGAGAATTAGCTTAAAATTCAATTATAGCTGGCTGCAAAAGTCATTTGGTGGCCAAGTATGTCTTAGTAAAAGGAAGTTTTGATATATCACACATATATCCCATTTTATTTGTTTCACATGGAAGAATGGAGATAGACTCTTTACAGACCAAGAGATTGAAAGTGTCCTGTTGTAATGTAAAGTTAGAATCTCTCTTATTCCTTCTTCCATGGCCACTTTAGAGGAAAAGTTATGACAGCTCAGGCAGATGTGTGAATGCATAGGCTTTTGATTTAGATAAACCTTCCTATGTTGCAACTCCAAACTTAGTGAATCTGACCAATTTGCTTAAGTTACCAAGGTCTCAGCTTGGATATCTCTAAAACGAGGTTCATAGTACCAGTCTTACAGAAATGTTGTGAAGATGAAATAGCATATGTGAAACACTGAAATCAATGAAGTATTGAGTAGACATTCAATAAATGATAGCTCTCATATCTTTTTTCTAATATGAAACATTAATATGATTAATTAATAATGTTGGTTGCCTGGAGCTTTTTTTTTTTTAATTAATGAGCTCCTTTAGTTTTATGCAAAGTTTATCTTAGGGAGACACCAGTTTTCATATGAATGTTCTTGTACACAACTTTTTTTTTGTTTGTTTTGAGATGGAGCATCTCGCTCTGTCACCAGGCTGGAGTGCAGTGGCATGATCTTGGCTTACTGCAACCTCTGCCTCCCAAGTGATTCTGCTACATCAGCCTCCCGAGTAGCTGGGATTACAGGCATGCACCACCACACCCAGCTAATTTTTTGTGTGTTTTTAGTAGAGATGGGGTTCCACCATGTTGGCCAGGATAGTCTCAATCTCTTGACCTTGTGATCTGCCTGCCTCGGCCTCCCAAAGTGCTGGAATTACAGGCATGAGCCACCACACCTGGCCCTCAACTCTTTTTATTACAAGGTAGTTTAGGAAAAGAATTGGGATTCATGAGACCCAGAGGATGCTTTCATAAGCTTTGTCACTAAATACAGTGAGGGTGCAATCATGTCTCCCTCAGCAGGGGCCCAGGACTCAGGCCAGAAGCCACCCAGAGAGTGTCAGTGCTGGCATATTTTGCTGAAGGGGTTCAATCGATATTAATCCTTGAATATTACTTATAGAGTTAATGAGGAAGAAAATGTGATTAATCCAGACAAAAAAGAAAAAAAAAACATTTCTCAACTGAGGGAAAAATTCCTTTGAGCATAAACAGATTGCACTATTTATACATGAAATATTTTTTGCATCTATAAACTTACCATGCTCAAGTATTCTAATTAATCGTGGTGGTTGCCAGGGAAACTAAACTAACTCAATTATAGGTCTGCGGGAAGGTACAGTATATTTATGACTGTGAATCAGGTAGTTTTCTGTGCAAAAACTAAAACTGAACAGATGCTTGAAGGTTTTAAATGTTCTACAGAACACACTGTTATCTAGATAGTTTTCCTTAAATAATCTCTTGATTTTCTTTCTTCATAACAACTTGGTTTGGGAACATGGGCAGTGAATGTGACAGATTAGAAGAGACAATGAGGAACATGATCAGCAAAAAACCACAGGAAATGACTGAATTAGGAGCCTATGAGTTGCATTGAAAGAGAGCCATAATTCTATACCATTTGTGTTTCACTACCTTATCTAAAATGCAAGATCTAAATAATACTGAGGAGAGAGGCCATTTCTCTCACTGTCCCATCTCCAAGGAGAAGGAAGAAGTAAAAGCTGAAAAACAACAGACTGATCAGCACCACTAGCCAGGCCTGTAGCTTAAAGATTAACCCCCACCCTAACTACCTGTGCTATCTATAGATCACAGACAATGGTATGGAGAAATACTTGCATTGCTTACCCCCACCACCAACGTATGCGGACATAGTCACATACCCCATGCTTGCTCAATCTATCAGGACCCTGTCACATGGAACCCTCAGGGTTGTAAGCCTTTAAAAGGGCCAGGAACTCTTTCTTTGGGGAGCTCAGTTCTTGAGATGCAAGTCTGCTGATGACCCTGGCCAAATAAAGCCTCTTCCTTCTTTAACCTGTGTCTAAGGGGTTTTGTCTATGGCTTGTCCTGCTACATTTCTTGGTTCCCTGACCGGGAAGTGAGGTGGTTGATGGATGGTGGAGGCAGCCCCTTAGGCAGCTTAGGTTGCCCTGCAAAGCATCCCTGTGGAGGACTCTGGCTAGCTTGAGTGACATGGATCCTAAGAGCGCTCCCAGGTAGGTACTTGCCCCAGTGGAACGCCTCATCAGAGCAGTGCACGGCAGACTCCTGCAGAGGATCAACTCAGTGACTGAACATCCAGAAGGAACCTGTGCTTGGAGTCTGGACATCTGGAATATGGTAAGACCGGTCCTGGGAACTTGCCCTCTCCATTTGAGTGGAAGCATGGCCTGATCACGCACGGTGTGCCCTTATTGGCACTTTGGTCTCAGTTTTGATTTGATTTTGATTTGGCTTGGCTTGTTTGAAGAAACGAGAATGAAAATGAGTGAATACTTGTGATTGACAAGAATCTCATCTTGCAGTGTGAGTGTTGTTCTTTCTTTTCTTGTCTTGGGAAGGAGATGGGTAAAATGCAGAGTAAGCTCACTCCATTAGAAACTATTTTAAAGAATTTCAAAAAAGGTTTTAATGGAGACTATGGAGTTACTATGACACCAGGGAAACTTAGAACTTTGTGTGAAATAGACTAGCCGGCATTAGGAGTGAGTTGGCCATCAGAAGGAAGCCTAGACAGGTCCCTTGTTTCAAAGGTATAGCACAAGGTAACTGGTAAGCCAGGATACCCAGACCAGTTTCCATACATAGACACTTGGTTACAGCTGGTTTTAGACTTCCCACCGTGGTTAAGAGGACAGGCAGCAGCAGTACTAGTGGCAAAGGGACAGATAGCCAAGGAAGAATCACACTCCACCTGCTGAGGGGAGTCAGCTCCTAAAGTCCTGTCTGACCCAACATCAGAGGATTAATGGCAAGAAACAGCACCAGTGCCCCCCACCCCACACTTTCACCAAGAATGGAGCCCTCCCACTCCTGAGCCCACTGCGCCAGAGCTTCCACAAGGCCTACATGCCCCTAGGCCACTCAGAGTAGAAAAGAATGGATGTGAGACCTTGGGAGAAACTCCTCCCTTGGCAGCTCATTTGAGGTCTAAAACTGGGATACAAATGCCCCTGAGAGAGCAACGGTATACTGGGGTATACGAGGATGGGCATATGGTGGAAGGGCATGCCTTTGTGTACCAACCCTTCACCTCTGCCGATCTTCTCAATTGGAAAAACAATACCCCATTCTATACCAAAAAGCCTCAAGCTATAATTGATTCTCTCTAAACCATTATCCAGACCCACAACCCTACTTGAGCTGATTGCCACCAGTTGCTCATATACCTCTTTAACACGGATGAAAGGTGAAGGGTGCTCCAAGCAGCAACTAAGTGGCTAGAGGAACATGTTCCAGCTGATTACCAAAATCCCCAAGAGTATGTGATCCAATTACCAGGAACAGACCCCCAGTGGGTCCCAAATGAAAGACAGGGTAGGCAAAGGCTAAACTGGTAAAGGGAAGCCCTCCTGGAAGGGTTAAAGAAGGGAGTTCAGAAGGTCACAAGTGTTAAAAAGTCTCTGAGGTTATTCAACAAATAGAAGAGAGTCCAGCACAATTTTACGAGAGACTAAGTGAGGCCTATGATATGTATACCCTCTTTGATCCTAAAAGACCTGAAAAATCAGTGCATGATTAACATGGCTTTAGCATGTGCACATGTTTGATGACTTTGCATTATCAAAGTGCAGAAGACATTAGAAGAAAACTACAGAAACAGACTGGGTTTGCAGGCATGAATACTTCACAGTTATTGGAGATAGCCAACCAGGTGTTTGTGAATAGAGATGCGGTAAGCTGCAGAGAGAACCACAGAGAGAGCGAATGCCAAGCCCAGCAAAACACCAACCTGCTAGCTGCAGCTATTAGAGGGGTCCCCAGAAAGGGGTGAGAGAAAGGGGGCACCAGGAAAAATACCCAGTCTGGTCATCCATGCTTGCAGTGTAACCAGTGTGCTTACCGTAAGGAAATAGGACATTGGAAGAACAAGTGCCCCCAGTTGAAAGGGAAACAAGGTGACTCTGAGCAGCAGGCCTCGGACAAGGATGAAGGGGCTTTGTTCAATCTGGCAGATGGGTTACTGGACTGAGGGGGATGCGCTAATGTGCCCCCAAAGAGCCCATGGCCAGGATGACAGTCGGGGGCAAGGACATTGAGTTTCTTGTCAATACTGGTAACCACTCCAGTCACCCCCTTATCCAAAAAGACTATTGATATAATCAGAGCCACAGGGGTTTCAGCAAAGCAAGCTTTCTGTTTGCCCTGAACCTGCACTGTGGGGAGCATGAGGTAATTCACCAGTTCCTGTACATGTCTGACTGCCCCTTTCTTTTACTGGGAAGGGACCTACTTACCAAGCTGAGAACCACTATCTCTTTTACAAAGCATGGCTCTTTACAGCTAAAGTTACCTGGAACAGGAGTCATCATGGCCCTTATGGTTCCTCGGGAAGAAGAATGGAGACTCTTCTTAACCAAGCCAGGCCAAGAGATAGGACCAGCCTGGCTAAGCGGTGGCCAAAGGTGTGGGCAGAAGACAACCCTCCAGGGTTGGCAATCAACCAAGCCCCTGTACTCATAGAAGTGAAGCCTGGGGCCCAGCTGGTCAGGCAACAACAGTACCTGGTCCCCAGAGAAGCTCTTGAGGGCATCCATGTCCATCTTAAGCACCTGAGGGCCTTTGGAATTATAGTCCCTTGTCAGTCTCCATGGAACACTCCCCTCCTACCTGTTCCCAAGCTGGGGACCAAGGACTGTAGGCTGGTACAGGATTTGCCCATGGTCAATGAAGCTACAGTGATTTTGCATTCAATGGTACCTAACCCGTACACATTGTTGGGGTTACTGCCAGCTGAGGACAGCTGGTTCACCTGCTTGGACCTAAAAGACACTTTCTTTAGCATCAGACTAGCCCCTGAGAGCCAAAATCTGTTTGCCTTTCAGTGGGAGGATCTGGGGTCAGGTGTGACCACTCAGTACACTTGGACCCGGCTCCCCCAATGGTTCAAGAACTCCCCCACCATCTTTGGAGAGGCACTGGCTCGAGACTTCCAGAAGTTTCCTGTCAGATACCTAGGCTGTGTGCTGCTCCAGTACATCAATGACCTCCTGCTGGGACACCCCACAGCAGTCGGGTGTGCCAAGGGAATGGATACCCTGCTCCAGCACCTGGAGGACTGTGGGTATAAGGTGTCCAAGAAGAAAGCTCAGATCTGCAGATAGCAGGTATGTTACCTGGGATTTGCTATCTGATCAGGGAAAGCGCAGCCTGGGATCAGAAAGAAAGCAAGTCATCTGTGACCTGCCAGAGCCTAAGACCAGAAGGCAGGTGAGAGAATTCTTAGGAGCTGTAGTGTTCTGCAGGTTGTGGATCCCAAACCTTGTAGTATTGGCTAAGTCCCTATATGGAGTCACAAAGTGGGGAGATAAGGAACATTTTGAATGGGGGTCCCAACAGCAACGAGATTTTCATGAGTTAAAAGGAAAACTCATATCGGCCCCAACCCTGGGGCTACCTGACCTGACAAAACCTTTTACACTATATGTGTCAGAGAGAGAAAAAATGGCAGTTGCAGTTTTGACCCAGACTGAGGGGCCCTGGCTGAGGCCAGTGGCCTACCTCTCTAAACAACTAGATGGGGTTTCTAAGGGTTGGCCCCCATGTTTGAGGACCTTGGCAGCAACAGCCCTGCTAGCAAGAGAAGTGGATAAGCTCTTTGGCAAAACCTAAACATAAAGGCCCCCCATGCTGTGGTGACTTTAATAAATACCAAAGGACACCATTGGCTAATGAATGCTAGAATAACTAGATACCAAAGTTTGCTCTGTGAGAATCCCCGCATAACCATTGAAGTTTGCAACACCCTGAACCCCACCACCTTGCTCCTGGTATCAGAGAACCCAGTTGAACATAACTGTGTAGGGGTGTTGGACTCAGTTTATTCTAGCAGGCCTAACCTTCGAGACCATCCTTGGACATCAGTAGACTGGGAGCTGTATGTGGACGGAAGCAGCTTCATCAACCCTCAAGGAGAGAGGTGTGTGGGATATACAGCGGTAACCCTGGACGTTGTCATTGACCCAGGGCACTTCAGCCCAGAAGGCCGAACTCATTGCTTTAATTTGGGCCTTAGAGCTAAGTGAAGGTAAGACTGTAAGCATTTATACTGACTCTCGGTATGCCTTTTTAACTCTCCAAGTGTATGGGGCATTATACAAGGAAAAAGTCCTGTTAAACTCTGGGGAAAGAAACATAAAGTATCAGCAAGAGATCTTGCGATTCTTGGAGGCATTGTGGAAGCCCCAAAATGTGGCAGTCATGCACTGAAGAGGACACCAGCAAGCTTCCACCTCAATTGCCTTGGGGAACTCCTGAGCTGACTCAAAGGCTCAAAAAGCAGCATCCACCCCATACGAGGTGTCAGTCACAGCCCCCCTGCTCCCTCAGGCACCTGACCTTGTGCCTACTTATTCTAAAGAAGAGAAGGACTTTCTCCAGACAGAGGGAGGACAGGTGATAGAAGAGGGATGGATCTGATTACCAGATGGAATTGCCATGCCACAGCTGCTAGGGGCCACAGTCGTACTGGCTGTGCATGAGACCATCCACTTAGGCCAAGAGTCACTTGAAAAGTTGTTAGGCTAGTACTTCTACATCTCACATCTCTCAGCCCTTGCCAAAACAGTGGCGCAGCAGTGTGTCACCTACTGGCAGCACAATGCTAGGCAAGGTCCAAATGTCCTGCCCGGCATACAATCTTATGGAGCAGCCCCCTTTGAAGATCTCCAAGTAGAATTCACCGAGATGCCCAAATGTGGAGGTAACAAGTATTTGCTAGTTCTAGTGTGTGCCTACTCTGGGTGGGTGGAAGTCTATCCAACCGATAGACCGAGAAAGCTCATGAAGTAACCTGTGTGCTTCTCTGAGACCTCATTCCTAGGTTTGGACTGCCGTTATGAATCAGCTAAGACAACGGGCTGGGATTTGTGGCTGACTTGGTACAGAAGACAGCAAAGGTATTGGGGATCACATGGAAACTACATACCACCTACTGACTACAAAGTTCCTGAAAGGTGGAGTGGGTGAATCAGACTATCAAAAATAGTTGAAGGAAAATGTGTCAAGAAACAGGATTAAAGTGGGTACAAGCTGTCCTTATGGTATTGCTTAACATTAGACGTACCTCTTCTAAAATAACAGGATATTCCCCTTATGAAATATTATATCATAGGCCCCCTCCCATACTAAGGGGACTCCCAGGCACTCCTTGAGAGCTAGGTGAAATTGAGTTACAGTGACAGCTACAGGCTTTAGGGAAAATTACACAAACAATTTCAGCCTGGGTAAATGAGAGGTACCCCATCAGCTTATTCTCCCCAGTTCACCCTTTCTCCCCAGGTGATCAGGTGTGTATCAAGGATTGGAATGTATTCCCCCTTGTGGCCATGGTGGAAAGGACCCCAGACCATCGTCTTGACCACTCCCACAGCTGTAAAGGTAGAGGGAATCCCGGCCTGGATCCACCATAGATGGGTAAAACCTGCAGCACCTGAGACCTGGGAGGTGAGACCAAGCCCAGGCAACCTCTGCAAAGTGACCTTAAGAAAGATGACAAGCACTGTTCCAGTCACACCTGAAAGATGACTGGTCCCTGCACAGCCAAAGCATGAGGAAACTCATCATGGGTCTCATTTTCCTTAAATTTTGGACTTGTACAGTAAGGACTTCAACTGACCTTCCTCAGACTGAGGACTGTTCTCAGTGTATACATAAAGTTACTGAGGTAGGGCAAAAGGTTAAAACAGTCTTTCTGTTTTATAGTTATTATGAATACATGGGAACTCTAAAAGGAACTTGTTTATATAATGACACCAAGTATAAGGTATGCAGTCCAGAAGATGGACAACCTAGTGTTTGTTATAACCCATCTGAACCCCCCATGGCCACAGTATTTGAAATAAGGTTGAAGACTGGGAACTGGGAAAAAGCCAATATGAGTAAAGTAATAAATAGAAGAGAAGGAAAAGGAGTCCCCAAACAAATTATCTTAAAATTTGATGCCTCTGCAGCAATCAACAGTGACCCATATGGAAATAGAATAAGACGTGGCTCTCTAGATTGGAAAGGAGCTATATAGTAGAAAATAAGTTTGTTTGTCATGAATTAGGACTGTGTAGTGTTAACTGGTCCTGTGTAATTTAAGCCACCTGAAAAGAAGATGAGAAAGACCCTGTCCACCTTCAAAAAGGAAAGAGTAACTCTTCCTGCACTAGTGGTCACTCTAATCCATTAGAACTTCTAATTACCAATCCCCTTGATCCCCGTTGGAAAACAGGAGAGTATATAACTCTAGGAATCAATGGAACTGGACTGAATCCCTGAGTAAATATTTCAGTCCAAGCGGAGGTCCCGAGGCACTCTCCCAAAACAGTGTTTCAGACCTTTTGTGATGAGCTGAAATCTGCCATCACCAGAGCTTCCAAAAAGAAAAAAGAGATGAAGAACTTGTTTCTCCAGTTAGCAGAAAATGTAGCTCATTCCCTCAATATTACCTCCTGTTATGTATGTGGGGGAACCACTGTAGAAGACTAATGGCCTTGGGAAGCCCGAGAATTGGTGCCTACTGATCCAGTTCCTGACATAATTCCAGTCCAGAAGGCCCAAACTAGCAACTTCTGGTTCTTTAAAACCTCGATTATTGGACAATACTGCATAGCTAGAGAGGGAACAGACTTCACCATCCCTGTAGGAAGGCTCAATTGCCCAGGACAAAAGTTGTATAAGAGCAGGACAGGGACAGTCACCTGGTGGAGTCTCAACCACACTGGAAATAATCCATTCAGTAAATTTCCCAAGTTACAGACTGTTTGGGCCCATCCAGAATCTCATCAAGACTGGACGGCTCCCACTGGACTATACTGGATATGTGGGCATAGAGCCTACACCAAATTACCTGACCAATGGGCAGGGAGCTGTGTCACTGGCACCATTGAGCCATCCTTTTTCTTGTTGCCTGTGAAAACAGGTGAGCTCCTAGGTTTCCCTGTCTATGCCTCCTGAGAAAAGAGAAGCATAGCTATAGGAAATTGGAAAGATTATGAGTGGCCCTCCAAAAGGATCATACAGTACTATAGGCCTGCCACATGGGCACAAGACAGCTCAGGGGATACCAAATCCCCATCTACATGCTCAACTGGATCATACGGTTAAGGCCATCTTAGAAATAATCACTAGTGAAACTGGCAGAGCTTTGACTCTTTTGGCCTGGCAGGAAATCCAAATGAGAAATGCCATCTATCAGAAGAGGTTGGCCTTAGACCATTTGCTAGCAGCTGAAGGAAGAGTCTGTGAAAAATTCAACTTGACCAATTGCTGTCTGCAAATAGATGATCAAGGACAAGTAGTCAAAAACATAGAGACATGACAAAGCTGGCACATGTGCCCATAAGGTTTGGCATAGGTTTGATCCTGGATCCCTGTTTGGAAAATGGTTTCCAGCTCTAGGAGGATTTAAAACTCTTATACTAGGAATAATAATAGTGTTAAGAACCTGCATGTTACTCCCTTGTATATTACCCGTATTTCTCCAGTTACTAAAGGGTTTTTTTACTACCTTGTTTCCTCAAAAGACCTCAGCACAAGTGTATTACATGAATCACTATAGATCTGTCTCACAGGAAGATCTAGATAGTGAGGATGAGAGTGAGAACACCCACTAGTGAGTGAGGTTCTCAAAGGGGGGAATGAGGAGCAAGGCCATTTCTTACTGTCCCCTGTCTCCAAAGAGATGGAGGAAGTAAAAGCTGAAAAACAACAGACTGATTGGTGCCACTGGCCAGGCCTGTAAGTTAAAGATTAACCCCCACCCTAACCACTTGTGCTATATATACATCGCAGACAATGGTATGGAGAAATATTTGCATTGCTTACCCCTACCGCTAACATATGTGGACATAGTCACATACCCCATGCTTGCTCAATCTATCATGACCCTGTCACATGGACCCCTTCGGGTTGTAAGCCTTTAAAAGGGCCAGGAACTCTTTCTTCAGGGAGCTCAGTTCTTGAGACACAAGTCTGCCAATGCTCCTAGCTGAATACAGCCTCTTCCTTCTTTAACCCAGTGTCTGAGTGGTTTTGTCTGTGGCTCGTCCTGCTACAATACAATAAGTAAGATGGAAGCAGCTTTAAGGGAAAAAAATTAAAAACATAGAACTAGTGAGTTTAGCTAAAGTAACTGTTAGAGGAAATTGTGGAAAATTGATGACATTTGGCTAAAGGATGCAGGAATGTCCACACCTGCATCTATAACAACTCTTCTTCTCATAAACATCTCATTCACTGCAAAGAACTACTAGCAAATGAGATCAATGAAACTCAAGGGAGAAAGTGTGATCAGGTTTGAGAAAGTTTCTAACATGGCATTTTCATTAGTAAAGCACTTGTAATTATTATTGTTAAAAACTACAAGTTATGTAATTGTTTTCAGGAACAATATAATCTTATTTACCATATAAACAAAATTGACTGCTTTTCTGAAGCCCGGACCTACCATCCGCCCATCCATTAATCCACCCTTTTAGTCAATTAAAAATTATTTATTGATTTCCTTCTTTGTGCTTGGTCCTGTGCTAGATCTTTGGTATACAATAATGAATAGAATTTCTAAACAGTGAATTTATAATATTACCAGTGAAGCAAATCATAAACTGATAATTATAGAAATAAATGTTTAATAAATTAGAGCTTTGGGAGTAGGTCTTAGAATGACTTAATGGGAGCTCAAAGCTTAGTCTCTTCTGTCTCCATAAAGAATCCATCCTCTGGATGAATTACCACTTCTATCATTAATTTCATTATGCATAGTAATGTTCTTGCTTTAAAGTCTACTTTTTATACTACTGATCTGTTCCTGTTATCTTTCTGTGAGTGCTACAATCTGTATGTATTTTTAAATGAGTAATTTAAGGGGTATCTCTTATAAGTAGCATATAACTGAATATATTCTAAAATCAGTCTGGTAATCTAGTTTTTAATTGGAATATTTATTCTATTCAAATTTAATGTGATTACTTATGTATTTGGTTTTAATCATACCATCTTGATATTTGTTTTCTTTTTATTTCACTTATTGTATTCCCTTTCTTCTCCTTCTCACCTTTTTTTGAATCAATTAGTATTTTTCTAATCATTATTCAAATTTCCCACTCTATTAGTTTGCAAATTGTACATTTTTTATTTTTCATTTGTTATTCTAGAGATAATAAGATGAATCCACGGCTTGTTAAAGTCTGGTATAAATGGAAATGTTCACCACTTTCCAGACCATCCAAAGACCTAAGAACACAATTCCCTTTACTCTTCTTACCTTTTGTGTTATTTTGTATTTCACTTATATTCTGACTCAAAAAACTGATTTCATGGAATCAGTATTTCTGATTTTGTATGTGTATAAGAACATTATTTATTGACTGAACCACTCTGACCTGACTCAGTGGGTGAATCCGCTGAAGTTCAGTGCTCAGAAGTGTTCCTGAGAGCACTGACTCAAACATTCCTTCCTCATGACTTCTTCTTTTTCTGTGTTATAAACCATTCACTCATTCATTCATTTAGGATTCAGTAGGTATATGTGCAGATTTGTTACATGATATATTGTGTTGTGCTGAAGTTTGGGGTATAGATGGTCCTGTCACCCAGGTAGTAAGCAAAGTACCCAATAGGTAGTTTTTCAGTCCATGCCCCCCTCCCTCTCTTCTCTCTCTAGCAGTCCTCAGTGTCTCTTGTTCTCATCTTTACATCCATGTGTATTCAATATTTACCTTCCACTTATAAGTGAGAACTTGCAGTATTTGGCTTTCTGTTCCTGCATTAATTCGCTTAGAATAATGGCCTTCATCTGCATCCATGTTGCTGCAAAGGACATTATTTTGTTCTTTTTTTATGGCTGTGTAGTATTCCATGGTACCACATTTTCTTTATCCAGTCCACCACTGATGGGCACCTATGTTGAGTCCATGTCTTTGCTGTTGTGAACAGTATCGTGGGGACCATGTGAGTGCATGTGTCTTTATGGTGGAATAATCCATTTTCTTTTGAATATATACCCAGAAACAAGATTGCTGGGTTGAATGATAGTTCTAAGTTTTTTGAGAAACCTACAAACTGATTTCCACAGTGGCTGAACTAATTTACATTCCAACCAACAGTGTATAAGGACTCCCTTTTTTTTTTCCACAGCCTCTCCAGTGTCTGTTATTTTTTGACTTTTAAATAAAAGCCATTCTGACTGGTATGAGATAGTATCTCATTACAGTTTTGATTCGCATTTATCTGATGATTAGTGATGTTGAGCATTTCTTCACTTTTGTACATCTTTATCTGTTCATATTCTTTGGGCATTTTTAATTGAATTATTTATTTTTCGCTCGTTGATTTAAGTTCATCGTAGATTCTGGATATTAGACTTTTGTTGGATAGATAGTTTGTAAATATTTTGTCCCATTCTATTGGTTACCTGTTTTACTCTTTTGATAATTTCTTATGCTGTGCAGAAGCTCTTTAGTTTGATTAGGTACCACTTGTCAATTTTTGTTTTTGTTGCAATTGCTTGTGGGGACTTAGCCATAAATTCTTTGCTAAAGACAATGCTGAGAAGGATATTTCTTAGGTTTTCTTCTAGCATTTTTATAGTTTGAGGTCTTACATTTAAATATTTAATCTATCTTGAGTTAATTCTTATATATGGTAAAATGTAGGGGTCCAGTTTCCTTCTTCTATATATGACTAGCCAGCTATCCCAGTACCATTTATGGAAATAATCCTTTCCCCAGTGCTTATTTTTGTTTAATTTATGGAAGATCAGATAGTTGCAGGTATGCAGTCTCATTTCTGGGTTCTTCTCTATTCTGTTCCATTGGTCTTTGTCCATCTTTGTAGTAATGCCATGCTGTTTTGGTTATTGTAGCCTTGTAGTATAATTTGAAGTTGGGTAATATGATTCCTCTGGCTTTGTTCTCTTTGCTTAGGATTGCTTTGGCTATTTGGGCTCTCATTTGGTTCCATACGAATTTTAGAATAGTGTTTTCCACTTCTGCAAAAATTGATGTTGATATTTTGATAGGGATAGCATTGAATGTGTAAATTGCTTTGGGCAGTATGGCCATTTAAAATATTGATTCTTCTAATCCATGAGTATGGAGTATTTTTCCATTTATTTGTGTCATTGCTGACTTCATTTAGCAATGTTTTATAGTTTTCCTTGTAGAGAGCTTTCACCTCTTTGGTTAGATGTATTCCTAGATATTTCCATTTTTGGTGATCATAAATGGGATTGTGTTGTGTGTGTGTGTATGTATGGTGTGTGTGTGTGTTTTGAGAAAGGGTCTCACTCTGCTACCCAGGCTGGAGTGCAGTGGTGTGATCATAGCTCATTGCAGCCTTCAACTCCTGGGCTCAATGGATCCTCCTGCCTCAGCCTCTTAAGTAGCTGGGAATACAGGTGCATGCCACCACACCTTGCTAATTATTATTATTATTATTTAGAGATGGAGTCTTGCTATATTGCCTAAGCTGGTCTTGAACTCCTGGCCTCAAGTGATCCTCCTCTTTTGGCCTCCTAAAGTGCTGGGAATACAGGCATGAGCCATTGTGACTGGTTGGGATTATGTTCTTGATTTGACACTTAGCAAAAACATTATTGGTATATAGAAGTACTACTGATTTCTGTACATTTATTTTGTATGCTGAAACTTTACTAAAGTCATTCCTATATATTGATTCTCATATTTTCTCTTCCAGTTTCTCTTCATTTTTCCTGATTTTCCATGTTTCCATCTGGGAGCATTTTCCTCCAGCCTAAATTACTTACTTTCATAGTTCTTTTAGTATAAATCTACGGGTAAAAAACATCCCCTGGTTTGGGTTTTGGTTGTTTGAAAACGCTCTTTTATTTTGTATCCATGAGGGATATTTTTACTGGGTATAGAATTCTATGTTGGCAGTTATTCTGCCACCCCCATTGTTTTTAATACTACTTTTCATTGCCTTCTGTTTTCCATTTTATTGTATTTTTTTTTCCTTTTGCTGCTATGAGTTTTTTATTTTTTTATTTTTTACTTTTAGAGATGAGCTCTTGCTATGTTGCCCAGGCTGGACTCTACTCTTGGCTTCTAGCCTCAAGTGATCCTTTCCTACCTCAGCCTCCTCAGTAGCTGGGACTGGCTCATGCCACCATGCCTAGCTGAGATTTTTTTCTTTTGTCTTTGGTCCCTAAACTTTCTATTATGATAGAGCTAAATGTGGCTTTCCTTGTAATTGATCTGCTTGGGAATATAGAGAGCTTTGTGCTTTACTGGTCTGATTTTTTTTAAATATCAGTCTCATAAATATCTTGGTCAATATACTACTTTTCTCCCTCCTTTTCTCTCCAATTACCTATATATCATGCTTTTCACAGTATTCTATCTCTCTTACATCCTTGCTTTTTTCTCTGGTGCTTCTCTTGTTCTAGCTTGAGTTTACTCATTGTTTCTCCTGTTATGTACAATCTATTTTAAATCCATCTATTAAGTTGTAAATTTTTTATTTTTTTCAGATCTAGAACTTTCATTTGACTTCTTATAGATTCCAGTTTCTGATGAAATTTTCCATCTTGTCTGTTAATATCTCGAACATATTATAAATAGTTATTTTATATTCTGCACTTCCTAACTATAATATCTGGATAATTGAATAATTTGTATTGGGTATTTTCTGACCTTGTTTGCAGTCATTTGATACCTTCTTCTAGCATATCTAATAATTTTTGACTGAATGCCAGACATCATTATAAAGAAGCATATAAATATTTTTAGGATCTGTCTCAGATTGCCATTCTCAAGAGAAGATTTACTTTTGTTTGGGGACAGGCAATTAGAGTTTAGGTCTGAGTTGTTTCTAGTTTGGATTTTAGAATTCTGTGACACTAGATCTAGTTTTGGTTGTCTTATTCCTAAAATATAGTCCTTCTTGGTCTAAACTAGTAGTCTGAAATGTTCGCCAAGCACCCTCCAACTTGTGGGTCCTGAAGTATATTTTTGTTACTCCATCCCCATGAGACTGCTAAAAGTTCTGCTAAGTTTCCTAACCTCTTATCCACTGATTTCCCCTTGGGTTCTCTTTTGTCCTGGATACTTGACAAATGCCTTGAGGGGAAAAACACTCATCTCAATAGTCTTCTCACTGGTGTCTCAAAACTTCAAGTCCTGGCTGCTGAAGGAACATCACAAAGCCTTCAAACACAAGTTTTAAAAATTGTCCAGCTTTTCTAGTTTTTGTCAAATGGAGAGTTGGTTTGTAACCAACTCTTCCATTAACAGAAGGAAAAAATCCATCATTATTTTACTTTCATTTTTCTAAATTTCCATATTTATTTAAGCTTCACTGACAGGTTAGAATCATGTGCATTTTTATCCTACCTTTTATTTTCCACTTTGTGTTATTTCCTTTAAGAGGAGTCAGAATTTCTATGGTGCTTTGTTTGTTTCATCAGGATTTATCATTCATTAATCTATTAGAAAAAATGTTTTTCAGACTTTATTCAGCTCCTTCGTAGGCAGCTTTTTGATAATCACCATAGTGAAATATTTCCTTGAACTGAATAATAATGTTGATTCTAGCTTTTACATGGATATCTCTTATGAAAAGTCATTTGATAGCTATTTCTGTTTCTCTTGACTCTAAGGTGCCTTTTGCCTGGACTACTCTAGCTATACTTTTGTTCCCACCCAAGCATATCATAGCAGAGGATGGAAGGCCATTTTTGACAAATACCTAAATTTATCTACTGGCAGGACAGTTTTCCATAGTGCAGCTGAAACAACTGAAAAACAAATAAATTGTCCAATAGGAAAAATAAAAAATGAATTTTAGCCATTTCTGTCGTGTTTACCTCCCTAGATCCTCCAGAGAGTTTCTCTGGTGACTTGAAAGGAGATGAAATGAATCCTAGATATTGCTGGTATTCTGTGAGACAAGAAAGTGGTTATGAGATACTCCTTATTCTAAGAATAGCATTCAGGAAAGAGACTGTATTCTGTGTGGTTTGACCAACCCAGCTTGACAGCACATTACATAGTGCCTTTGACAGCACCAAGGACTGGAAAATGGAATTGCAAGTATCAGGCATCAAGTTATGTTTTAACATTTAGTTATAAAGGCCATGTCATGCCCTCAGAGATGCAGCAGGAGTATTAGGCCTGACATTTTGAATTTCAAATGCAAATTGGAAAGTCCGATCCAAACTAGGAAAGGACAATTCGTGTAGATTGACTAAGTTCAGTATTCAGAAATGTCTCATGGGTTAGGCCAATCAAATCTCCCACAGGCTCTTGTTTTACTATAGGGTAAACTATCACCCACAAAAATGAAGAAAAATTTCAATTAATTCATCTGAGCAATATCTGAAGAGTGCTACTTGAATATCTTATTTGCCGGAGGTTACTGATAAGATCTATCCACATGACACAAGCAAATTATGCTACACTAATACAGTTTGCTTCACAATGAAATTATTTCACAGATGTTTTCTTTTCCTTGCTTAAATTAATGGTATTCAAAACCTTCCAGTAATGCTATCCATCTTAAATAGATTTATTTTTTTCAAAGCCCCTAACCTGTTATCACTATGTTTCACAGTAGTTAAGTAATTTGCCCAAAATCACATTTTGAGGAAGTAACAAAGTTGAGACCAGTGCTTGGTTGTCTGGTTTCCATTTTATTGCTTTTGCCCCTACTTCAGTACACTGTACAATTGCACACCATGTACAAAATAGTTATAATGAGAAATGGAGAAAATACATAGTTTAGTTGAAACATGAGTCCATTCTTTTCTGTTTAATAAGACAAGTGTGTGGATAGGAAGTAAGGACTGGCCAATAGAAGCATGGCTTTACCAGTAGACCAAAGCCCCTAGAAACTTGTTATGTCCTTAGTGATCTCTCTAAGACTCCAATTTGATAAAGTTCCTTTTCCCTTTAAAACCTGTTAATGGCTCTTCATTGCCTAGGATAAAGTCCAACTTCTGTTGCACAGCTCACAACTGCTTGCCCACCTCTTTTCTCTTTTTATGGTTCATTGAATGTTTCATCTCTTCTTTATCACTGGATCTGCAACTTTGCTGTCCCCCTCTACCTATAAAACTCTCCTTCCTTCTTGCTCTTTGCCCAAATTCCTTCTCATTCATATGGATTCAGCTGTTGCTGCTCCCTCTAAGAAGTGGTTTGTTTGAGAAACCAAGGTGGGAGGATCACTTGAGTCCAGGAATTAGAAACCACCCTGGGCAACATAGCAAGGTACTATATATATATATACACACACACACACACACACACACACACACACACACACATACATATACACATATATATACACATATACGTATACATATATATACATATATACATACACATATACGTATACATATATACGTACGTATACATATGTATACATATATACATACATATATACATACATATATATGTAGATTGTGTGTGTGTGTGTGTGTGTGTGTGTGTGTCACAGATCTAAATTAGATTCATCTCCTGTGTTTTCAGGTACCCAGTACTTGTCTTATCATAGGCATCATGATAGGCATTGTAGTTGTCTATTTGTTGATTTTAATTACCCATTATTCTGTATGGACTATGTGTGTAGAATCCCTATCTCGTTCATTTTATTCTGCATTTAGCACCCTACTTTGCATATAGGAGCACTCTATGTATCTAAAGAATGAAGGAATAAGAACATTCTAACACTTTGAGAAAGGCTTTCAATGGGCAAAGATCTTCACAGGGACAAATGCCACTTTGATTTATGATTTATTAGGTACCAGCTATTTTCTATATGTTATCTCTCACTCAGTGCTATTTTTATGGAAAAACTTAAAAAACAAGCTCTTGTGATGGATTGGCTTAGCATTCACCAATATTAGTGCTCCTCCCTGAGGGTATATATTCTCTCTTGTTGAAGTCAGATACGGTCATGGGGCTCCCTTTACCAATGAAATGAAAGCAGAAATGACAAGTGTGACTTCCACATAGTAGATCCATAAATTAGCTCACGGTGGTTTGCCATGTAACTGATGATTGATGGATTTCAAGAAGGCCTTTTGTTGGCCTCAGACACTGTCAAACAGAGCCCCAACTAATGTGGGCTGGGCGTGTAGCATGAGAGATAAATAGAAGTTTTTGTGACTATAAAACATTGAGATTTTCTTGTGTGTGTTACCACAGCATACTCTAGTTCTGACTTACAGAGATCCATGCAACATAGTTTAAGGTAAGGGGAGTGTCATGAAAATACTCAACAAGGAATCTTAGGCACAACCTAGATTAGAACAAGGAACAGTTAGGCTTCCCTAGAACAGGAAGCTAAACAATCAGAAACCAGGGCTATTTTATTAATACCCTAGGAGCTGCATAGCCTCTCACATCTCTGCGTCTCTCTGCTTACTCATGACTTTTTCTTTCTCCCTCAATAAATGTTGTATACTGAGTCATCATACATATGGCCCAGTGGTATGATCCCAGCCTTGGTTTGATCTTCCAGCTCAGAACCTTACCAACTATCACCTCTCTCTGAGTCTCTTGATTTACATTATTGAGAGAAATAGTAATAATTCTAGTGCCTCTTTTGAACTAGGTCACAAACTACACGTCACAGGCTAGTCAGTGTTGGTTACTGGTTTACAGTTTGCCAAATCAGTTGTGCCTCTGTGCGAGTGTGCTGAGAAGGGTGGTAGTAGTTTAGTAACAAGCCATGTGGTATAAAACGTAGCTGTTTGGGACAGCGAAGACTATGTGATAGGATCCAGTGTCTTAAAAAGGCTTATAGACAGAACACGTATCTTAAAATGTGTTAATTTGTCACATTGGTTTTATGAAAGAAGTATTATTAGTAGTATTATATCATCATCATTATTACCAAATTAAATTTATGAAACCAAAATTGGCAAAATAACTTGGCTGAAATTACATGCTAATAAGTGTAAGATAGAGTGAATTTAAAATTCAAGCCTTGGTATGTTTAGCCGACTCCATATTTCATGCTCTGCAATACACTAAGTCATCTCAGAGATTTGAACTGTCCCCATCAGCAAAGAAAGTAGGAGTAACTTCATAGTGAAAATAAAATAAAAATTATTTGAAGATGTCACAGATAAGCTGTTTATTGTGAAGGGGAGTAGTTTCTCCATCCCCATGTTTACTACAGCACTCTTCACAGTAGCTAAGATACAGATGCAGCTTTAGTGTCCAACAGCAAATGAATGCATAAGGAAAATGTGGTATATATAAATAATAGAATACTATTCAGCCATGAAAAAGAATAAAATCTTGTCATTCATGGCAACATGTATGGAACTGGAAGACATTATGTTAAGTGAAATAATCCAGGAACAGAAAGTTAACCACCATATGTTCTCAGTTATATGTGGAAGCAAGCTAAAAAGAAAAAAAAAAGTTGATCTCAGAAGTAAAAAGTAGGACAGAGAATGCTAGAGGCTGGGAAGGGTAGGGTGAAGGGAGAGACAGAGATTTGTTAAAAGCTACAGAATTACAGCTAGATAGGAGGAAAATGTTCTAGTGTTGTAGAGTAGCAGTCCTCAACATTTTTGGCACCAGGGGCTGGTTAGGGAAAGACAATTTTTCCACAGCAGGGAAGGGGCTATGGTTTTGTGATGAAACTGTTCCATCTCAGATCATCAAGCAATAGTTAGATTCTCATAAGACGTGTACAACCTAGATCCCTCACATGCACAGTTCACAACAGGATTCGTGTTCCTGTGAGAATCTAATGCCCCCTGTGATCTTAAAGGAGGAAGAACTCAGATGATAATGCTCACTTGTCCCCTGCTCACCTGCTGTGCAGCCTGGTTCCTAAAAGGCCACTACCGGTGTGTGGCCCAGGGGCTGGGGACCCCTGTTATATAGCACTATAGGATGACTATAGTTAAAAATAATGTACGATATGTAGTTTCAAGTAGCTGGAAGATGGAGGATTGTGAATGTTTCCAACACAAATACATAAATGTATGAGATGATGGATATGTCAATTTCCCTGATCTGATCACTATACATTGTACATATTTAAACATCATTATGCACCCCATGAATAGGTACAATTATTATTTGTCAATTTAAAAATTAAAGAAGAGAAGTGGGATGGTTGGTGCATTCTGAAAGGGAAGAAGGGCTTGAGTCCCAAAAACATTTCCTTCCAATCCATTTTTTCCAAATTTTTTTGTGAACAAAATTTTAAATGTACAGAATTTTAGATTATAAGCCATATATTCAGCACCTAGATTCTAAAATTTATATTTTGCTATATTTGCTTTAATATCTACATATTCATCTATGGATCCATCTTATTTTTGATGCATTTATAAGTGAGTTGTAGGTATTGCTGTGTTTTCTTTTCAGCATGTCCTTTCCTTTCAGTGTGAACTACAGTTTCATATTTGTTTTATTTAGAAAAAATATATATAAAGTGAAATGCACAAACTTAAGCATCCTGTTTGATAAGTTTTCACTAATGCACAAACCTCCATAGCCCAGCCCCTTCACAAGAACATCACCATCACACAGAAAATTTCCACCTTCTCTTTCCCAGGCTGTCCTCACTCTCAACATCCCCTCCAGCCAACTGCTGTTCTGATTTTCCCTCCAGAAACTGACTTCACCAGTTCTAGAACTTCATACAAATGGATCACACGGTATGTATTCTGATCTGCAGGCTTTTTACACTTTTGTGTTTTTGAAATGCAGCCATGTTGGTGTTTGTATCAATGGTTTATTTTTACTGAGCAAGCTTATAAGCACTAAATAAGATAAATGCCTTCCTTTTATGCTTCTTCTATGTATCAGTGGTGCAATCTTGAAAAATAACTAGCTTGAATGTGTAGGTATTTTATGTGGAGTATGGGGAGAACATGATGTGGAGTGGGTATCTGGTCTACGTGGAGAGTTGTCACATTCCACTATATCAATATACCACAGTTTATCCATTCTTCTATTCATAGACAACTGGGCTTTCCCATTGTCGGTTACTATAAATTAACCTCTTATCAACATTCTTCTTCAAGTGTTTTTGTGAATATATGTTTTCATTTTTCTTGAGTAAATACCTAGGAGTGAAATGATTGAGTCATTGGGTGGGTGGATGTTTAGTTTTATAAGAAATTGCCAGACCTTTTCCCAAAGTAATTGTGTTGCCATTTCAAACTCTCACCAATGATATATAAAAGTTGTTTCTTTCTGCATCTTTACTAACATTTGATGTTTTCAGTCTCTTTAATTTTAGCTTTTTTGGTGGGTGTGTAGTGCTGTCTCATTGTGGTTTCAATCTGCATTTCTCTGATGACTAACGATGATGAGGATTTTGTTCATGTGCTTCTTGGCCACTTGCACAGTGTCCTTTGTCAAGTATTTATTCAAATATTTTGCCCATTTTTAAATATGTGGTTTATGTTTTGGTTATTGAATTGTAGGAGTTCTTTATGTGTCCTGGATATTGAATATTTGTCAGATATATGTTTTGTGACTATCTTCTCCAAGTCTGTGGGGGTACTTATTCATTTTCTAAATTATGTCCATCAGTAAAAGATTTTACATTTTAATAAACTCTTATTTGTTATTTTTTTCTTTTATGGTCATTGCTTTCTGTGTTCTAAGAAACCTTTGATTTCTTCAAGTTGTAAAGATATTCACCTATATTTTCTTCAAGAAGCTTTACAGTTTTAGCTTTTATGTTTAGGTCTGGGATCTATCTCAAATTGGTTATAGTGGATGGTGTGAATAGTGAGTCACTTTTTTCCATATGACTATCCAATTTTTGCAGCATCGTTTGTTGAAAAGGCTTTCCTTTATCTGTTAGATTGCTTTGGCTCCTCTGTGAAAAATCAAATAGTCCTTCATAGATGGGTCTGTTGCTGGGCTGTGTTCTCTTCCACTGATTTATCTGTTGATTCTTAAGCCACCGTTATACCATCTTGACTACTGTAGTTTCATAATAAGTCTTCAAGCCAAGTGGTTTGAGTCCTCTGTTTTTGTTTTGTTAGTCAAGATTGATTGAGATATTATAAATCCCGTTTCATCCTTTGTAGGCCGAATATTTGCCCCCAAAGATATCCACATCCTAGTCTCTGGAGCTGGTAAATTTTATCTTATTTAGAAAAAGGGTCTTTGTGATTAAATTTGGGATTTTGAGATGGGACAATGATTCCAGAGTCCCCAGGTGGGCTCTAATTCCATCACTTACTCTAATTCGATCACTTACTCTTTTTTTTTTTTTTTTTTTTTTTGAGACGGAGTCTCGTCCTGTCAACCAGGCTGGAGTGCAGTGGGGCAATCTTGGTTCACTGCAAGCTCTGCCTCCTGGGTTCACGCCATTCTCCTGCCTCAGCCTCCCAAGTAGCTGGGACTACAGGTGTGTTCCACCACGCCTGGCTAATTTATTATATTTTTTAGTAGAGACGGGGTTTCACCATGTTAGCCAGGATGGGCTCAATCTCTTGAACTCGTGATCCACCCTCCTAGGCCTCCCAAAGTGCTGGGATTACAGGCATGAGGCACTGTAGCCTGCCACATATTTTTATAAGAAGGAAGTAGGGGGGGATTTGACATACAGAGAAGAAGGCCATATGAAGACACTGGCAGAGATAGGAGTGATGTGGTCACAAACCAAGGAATACTAGCATTTGTCAAAAGCTAGAAAGGCAAAGAACAGATTATTCCCTGCCTATTAAAGAGAGTATAGCCCTGTCAAACCTTAGTTTCAGCCCAGTACTACTAATTTTGGACCTCTGTCCTTTGGACTTTGAGAGAAGAAATTTCTGTTGTTTTAAGTCATCTAGATTATAAATTTTTTAATTAATAGCCACAGAAAACTAATACACATCTCCCTTCCCTCTCTTAATTATGTGATACATTGACAAGTAGCATGTAAAGTACTACTTATATAGACAGACTTCAGTAAAATAAGTTCTTATTAGAAGACATTGTTTATAGTGGAATACATGCAAACTTTGGTGTCAGACCAGTAGTTTTCAATTATGCCTAGGCATTAATCTCCTAGGCAACAATGAACAAATCTTTGTGCCTGGTGCCCATCTTTAAAGACTATATAGTTTAGTAGGGTCTGGCACAAACATTTTCTTTAAAGCACTCAAGGCCTTTGCTCCTCAAAGTATGTCCTGTGACCACCAGCAGCACTAGCATCACTGGTGACTTTGTTAGAAATGCAGAATTTGGGGCCCTACCCTAGAGCATAAATCTGCATTTCACCAAGATTCTCAGTGAAATGTGTATGCAGGAAATATTAACAAACACTGATATGGGTGACTCCAATGAGCAGTAAGGGTTGAGAAGCACTAATTTAGATAAGTAGTTTCATTTTATATCTCTTCCACTTATCAAGAGGATGCTCCTGACCAATAACTTGTTTAAATCTTAGAATTTTAATCTGTGGTATAGAAAGAACAATACCTACTTTGCAGAGTTGTTATAAGGGCCAGATATGATAATTAATGGAGTGGGACCCTGGCATAGATACCTATTTCCATAAGCAAATGCATGTCGATATGGGCACACAAGCAGTGACGTCCAAATTAATAGCTCCCCAAACTAACTTGCCCTAGGGTTCTCTTATGTTATTACCCAATTCTGTAGAGAGTGCAAAGAAAATAATCTGGTACAGTCTAGAGACCATAGATGGAGCAGAGTTGAGGTAGGTTAGAGGAGGCTGAATTAAGACATAGACCACCATAAGCCTGAATCTGAGTTGCATGCAGAGGAAGAAAATAAAGTTTTGAGTCAGTCTTGAGGCTAAGAGAATGGAGAAAAGCACATTTCTTTGTTATTTACAGTTTAGATTTACTGAGCTGGAAAAGGACAATAAGGTAGGGCCATTGATTCAGAGATGCCAAGAATTCATAGGAAGAATAAAAGGTGACCAAATGATTTGGCCATAGGATTTACTGGAAATCAGCAAACATTGATTGGACGAATAGTAACTATCACCCTGAGCACAAGTTCTTTGCTAATAAACTATGGTAGAGAGGAAATAAGATGCAAAAAGAGAGGGCCAAAGGTAGTATGTTTGAGTTTGTGAGAGAAATGGAAGGAAACAAATAGATCACAAATTCCAAAAACTCAAAGTTTAAAGAAGAGAAAGATACGTTGCTCAGCAGCAAAATTCAAAGGAAAACAAAACTACCTGTATTAGTCATGGTTTTCTAGAGGGACAGAACTAATAGGATAGATGTATATATAAAGGGCAGTGTATTAAGGAGTTTTTACTCACACGATCACAAGGTCCCACAATAAGCTGTCTGCAAGCTGAGGAGCAAGGAAGCCAGTCTGAGTCCCAAAGCTGAAGAATTTGAAGTCCAATATTTGAGGGCAGGAAGCATCCAGCATGGGAGAACGATGTAGGCTGGGAGGCTAAGCCAGTCTAATGTTTCCAAGTTCTTCTGCCTGCTTTTACTCTGGCCATGCTGGCAGCTGATTTGATCATGCCCTCCCAGATTAAGGGTGAGTCTGCCTTCTCCAGTCCACTGACTCAAATGTTAATCTCCTTTGGCAACACCCTCACAGACACAACCAAGAACAATACTTTGCATCCTTCAATCCAATCTAGTTGACACTCAGTATTAACCTTCACACTACCCTCTCAGCATTTCCACAGGAAATGAATGCTCAACAGGGCACACAAGCAACACCACCACATTCAGGACTCTCCAAAGAGAATCACTATAAAATTCTCTGGAATTATGACCCAACCCTGTATCATGCCATCACCCTCTAGGCCTGCCGAACTCACATTTGAGCCTTCAGAATGGAGCCAAAGTCCTTCCAACAACTAGTACCTCTTACCTAACCTCCTTGTTGAGTCATCAATTACACATTCTTTATAGATGTGTGTTTTTCTTTTTTTACTTTTTTAAAAGCTTTTTAAAAATAAAGGTTCGATGAAGGCAGGGGAAGCCTCTTTCACAAATAGAAAGCCCCATTTCTAGAAGACAGAAAGTTAACACCATTTACATTATACCCTAAACATTATGAATAATGTTCTTGGTTTATTTTCTACTCCAGCTTCTTAAGTGTATCATCATAGTGGTATAGTTACAATGTCCTGAATGCTGCAGGCACCTTCTCAAAAGTGCCACCTGATAAATGCATTCTTTCAACCAGATGTGCCTTTTTCTCATCAGCAGTTATGGATGCTATTTTTAGCCTGGGCTGAGTTTTATCTTTCTACTGCACGGCTGTTGCTTCAGTTCCTTTCATTATACTTTGCTTCCATTTGTTTAAAAAAATAAGACTTATTTCAAAAAATTTCCAAGGATCCCTTTAGCAAATCCCAGTGCTATTTCTTCTAGTCACCTAAATAGAACAGGCCAAAGAATGTAGCCTTTAGACATTCTCTTAAAGGTTAGTGTTTGATTTTGAGAAAACAATATGAATTGTAATGATTTAAAGTTAAAAAAACCAAACCTTCTAAGTATTAAATATTTTTATTTTATAAAGAAAGGAATAAGTGATACATAAGCAATGTGAAAATACTTAGTTTTTAGTATAAACAAAATTTATATTCTACAACAAATGTATGCTAATTTTTAAATAATGCTTTTGTTTTGTCCCATCCAAGTAAGAAATTCTAAATAAAAAAGAATAAATGCAAATATACTTTTTTTTTCCTTTTCCTCTCCAAACTCACCCTCCAACCTTTCCTACCCTATTTGTACTTGAGCTTTGGCTATTAGGGACTCTACTGGGAGACTTTCTTGTCTTCCCACTTGCAGCTGGGCTTTGCTAAGGGGAAGAATTTGCAGGACAGATAGGGGCAAGAGGAGGCTGAGGTCTGGCTCCTTCCCTACTGGACCAGGCTCTTTCCCTGCTTCCCTACTGGTCACCTTTGATTGACTGCATGTTTCTACTGAAGGCTACAACTTCTGTTGGGCAGCTTGACTTTATAGTGACTCTTTTCACATTCTGGCATCTGATACCTTCCCTTGATCCTTTAGGTATAAGAATAACAATTCCCACTGTGCCTGGCCCTGGGTATTGCACCACCCTAACTGGCACCCTTCAATCCTACACATATTTATAAAAAGCCCCTATTTCAAACTTATCTAAGTTTCCCCATTTGATTTTTTTCCATTTATTTCCTGCTTGAGGCCCTGATTGATTCAGAAGCGTTTAGCTTTATTCATTCTTTAGTTCATTTACTCATTCATTCAGTTCTGTGTTGATTCATTTATTCAGAAAATGTTGAATATCTACTATGTGCTATATGCTATTCTGGGCCTTAGGAATACAACACTGAAAAAATAAGAAATCTCTCCCCTTATGGAACTTAGGTTTAGTTAGGGAAGACAGATAACACAAAACAAGTAGTTACACTATAGTATGTTAGAAAAAGGAAAGTGCTATGAAGGTAGAAGAAAGAGGGAAAGAGGGATAGGAAGCATGAGTGAAGGAAGGGGCAGAATATGGCTAGGGAAGGTCCCACTGAGAAAGGGACATTTGGATAACAATCCATAGGAGATGAGAAAAAAAGCAGCTCTCCAGAAGGAAGCATTACAGGCTGAGGAAATAGCAACTGCAAAGGCCTGAAGGCAGGGAAGTGCCTGGATGTTTGAGAGCAATATGGTTAAAATGAAATGAGGGGAGGTGAGTTCTGGGTAATGAGTTCAGAGAGCTGATGGGATGCAGGATGTATAGGGCAGATAGGCCATTATATGGGCTTTGGCTTCTACCCTAAGTAGGTCAGGGAGCCATTGGAAGGTACCCAGCAGATGAGTAACATGAGGAAACTTCTGTTTTGGCAGAATTACCCTGGATGTTGTATTAAGAACAGAATGTAAAAAAGTGGAACTATCTCAGGGAGAATTATTAGTAGGCCACTGCAATAACTAAGGGAAGGGAAATGGTGACTTAGAGCAGGAAGGTGGCAGAGGGGATGAGACATGGCCAGCTTTTGGATACACCTTGAAAAAAATCACTTGATAGATGTACTGAGGGATTGGATGTAGTATGTGAATGATTACCTTATTGAATAACTCCAGGGCTTATAGATTGAGGAAATGGAAAGATAAAGTGGCCACTAATTGAGACAGGAAGGACTTTTTTAGAAGGAGAAGGTTTGGGATGAAGGACTGGATTTTAGGTTTGAACATAATAAGTTTGAGATGTCTTTTAGACATTCCAGTATAGATGTCACAAAAAATATTTATGTGTGGAGTTTAGAGGAAAGCTCTGGGTAAAAAATGTAAACATGGTAGCTATTAGTTTTTATATTGTTGTTACGAGCATAAGGCTGCATGAGTTTATCAAGGGAGGGAAGCCTCAACAGAGCAGAGGACTGATCCTAGGGTACTCCAACAATAAGCCATCGTGATGATGAGGTGAGTGTTGGTAGAGAAGACCAAGAAAGAGTGTCCAGTGAGGTCGAAGGATATCCAGGACAGTATTAAATCCTAGAAGTTAAGTGAATACAGTGCTTCACAAAAGAGAGGGTGATTAACTATAATAAATGATCCTGAACAAGACGAGGATTTAGAATTGTCTGGTGGATTGCCAGGCATGGTGGCTCACACCTGTAATCCCAGCACTTTGGGAGGCTGAGGCAGGCAGATCAAGAGGTCAGGAGATCAAGACCATCCTGGCTAATATGGTGAAACCCCGTCTCTACTAAAAATACAAAAAATTAGCTGGGTGTAGTGGCACACGCCTGTAATCCCAGCTACTCGGGAGGCTAAGGCAGGAGAATCACTTGAACCCTGGAGGCAGAGGTTGCAGTGAGCCGAGATTGCACCACTGCACTCCAGCCTGGACAACAGAGCGAGACTCCATCTCAAAAAAAAAAAAAATTGTCAGATGGATTTAGTAACATGGTGGTCACTGGTGACCTTCCAAAGAATAGTTTCTATGGAATGAAGTTGGTAAAAGCCATAATGGAGTAGGTTCAAAAAGGAACGTGAAGGGATGAATCAAGGAAATAATATAGACTACTCTTTTGAAGGTCTTTGCTTAAAAGAAGATTGGACAATAAAATGTTGTTGAGAGGAAAACACAGCATTATGTTTGTGTGTAAATGGGTAATATCTAATAGAAAGGCAAAACAGTATTATGCATGGGAATGAACTGGGAATTTCTGGAGCAGTGTCCTTGAGGAAAGAGGGGCTGGAATAAATTTTTACTTTGTAGGAAGTGGCCTTTGCCAGGAACATGCATGCTATAAAGAGTAACAGGCATAAGTGCAGGCAGGTAAGTAGATGAGGAAGTGGGAGTACGTGGAAGTTCTATTCTGAATGCTTGTATGTTCTCATTAAAGTAAAAAGCAAAAATGCCAGTTGGAAGTGAGAATGGAGAGGAGGTGTTGGAGACTTGAGAAAAGAAAAAAAGAAGTGAAATAGTAGTCTAAAAGAGTGTGAAATGAAGATATGCCCAAAGTAAATATAGTAAGATTTCTGGGAATCATTAAGAGTTAAACTTCAAATGGTTGAAGTTAGTGATCTTGAGTTTGAAGTGATGCCAGTAAGCATTGCTGTGTGTTTTCCTCAGCCGTCAACAACTGCATGAAAGTAAACATGGAATGAGAAAGGAACTGCGTTTAACCAGGCAGTGGTTTAGCCAAGTGTCATAGGTTATCTTCCCTACGAAATAGACTTAGAAGCAGACATTTCACGCAGGTGGTTTTGCAGGGAGTATACTTGTGAAAACTATTTCTAAGGGAGTAAGGGTAGCAGATTTGCAGAGAAGGAGGGAGTAGAACTGATTTCTGATATTGCCTTCAGAGATTGTCAGGACTCTGAAACTGGAATGACCCTTGAAAGATGGCCTCAATTAAGGAAAGGGGGCAGAGTGCCTTTGTATCCCAATTTTAACCAGTCATGAGATGTGGGCTGCCCCTAGGGATGGAGGGCAACTTTGAATAGGGTAGTTCCCTCTGGCTGAGGACAATGCTGGGAAGGAGTCAGCTTTGAGTCATCAGCAGGCAGCACTTCTGGTAACTGGGAAAATAATTGCTTCAGTACTAGAAAGAGAATCTGGGAGGCATACCACAGCATTCATTATAGCCCACCCCTTGTGCAACTGAAACCCACTCACTTCATATGATAAATTCTCACTATCTGAGGACAGCTACCCCAGGGTTTCAGATGGTCTATTTTCCTGGGGAAACCTATAAGAGGGAGATTGGTAGGGTGAACTACAGTGTCTGTTGCTAAAATTTAGCTGGTCTTGGGGCCACAACTGATACATTATTCCGTACTACCCATTATAGACTATGAGTGCTATCCTTTAGTGCTATCCTTGACTAGCACTTCTGTTAGTCTAGACAGCTAACTTGGGAGGTATTCAAACCCTAATCCACTGGGAGTCTGAACCTCTGGTCGCCATGCCCCTCATGAGCCATGACTACTCCATTTGTTGACATAGTATGAAAAGTTATCAAGAGAATAATAAAACAGACCCTAAGGTGATCCCCAATGATTCCTACCTTCTGATGTTTGTGCCCTTGTGACATCTCCTCCCCCAAAATGTGTGTGGCACCTATGATATACTTTTTTATTTGGGAGACAGATTCTCGCTCTGTCACCCAGGCTGGAGTGCAGTAGTGCAATGTTGGCTCACTGCAACCTCTGCATACTGAGTTCAAGGGATTCTCATGCCTCAGCCTCCCGAGTAGCTGGGATTACAGACATCTGCCACCATATCCAGCTAATTTTTGTGTTTTTAGTAGAGACGGGGTTTCACCATGTTGGTCAAGCTGGTCTCAAACTCCTGGCCTCAAGTGATCTGCCACCTTGGCCTCCCAAAATGCTGGGATTACAGGCATGAGCCATTGCACCCAGCCATATGAGGTACTTTTCATTAGTAGGTTATGGCAAAGGTAATGGGATGTCACTCCCATGATTACATTGTGGTATATAAGGCTCTGTGTTGCTGGTATACTTCTACTGCTCTTCTGCTAGCCTTGATAATCCAAACTTCTATATTGTGAGCCATCTATGGACACATGCCAGGGAGCTATGTGGATGGCATGTAGTAGCTGAGTGAAGCCTTTGGCTGATAAGCAAAAACAATCTGAAGCCCTCAGTCCCACATTTACAAGAAAATAAATTCTGCCAACAACCTTAGTGAGCTTCAAAGCTGATTCTTCTTTAGTCAAGAGGAGAACACTGGCCTTTAGTAGAAAGGAGTGGACCAGATCTATAGCTCTAGAATGTTCAAGAAATGTAGTCACTCAAATTTTGACATAGTATGAAAATGTTCAAGAAATCTAGTCACTCAAAATTTTCAAATATCTACATGTTCCCATCTCAAGGCCCAGAGTCACATTACTTCTCAGAGTCCTAGTCTTGGTGTAGTAGACTTTACAGGTTTTAGAATTCAACTGTATATGGTACTCTACTACCAAGTAAGTCCTGGGCCTCACCTTCGGATTTGTCTGTTCTCCAGCTGCAGAAGATGAAAGACTCTGCATGTTGCCAAGGAAGCTTTCACTGTTCACCTTAAGTTGGAGATTAACTACTGTTGGCCTTTCATTATCTTTCTACAATGCTTTAATAACCCCCGGCAACAGCCATCCAATTCTATATAGGTCTATATAATTAGTATTTCCTAAATCTCTCAAATGCTTGAGACATAGTACCTGCCAGTGTACTTTTACCATAGATATCCCATCTCAGCTTGCCACCAATGGTAGTTTTAATAATCACAGCACTGCAGCATTCTAGGAGTTGTCATAACTCCACCTCCCACCAGTGATGTTGTCCTTTTTGCCAGCTTGGAGAGAGATGATCCCTTTCCAAAACTGGACTTTAGAATCTGCTCTCTAGCACCACTCTTCATGCTAACTGTTTAAGTCTCATTCCCTGTCGAACAGACTTGGAGGTGGAGATTTGTATGCAGGTGTTTTATAGGGCAGCAGTTGGGGCAAGAGACCTGCATGGGAGTAAAGAGAGTAGGATTAGGCACAGGGAGAGGCTGAAATGCCACATGGCTGTGACAGAACACAGTTCTTAGCTGATATTGGGAGAACAGAGCTGAGATGGCCCTTCAGAAATGTCATTAATGGAGGCAAAAAAGTGCTGGGCTTTGTACACCAACATCAACCAGTCATTGGATGTAAGCTTCCCCTGGAGGAGAGGGGTAGGCTTGGGCAAGTTAGCTCTCTTTTGTGGAGGGAAATGCCTGGGGATGACACTCAGTTGTGGGCCAGGAACAGCCAACAGACTTAGCATCATACAATGAATGCCTCTGTCCGGAAGTGGGGATCTTGGTGGTGCAGGGCAGTGAAAAGGTGGTGCTGGAGAGAATGAGGCAGCTATGAGAGAGCATGAGATTTAGATAGGTGAGAAGGAAAAAGAGAATGCGACGATAAGGAGGGTCATGAATTGTAGATTCAAACGATTTCAATAGATTGTTGGAGTCAGCGAACCCAAGGTAGTAAGCTGGAAAAGTAAAATATGGTATTTGGAGAGTGGGATAATTATATTTGAAATTTTGCAAAACTTCGTTCTCGGGTCCTTACTTATGACCATTTATTCTAAAGATTGAATCACTCAAACAAGAAGTCTCAACATATATCAAATTACTTGCCAAATGAAAGCTTTTCTGCATATGCCAGTGTATAATTCTATTAGAATTGTATACATTGAAACACACCCACATCTACAATAACGAGAGTGTGAAGGCTACAATCATTTTTGCTCCAGGGCTGGTGACAAATTACATTGAAAAGTTTGGTGATAACTAGTTCAGCAGTTTTCAAATTATATCAGTGGAAAAAATGGTGTTTTGCGTCAGAAGCAGCTATCACCATTTTTTTCCAAATCTAGTTAAAAACTGGATATTAAAACACAAGTAATCAAATATTCCACTTTGTCTACCTATTCTTCAAAAGCCAATTTTCTTACCTCTGGCCTCTGAAATTCTTTTTATCACAATTGAAATGCAGGGGTTCCTTGACAAGGACAGTTTTGAAAAGGAAATTGAAGTTTGTAAACTTCAAATGCCAAGTAAGTTTGCAGGCTTTAAAACTCCAACTAGCATATCCTTCACCAGGAACTTCAATTTTTCACTCATTACTAGAAGAAACTTTCTATCCTTCACTAAATTTTGAAGGCTGCCAGAATAATTTAGGATGAAATGGCTACTTGCCCAGAGATAGAAGGCAATGATGTGAACTTTAATCAAAATTAGAGACTGAAAAGAATATTTGAAATATTCCTTCCCTAGAGGTAGATGTTTCCGACATTCCAATAAACTTTTATTTTTAAAAAAGTCTGCCTCTACTTCTGCAGCTTTGCAGTCATGCACTGCATAATGGTGTTTTGGCGAAGGATGGATTGCATATAGGATGGTGGTCCCATAAGATTATAATAGCATATTTGTACTGTACCTTTTCTATGTTTAGATAGGTTTAGATACACAGATATTTACCATTTGCTCATTTGCCTACAGCATTCAGTACAGTAACATGCTGTAAAGGTTTATAGCCTGAGATCAATAGGCTATACTATAAAGTAAGTGTGTAAGTAGGCTCTAACATCTTGGTTTGTGTAAGTGCACTCTATGATGTTGCATGACAAAAACTGCCTAACGATGCATTTTGCAGAACATATCCCTGTCATTAAGTGACATGACTGTACTTGTGCAAGCACATTTGTATTTAATTGAATATAATCAGTTAAAGTCCAACTTCTTTACTTTTTTCAGAGCTTTGTGAGTGCTTTCCCTTAATACTCATGGCTGATCTTTTTATGTGTGTTGAACAAGTATTGTGTACTTCATGGACAGAGATTCACGTGGCATGACCAAGAAGGGCTGTCAATCTTACCAATGTATGTTGAGTACTAAGTGGTAAAAGAGAATTTTAAAAGATCAGTGCAAGTAGCCAATCAGATCACTTTTGAGAGGCCTTCAAGATAGTTTTGCACTTGTCCCTCAGCATATACAATAGAATGTTCAAAGGATATTCAGTTTTTTGAGTGGAATCAGATTAAACCAACATGCAAAATATATTTTTTTATGAAAAAGATTGAGTGACACACTAGACATAAAAAGAAACTATACATTGATTTTGTTGTCAATTAAGAAAGACAAACTTGTATACAGTTAGGGAGCACTAAAATCTATCAAGAATATTTTCTTTATTATATTTAATTTTAATTTTTAGAGGCAGGATTTGGCTCTGTTGCACAGGCTGGAGTGCAGTGTTTAGATGATAGCTCACTGCAGCCTTGAACTCCTGGCCTGAAGTGGTCCTCCTGCCTCAGCCTCCTAAAGTGCTGGGATTATAGGCATGAACCACTTCTCCTGGCCTATAAAGAATATTTTCTACAGTTCCCCAGATGAGGCTGGAATTGAGGGAAGAGTACACATGTGCTTCTATTGTATTGTTCTAGTTATTTCAAAAATATCAAAAGGAAATATATTACATAATAGTAGTATTTAACAAAGGTTTGTGATGGCTAGATGGATACTCATTATAATATTCCTGTTTCTGTATGTTTGCGATGTTTTTTGTTTATCTGAAAGTACTTTATTTTACTTTCTTTTTTTTAATTAAAAAAATTGTGGGTACATAGTAGGTGTATTTATAGGGTACATGAGATGTTTTGATACAAGCTTGCAATGTGAAATAGGCACATCATGGAGAATGGGGTATCCATCCCTTCAAGCATTTACCCTTTGAGTTACAAACAATCCATTTACACTCTTTACATTATTTTAAAGCATACAATTAAGTTATTGGCCATAGTCACTCTCTTGTGCTATCAAATAGTAGGTCTTATTCATTATTTCTAACTATTTCATACCTATTAACCATCCCCACCTCCCCACTATCCAGCTCTCCAATACCCTTCTCAGCGTTTGGTAACTATCCTTCTACTCTCTATGTCCATGAGTTCAATTGCTTTGACTTTTAGATCCTACAAATGAGTGAGAACATATGATGTCTGTCTTTCTATGTCTGGCTTATTTCACTTAACATGATGATCTTCAGTTCCATTTATGTTGTTGCAAATGACTGGATCTCATTTATTTATGGCTGACTACTACTCCATTATGTATACATACCACATTTTTCTTATCCATTCATCTGTTAATGGACACATAGGTTGCTTCCAAATCTTAGCTATTGTAAATGGTGCTGCAACAAACACAGGAGTGCAGATATCTCTCCAATATACTGATTTCCTTATCCTACACAGATGACCCTTCTTTCAGGTTATATACTCAGCAATGGGATTGCTAGATCACATGGTAGCTAAACTTTTAGTTTTTTGAGGGAATTTCAAACTGTTCTCTGTAGTGGTTGTACTAATTTACATTCCTACCAACAGTGTGCAAGAGTTCCCTTTTCTCTACATCCTTGCCACCATTTGGTATTCCCTGTTTTTTGGATAAAAGTCATTTTAACTGGGGTGAGATGGTACCTTATTGTAATTTTGATTTGCATTTCTCTGATGATCAGTGATGTTGAGCACCTTTCATATGCCTGTTTGCCATTTGTTTGTCTTCTTATGAGAAATGTCTATGCAAATCTCTTGCCCATTTTTTGATCAGATTGTTAGATTATTTCCTATAGAGTTGTTTGTTTGAGCTCCTTATATGTTCTGGTTATTAATCCCTTGTCAGATGGGCAGTTTGCAAATATTTTATCTCATCTCTGGATTGTCTTTTCACTGTGTTCATTGTATCCTTTGCTGTGCAGAAGCTTTTTAACTTGATGTGATCCCATTTGTCCATGTTTGTTTTGGTTGCCTCTACTTGTGGGGTATTGCCCAAGAAATCTTTGCCCAGACCAATATCCTGGAAATTTTTCCCACTGTTTTCTTGTAGTAGTTTCATAGTTTGAGGTATTAGATTTAAGTCTTTAATCCATTTTAATTTGATTTTTGTATATGGTGAGAGATAGGGGTCTAGTTTCATTCTTCTACATATGGATATCCAGTTTTCCAAGCACCATTTATTGAAGGGACTGTCTTTTCCCCTGCGTATGTTCTTGGCACCTTTGTCAAAAATGAGTTCACTGTAGGTGTGTGGGTTTGTTCCTTTATTCTATTCCACTGGTCTCTGTGTCTGTTTTTATGCCAGTACGATGCTGTTTGGGTTACTATATCCCTGTAGTATAATTTGAAGTCAGGTAACGTGATTCCTCCAGTATTGTTCTTTTTGCTTAGAATAGATTTGACTATTTTGAGTCTTTTGAGGTTTCATACATGGAACCAAAAAAACATTAGGATTGTTTTTTCTATCTCTGTAAAGAATGTCACTGATATTTTGATAGGGATTGCATTAAATCTGTAGATTGCTTTGGGTAGTATAAGGCATTTAAAAAATATTGATTCTTCCAATCCATGAACATGGAATATTTTTCCACTTTTAGTGTCTTCTTCAATTTATTTATTTATTTATTTTTATCATACTTTAAGTTGTAGGGTACATGTACACAACATGCAGGTTTGTTACATATGTATACATGTGCCATGTTGGTGTGCTGCACCCACTAACTTCTCATTTACATTAAGTATATCTGCTAATGCTATCCCTCCCCTCTCCCTTCACCCCACGACAGGCCCTGGTGTATGATGTTCCCCACCCTGTGTCCAAGTGTTCTCATCATTCAATTCCCACCTATGAGTGAGAACATGTGATGTTTGGCTTTCTGTCCTTGCGACAGTTTGCTCAGAATGATGATTTCCAGCTTCATCCATGTCCGTACAAACGACATGAACTCATTCTTTTTTTATGGCTGCATAGTATTCCATGGTGTATATGTGCCACATTTTCTTAATCCAGTCTATCACTGATGGGCATTTGGGTTTGTTCCAAGTCTTTGCTATTGTGAATAGTGCCGCAATAAACATACGAGTGCATGTGTCTTTATAGCAGCATGACTTATAAACCTTTGGGTATATATCTAGTAATGGGATGGCTGGGTCAAATGGTATTTCTAGCTCTAGATCCCTGAGGAATCGCCACACTGTCTTCCACAATGGTTGAACTAGTTTACAGTCCCACTAACTGTAAAAGTGTTCCTATTACTCCACATCTTCTCTAGTACCTGTTGTTTCCTCACTTTTTAATGATTGCCATTCTAACTGGTGTAAGCTGGTATCTCATTGTGGTTTTGATTTGCATTTCTCTGATAGCCAGTGATGATAAGCATTTTTTCATGTGTCTGTTGGCTGCATAAATGTCTTCTTTTGAAAAGCGTCTGTTCGTATCCTTCACCCACTTTTTGATGGGGTTGTTTTTTTCTTGTAAGTTTGTTTGAGTTCTTTATAGATTCCGGATATTAGCCCTTTGTCAGATGAGTAGATTGCAAAAATTTTCTCCCATTCTGTAGGTTGCCTGTTCACTCTGATGGTAGTTTCTTTTGCTGTGCAGAAGCTCCTTAGTTTAATTAGATCCCATTTGTCAATTTTGGCTTTTGTTTCCATTGCTTTTTGTGTTTTAGACATGAAGTCCTTGCCCATGCCTATGTCCTGAACGGTATTGCCTAGGTTTTCTTTTAGGGTTTTTATAGTTTTAGGTCTAACATTTAAGTCTTTAATCCATCTTGAATTAATTTTTGTATAAGGTGTAAGGAAGGGATCCAGTTTCATATTTCTACATATGGCTAGCCAGTTCTCCCAGCACCATTTATTAAATAGGAAATCCTTTCCCCATTTCTTGCTTTTGTCAGGTTTGTCAAAGATCAGATGGTTGTAGATGTGTAGCATTATTTCTGAGGGCTCTGTTCTATTCCATTGGTCTATATCTCTGTTTTGGTACCAGTACCATGCTGTTTTGGTTACTGTAGCCTTGTAGTATAGTTTGAAGTCAGCTAGCATGATGCCTCCAGCTTTGTTCTTTTGGCTTAGGATCATCTTGGCGATGCAGACTCTTTTTTGGTTCCATATGAACTTTAAAGTAGTTTTTTTCCAATTCTGTGAAGAAAGTCATTGGTAGCTTGATGGGGATGGCATTGAATCTATAAATTACCTTGGGCAGTATGGGCATTTTCATGATATTGATTTTTCCTATCCACTAGCATGGAATGTTCTTCCATTCATTTGTATCCTCTTTTATTTCATTGAGCAGTGATTTGTAGTTCTCCTTGAAGAGGTCCTTCACATCCCTCGTAAGTGGTATTCCTAAGTATTTTATTCTCTTTGTAGCAATTGTGGAGGGGAGTTCACTCATGATTTGGCTTTCTGTTTGTCTGTTATTGGTGTATAACAATGCTTGTGATTTTTGCACATTGATTTTGTATCCTGAGACTTTGCTGAAGTTGATTATCAGCTTAAAGAGATTTTGGGCTGAGACAATGGGGTTTTCTAAACATACAATCATGTCATCTGCAAACAGGGAAAATTTGACTTCCTCTTTTCCTAATTGAATACCCTTTATTTCTTTCTTCTGCCTGATTGCCCTGGCCAGAACTTCTAACACTATGTTGAATAGGAGTGGTGAGAGAGGGCATTCCTGTCTTGTGCCAGTTTACAAAAGGAATGCTTCCAGTTTTTGCCCATTCAGTATGATATTGGCTGTGGGTTTGTCCCAAACAGCTCTTATTATTTTGAGATACATCCCATCAATACCTAGTTTATTGAGAGTTTTTAGCATGAAGGGCTATTGAATTTTGTCGAAGGCCTTTTCTGCATCTATTGAGATAATCATGTGGTTTTTGTCTTTGATTCTGTTTATATGATGGATTACATTTATTGATTTGTGTATGTTGAACCAGCCTTGCATCCCAGGGATGAAGTCAACCTGATCATGGTGGATAAACTTTTTGATGTGCTGCTGGATTCGGTTTGCCAGTATTTTATTGAGGGTTTTTGCATTGATGTTCATCAGGGGTATTGGTCTAAAATTCTCTTTTTTTGTTGTGTCTCTGCCAGGCTTTGGTATCAGGATGATGCTGGCCTCATAAAATGAGTTAGGGAGGATTCCCTCTTTTTCTATGGATTGGAATAGTTTCAGAAGGAATGGTACCAACTCCTCTTTGTACCTCTGGTAGAATTCGGCTGTGAATCTGTCTGGTCCTGGACTTTTTTTTGGTTGGTAGGCTATTAATTATTGCCTCAATTTCATAGCCTGTTATTGGTCTATTCAGGGATTGAACTTCTTCCTCGTTTAGTCTTGGGAGGGTGTATGTGTCCAGGAATTTATCCATTTCTTCTAGATTTTCTAGTTTATTTGCATAGAGGGGTTTATAGTATTCTCTGATGGTAGTTTGTATTTCTGTGGGATCGGTGGTGATATCCCCTATATCATTTTTTATTGCATCTATTTGATTCTTCTCTCTTTTCTTCTTTATTAGTCTTGCTAGTGGTCTATCAATTTTGTTGATCTTTTCAAAAAACCAGCTCCTGGATTCATTGATTTTTTGGAAGGGGTTTTTGTGTCTCTATCTCCTTTAGTTCTGCTCTAATCTTAGTTATTTCTTATCTTCTGCTAGGTTTTGAATGTGTTTGCTGTTGCTTCTCTAGTTCTTTTAGTTGTGATGTTAGGGTGCCAATTTTAGATCTTTCCTGCTTTCCCTTGTGGGCATTTACTGCTATAAATTTCCCTCTACACACTGCTTTAAATGTGTCCCAGATATTCTGGTATGTTGTGTCTTTGTTCTCATTAGTTTTAAAGAACATCTTTATTTCTGCTTTCATTTTGTTATGTACCCAGTAGTCATTCAGGAGCAGGTTGTTGAGTTTCCATGTAGTTGAGGGGTTTTGAGTGAGTTTCTTAATCTTGAGTTCTAGTTTCATTGCACTGTGGTCTGAGAGACAGTTTGTTATAATTTCTGTTCTTTTACATTTGCTGAGGAGTGCTTTACTTCCAACTATGTGGTCAGCTTTGGAATAAGTGCAATGTGGTGCTGAGAAGAATGTATATTCTGTTGATTTGTGGTGGAGAGTTCTGTAGATATCTATTAGGTCTGCTTGGTGCAGAGCTGAGTTCAATTCCTGGGTATCCTTGTTAACTTTCTGTCTCATTGATCTGTCTAATGTTGACAGTGGGGTGTTAAAGTCTCCCGTTATTATTGTGTGGGAGTCTAAGTCTCTTTGTAGGTCACTCAGGACTTGCTTTATGAATCTGGGTGCTCCTGTATTGGGTGCATATATATTTAGGATACTTAGCTCTTCTTGTTGAATTGATCCCTTTACCATTATGTAATGGCCTTCTTTGTCTCTTTTGATCTTTGTTGGTTTAAAGTCTGTTTTATCAGAGACTAGGATTGCAACCCCTGCCTTTTTTTGTTTTCCATTTGCTTGGTAGATCTTCCTCCATCCTTTTATTTTGAGCCCATGTGTGTCTCTGCACGTGAGATGGGTTTCCTGAATATAGCACACTGATGGGTCTTGACTCTTTATCCAATTTGCCAGTCTGTGTCTTTTAATTGGAGCATTTAGTCCATTTACATTTAAAGTTAATATTGTTATATGTGAATTTGATCCTGTCATTATGGTGTTAGCTGGTTATTTTGCTTGTTAGTTGATGCAGTTTCTTGCTAGCACCGATGGTCTTTACAATTTGGCATGTTTTTGCAGTGGCTGGTACTGTTTGTTCCTTTCCATGTTTAGTGCTTCCTTCAGGAGCTCTTGTAAGGCAGGCCTGGTGGTGGCAAAATCTCTCAACATTTGTTTGTTTGTAAAGGATTTTATTTCTCCTTCACTTATGAAGCTTAGTTTGGCTGGATATGAAATTCTGGGTTGAGAATTATTTTCTTTAAGAATGTTGAATATTGGCCCCCACTCTCTTCTGGCTTGTAGATTTTCTGCAGAGACATCCGCTTTGTCTGATGTGCTGCCCTTTGTGGGTAACCCAACCTTTCTCTCTGGCTGCCCTTAACATTTATTCCTTCATTTCAACTTTGGTGAATCTGACAATTATGTGTCTTGGAGTTGCTCTCTCGAGGAGTATCTTTGTGGCATTCTCTGTAATTCCTGAATTTGAATGTTGGCCTGCCTTGCTAGGTTGGAGAAGTTCTCCTGGATAACATCCTGAAGAGTGTTTTCCAACTTAGTTCCATTCTCCCTGTCACTTTCAGGTACACCAATCAGATGTAGATTTGGTCTTTTCATATAGTCCCATATTTCTTGGAGGCTTTGTTCTTTTCTTTTTACTCTTTTTTCTCTAAACTTCTCTTCTCACTTCATTTCATTCATTTGATCTTCAATCACTGATACCCTTTCTTCCACTTGATTGAATCTGCTACTGATGCTTGTGTATGCATCACATTGTTCTCGTGCCATGGTGTTCAGCTCCATCAGGTAATTTAAGGTCTTCTCTATGCTGTTTATTCTAGTTAGCCATTAATCTAATCTTTTTTTCATGGTTTTTAGCTTCTTTGTGATGGGTTCGAACATCCTCCTTTAGCTTGGAGAAGTTTATTGTTACCCATTGTCTAAAACCTTCTTCTCTCAACTCATCAAAGTCATTCTCTGTCCAGTTTTGTTCCATTGCTGGTGAGGAGCTGCATTCCTTTGGAGAAGAAGAAGCTCTCGGATTTCTAAAATTTTCAGCTTTTCTACTCTGGTTTTTCCCCATCTTTGTGGTTTTATCTACCTTTGGTCTTTGATGATGGTGATGTACAGATGGGGTTTTGGTGTGGGTGTCCTTTTTGAGTGTTAGTTTTCCTTCTAACAGTCAGGACCCTCAGCTGCAGGTCTGTTGGAGTTTGCTGGAGGTTGACTCCAGATGCTGTTTGTCTGGGTATCAGCAGCGTAGGCTGCAGAACAACAAATGTTGCTGCCTGATCCTTCCTCTGGAAGCTTCATCTCAGAGGGGTACCCGGCCATATGAGGTGTCAGTCAGCCCCTACTGGGAGATGTCTCCCAGTTAGGCTACTTGTGGTTCAGGGACCCACTTGAGGAGGCAGTCTGTCCGTTCTCAGATCTCAAACTCTGTGCTGGGAGAACCACTACTCTCTTCAAAGCTGTCCGACAGGGACTTTTAAGTATGCAGAAGTTTCTGCTGCCTTTTGTTCAGCTATGCCCTGCCCCAAGAGGTGGAGTCTATAGAGGTAGGCAGGCAGGCCTCCTTGAGCTGTGGTGGGTTCCACCGAGTTCGAGTTTCCCAGATGCTTTGCTTACCTACTCAAGCCTCTCCAATGTTGGACGCCCCTCCCCCAGCCTCGCTGCCACCTTGCAGCTTGATCTCAGACTGCTATGCTAGCAGTGAGTGAGGCTCCATGGGGGTGGGACCCTCTGAGCCAGGAGCGGGATATAATCTCCTGGTGTGCCATTGGGTAAGATCATTGGAAATCATAGTATTAGGGTGGGAGTGTCCCAATTTTCCAGGTATCATCTGTCATGGCTTCCCTTGGCTAGGAAAGGGAATTCCCCGAGCCCTCGCACTTCCCAGGTGAGGCAATGCCCCGCCCTGCTTTGGCTCACGCTCTGTGGGCTGCACCCACTGTCCGACAAGCCCCAGTGACATGAACCTGGTACCTCAGTTGGAAATGCAGAAATCACCCATCTTCTGTGTTGCTCACACTGGGAGCTGTAGACTGGAGCTGTTCCTGTTTGGCCATTGTGGAACCTCCCTTCAATTTCTTTCACTACCGTTTTCCAGTTTTCATTATAGAGATCTTTCACTTTGGTTAAGTTAATTCTTAGATATTTAATTTTAGATTTGCTATAGTAAATTGGATTACTTTTTTATTTTATTTTTTTACGTTGTTCATTGTTGGCATATAGAAATGCTACTGATTTTTGTATGTTGATTTTGTATACTGCAACTTTACTGAATTTGCTTATCAGTTTTAATAGTTTTCTTGTGGTGTCACTAGGTTTATCCAAATATAAGGTCATATTATCTGAAAACAAGGATAATTTGACCTCTTTCCAATTTGGATCCCTTTTATATCTTTCTCTTGTCTGATTGCTCTAGCTAGGACTTTCAGTACTATGTTGAATAACAGTGATGACTGGGTATCCTTATCATATTTCAGATCTTAAAGGAAAGGCTTTCAGTTTTTCCCCATTCAGTATGACACTAGCTATGGGTCTGTCATATTTGGCTTTTATTATGTTGAGGTATGTTCTTTCTATCCCTGGTTTTTGGAAAGTTTTTATTATGAAGGGGTATGAAATTTATCAAATGCTTTTTCAGCCTCGATAAAAACAATCATACGGTTTGTATCCTTCATTCTGTTGATATGATGTATCTGATCAATTTGCTTACATCAAACCATCCTTGCGTCCCAGGGGTAAATCCCACTGGGTCGTGATGAATGATCTTTCTAATGTATTGTTGAATTTGGTTTGCTAGTATTTTATTGAGGATTTTTGCATCAATATTAATCAGAGACATTGGCCTGTAGTTTTCTTTTTTTGATGTGTTATTGGTTTTGATGTCAGGATAATAATGGCCTTGTAGAATGAGTTTGGAAGTACTCTCTCCTCCTCTATTTTTTGAAATAGTTTGAGTAGGATTGATATTGATTCTTCTTTAAATATTCAGTAGAATTCAGCAGTGAAGCCATCAGGTCCCAGGCTTTTCTTTACTGGGAGACTTTTTATTACAGCTTTGATCTTGTTATTTGTTATTGATCTGTTCAGGTTTTGGATTTCTTTCAGGTTCAGTCATAGTAGGTTGTATGTATCTAGGAATTTGTCCATTTCTTCTAGATTTTCCAGTTTATTGGCATATAGTCTCTCAGAGTAGCCACTCGTGCTTTTTTGAATTTCTGCAATATCATTTTTAATATCTCCTTTTTCATTTTTGAATTTCTGCAATATCATTTTTAATATCTCCTTTTTCATTTCTGATTTTATTTGAATCTTCTGTTTTTTCTTAACCTGGCTAAAGGTTGTCAATTTTGTTTAACTTTTCAAAAACCAACTTTTTGTTTCATTGATTTTTCATATTGTTTTTTCATTTCAATTTCACTCATTTTTGCTCTGTTCTTTATGATTTGTTTTCTTCTACTAATTTGGGGTTTGGTTTGCTCTTGACTTTCCACTTTAAGATGCATCCTTAGATTGTTCATTTGAATTACTTCCCTCTGGGCACTTCTTCTGCTGTATCCCATAGGTTTGGGTATATTTTTTCCAATATAATTTGTTTCAAAAAATTTTCCAATTTCTTTCTTAATTTCTTCATTGGCCCACTGGTCATTCAGGAACATATTGTTTAATTTATATGTGCTTGTATAGTTTCCAAAATTTCTCTTGTTATTAATTTCTAGTTTTATCCCATTGTGGTCAGAGAAGATGCTTAATATTATTTTAATTTTTTTGAATGTTTTAAGACTTTTTTTGTGACTTAACATAAGGTATGTACTTGAGAATGAGCCATGTGCTGAGGAAAAGAAGGTGTATTCCACAGCTCTTGGATGAGATGTTCTGTAAATATCTATTAGATCATTTGGTCAATAGTGTAGATAAGTCTGATGTTTCTTTATTGATCTTCTGTCAGGAAGATCTGTCCAATGCTGAAAGCGGGGTGTTAAAGTCACCAACTATGATTGTACTGGGGCCTATATCTTTCTTTAGCTCTAATAATATTTTCTTTATATATCTGGGTGCTGCAGTGTTGGGTACATACATATTTAAAATTGTTATATCCTCTTACTGAATTAATCTCTTTATCATTATAGAGTGACCTTTTTGTTTCTTCTTATAGTTTTTGTCTTGAAATCTATTTTGTCTGACATAAGTATAGTATTCTTGCTCTTGTTTGGTTTCCATTGGCGTGGAGTATCTTTTTCCATCGCTTTATTTCAAGTCTATGTGTTCTTTATAGGTAAAGTGTAATTCTTGTAGGCAACACACAAATGCGTCTTGTTTTTTTCATCCATACATCCAGTCTATGAATTTTGAGTGAATAGTTTAGTGCATTTACATTCAATGTTGTTATTGATAAGTAAGGACTTATTTCTGTCATTTTGTCATTTGTTTTCTGGTTATTTTGTGTCCTTCTCGTCCTTCTTTGTTTCTGTCTTTCTCTAGTGAAGATGGTTTTCTCTGGTGATATGATTTAGTTTCCTGCTTTTTATTTTTTGTGTATTGATTGTATGTTTTTTGGTTTGAGGTTACTGTGAGGCTTGGAAATACTACATTAAAACCCATCATTTTAACCTGGTCACAACCTAACACTATTTTCATAAACAAACAAACAAGCAAAAAGAAAACCAATAAAAACTCATCATAACTTTATCTCCCACTTTTTAATTTTTTGTTGTTTTAATTTGTATCTTATTGTACTATGTCATGAATAATTGTAGGTATTTTTGATTGGTTCATTATTTAGTCTTTTTTCTTAGTGTAAGAGTAGTTTACACACTACAGTTATGGTATCATAATAATAATTTGTGTTTTACTGTGTACTTACTGTTACCAGTGCATTTTCTACCTTCAGGTAATTATTGCTCATTAATGTCCTTTTCTTTCTGATTGAAGCACTCCGTTTAGTATTTCTTGTAGGATGGGTGTAGTATTGATGAAATCCCTCAGCTTTGTTTGTCTGGGAAAAATCTTTATTTCTCTTTCATGTCTGATGGATGTTTTTGTCAGATATACTATTCTAGTGTAAAAGTTTTTTGTTGTTGTTGTTGTTGTTGTTTTCAGCACTTTAAATATGTCATGCCATTCTCTCCTGGCCTACAAGGATTCCACTGAAAAGTCTGTTGCCAGATGTATTGGAACCTCATTGAATGTTATTTGTTTATTTTGCTGCTTTCATGATACTTTCTTTATTCTTGACTTTGGGAGTTTGATTATTCAATTTCATGAGGTAGTCTTCTTTCAGTTAAATCTGCTTGGTGTTCTATAACCTTCTTGTACTTGGATATTAATATCTTTCTCTAGATTTGTGAAGTTCTTTGTTATTATCCCTTTGAATAAACTTTCTACCCTATCTCCTTCTCTATCTCCTCTTTAAGGCCATTAAGTCTTAGATTTGCCCTTTTGAGGCTATTTTCTAGATCCTGTGGCATGCTTCATTGTTTTTTACTCTTTTTTCTTTTGTCTCCTCTGACTATTTCAAATAGCATGTCTTCAAACTCACTAATTCTTTCTTCTGTTTGATCCATTCTGCTATTAAAGGGCTCTGATACATTCTTCAGTATGTGTGTTGCATTGTTTTAAAATTATACCTTAAGTTCTGGGATACGTGTGCAGAACATGCAGGTTTGTTACATAGGTATACACATGCCATGGTGGTTTGTTGCACCCATCAACACACCATCTACATTAGATATTTCTCCTAATGCTATCCCTCCCCTAGCCTCCCACCCACTGACAGGCCCCGTTATGTGATGTTCCCCTCCCTGTATCCTATGTTATCATTGTTCAACTCCCACTTATGAGTGAAAACATGCAGTGTTTGGTTTTCTGTTTTTGTGTTAGTTTGCTGAGAGTGATGATTTCCAGCTTCATCCATGTCCCTGCAAAGGACATGAACTCATCTTTTTTATGGTTGCACAGTATTCCATGGTGTGTATGTGCTACACTTTCTTTATCCAGTCTATCATTGATGGGCATTTGGGTTTGTTTTAACACTTTGCTATTGTGAACAGTGCTGCAATAAACATATGTGTGCATGTGTCTGTATAATAGAATGATTTATAATCTTTTTGGTATATGCCCAGTAATAGGATTGCTGGGTCAAATGGTATTTCTGGTTCTAGATCCTTGAGGAATTGCAGCACTGTCTTCCACAATGGTTGAACTAATTTACATTTTCACCAACAGTATAAAAGCCTTCCTACTTCTCCACATCCTCTCCAGCATCTGTTGTTTCCTGACTTTTTAATGATCGCCATTCTAACCAGCATGGGATGGTATCTCACTGTGGTTTTGATTTGCATTTCTCTAATGACCAGTGATGATGAGCTTTTTTTCATATGCTTTTTGGCTGCATAAATATCTTTTTTTGAGAAGTGTCTGTTCATATCCTTCACTCACTTTTTGATGTTTTTTTTCTTGTAAATTTGTTTAAGTACCTTGTAGATTCTGGATATTAGCCCTTTGTCAGATGAGCAGGTCACAAAATTTTTCTCCCATTCTGTAGGTCGCCTGTTCACTCGGATGATAGTTTATTTTGCTGTGCAAAAGCTCTTTAGCTTAATTAGATACCATTTGTCAATTTTAACTTTTGTTGCCATTGCTTTTGGTGTTTTAGTAATGAAGTCTTTGCCTGTGCCTGTGTACTGAATGGTATTGCCTATGTTTTCTTCTAGGATTTTCATGGTTTCAGGCCTTATGTTTAAGTCTGTAATCCATCTTGAGCTAAGCCCAGCTGAATTCTACCAGAGGTATAAAAAGGAGCTGGTATCATTTCTTCAGAAACTATTCCAAATAATAGAAATAGAGGGATTCCTCTTTACTCATTTTTATGAGGCCAGCATCATCCTGATACCAAAACCTGGCAGAGACACTACAAAAAAAGAAAATTTCAGGCCAATATCCCTGATGAACATTGATGTGAAAATCCTCAATAAAATACTGGCAAACAGAATCCAGCAGCATATCAAAAAGCTTATCCACCACAATCAAGTTGGCTTCATCCCTGGGATGCAAGGCTGGTTCAACATACGCAAATCAATAAACGTAATCCATGACATAAACAGAACCAATGATCAAAACCACATGATTATCTCAATAGAAGCAGAAAAGGCCTTTGATAAAATTCAACACTACTTTATGCTAAAAACTCTCAATGAACTAGGCATTGATGGAATGCATCTGAAAATAATAAGAGCTGTTTATGACAAACCCACAGCCAATATCACAATGAATGGGCAAAACCTGGACGCATTCCCTTTGAAAACTGGCACAAGGCAAGGATGCCCTCTGTCACCACTCCTATTCAACATAGTATTGGACATTCTGGACAGGGCAATCAGGCAAGAGAAAAAAATAAAGCATATTCAAATAGGAAGAGAGGAAGTCAAATTGTCTCTGTTTGCAGATGACATGATTGTATATTTAGAAAACCCCACTGTCTCAGCCCAAATCTCCTTAAGCTGATAATCAACTTCAGGAAAGTCTCAGGATACAAAATCAATGTGCAAAAATCATAAGCATTCCTATACACCAATAATAGACAAAAAGAGAGCCAAAACATTAGTGAATCCCCTTTCACAATTGCTACAAAGAGAATAAAATACTTAGGAATACAACTTACAAGGGATGTGAAGGACCTCTTCAAGGAGAATGACTAACCACTGCTCAAGGAAATAAGAGAGGACACAAACAAATGGAAAAACATTCTATGCTCATGGACAGGAAGAATCAATATTGTGAAAATGGCCATTCTGCCCAAAGTAATTTACAGATTCAATGCTATCTCCATCAAACTACCACTGACTTTCTTCACAGAATTAGAAAAAAACTATGTTAAATTTCATATGGAACCAAAAAGGAGCCCATATAGCTAAGATAAGCCTAAGCAAAAAGAACAAAGCTGGAGGCATCATGCTACCTGACTTGAAACTATACTACAAGGCTACAGTAACCAAAACAGCATAGTACCAAAACCAGATCAATGGAACCAAACAGAGGCCCCAGAAATAACGCCACACATCTACAACCATCTGATCTTTGACAAACCTGTCTAAAACAAGCAATGGGGAAAGGATTCCCTATTTAATAAATGGCATTGGGATAACTAGCTTGCCAATGTGTACTGCATTTTTAAGCTCCAGAATTTCTGCCTTTTAATTATTTCAATATCTTTGTTAAATTTAGCTGATAGAATTCTGAATTTTTTCTCTGTATTATCTTGAATTTCTTTGAGTTTCCTTAACACAGCTATTTTGAATTATCTGACAGTTCACATGTCTCTTTTTCTCCAGATTTGGTCCCTTGTGCCTTATTTAGTTCATTTGTTTAGATCATGTTTTCCTGGATGATGTTGATGCTAGCAGATGTTCTTTAGTGTCTGGACATTGAAGAGCTAGGTATTAATTGTAGTCTTCACTGTCTGGGCTTATTTGTAGCCATTCTTCTTGGAAAGGCTTTCCAGAAATTTGAAAAAACTTGGGTGTTGTGATCTAAGCTGTATCTGCTTTAGTGGGCACTCCAAGCCCAGTAAAACTGGGGTTCTTAAAAATTTATAGAGGTACCACCGTGATGGTTTTGGACAAGATCTCGGAGAATTCTCTGGGTTGCCAGGCAGAGACAATTTTTCTTTCCCTTACTTTCTGCCAAACATACCGAATCTCTCCGTCTCTGTTCTGAGCCACCTAAGCCTGGGGGTGAAGTGACATGAATTAAACCTGTGGTCACCATGACTATGCCTGTGCTGGGTCAGGCATGAAGCCAGCACAGCACTGGGTCTTGCCCAAGGTCTGCTGTAGCCACTCCCTGGCTACTGCCTATGTTCACTCAAGGCCCTGGGACTATACAATCAGCAGGTGGCAAAGCCAGCCAGGCCATCCTCCTTCATGATGGCAAGTACCCCCAGGCCCTGGTGGGTCCACAAGTGCCATCCAGGTATCAGGGACTAGAGTTAAAAATCTTAGACATCTACCTGGTGTTCTAAAACCACAAGTTGCAGTTCTTTGCACTCTTCCCTCCTCTTTCCAAAGGCAGAGAAGCCTCGCACTGTAGCCACCACCACCCTAGCCAACAATGATACTGCCAAACTACCACTGATGTTCCCTTAAGCCCCAAGGCCTCTTAAGTCAGCTTGCCATGAATGCTACCTAGCCTGGGACTCACTTTTCAGGGCAATGGGCTCCCCACTGGCCCACAGTAGGTCCAGAAATACCTCTAGGAGTCACGTCTTAGAACTTGGGACCCCAAGAGCCCACTTGGTACTCTACCCACCATGGCCATGCTGGTACCTAAGGTGCAAGCCAAAGTCTCCTTTACTTTTCTTTCTGCTTTTCTCAGGCAGAGGAAGTTTTGCCCTGTAGCTACCGTAGCTGGTAATGTGCTGAGTCTCAACCTGAAACCAGCAAGCCTCAGAGGCTTGCCCAAGTCCCTCAGTGTAGTACCTGGGTATCGCTGCTTGTTGTGTTATTCAGGGCCCAAGGGCTGTTCAGTTCACAAGTGATGAATGCTGCCAGTACTGAGTTCTTTCTTTCAAGACGGCAGGTTCTTTTCTGACCCGAGGTGTGTCTAGAAATGTCATCTGGAGACTGGGCATGGTGGCTCACGCCTGTAATCCCAGCATTTTGGGAGGCTGAGGTGGGTGGATCATGAGGTCAAGAGATTGAGAACATCCTGGCCAACATGGTGAAAACCCATCTCTACTAAAAATACAAAAATTAGCTAAGTGTGGTGGCATGCACCTGTAGTCCCAGCTACTCAGGAGGCTGAGGCAGGAGAATCGTTTGAACCCAGGAGGCGAAGGTTGCAGTGAGCTGAAGTCATGCCACTGCACTCCAGCCTGGTGACAGAGCGAGACTCCGTCTCAAAAAAAAAAAAAAAAAAAATGTCGTCTGGAAACTAGGGCCAGAAAAAGGTGCCTCATGACGGTGATTGGTGCTCTGTTGTGGTGTGACTGAACTGGTATTCTAGATCCAAGACAAAGTCCTCCCCACTCTTCCCTCTTCTTTCCTCCAGCAGATGGAAGGGGTCTCTTTTGGAGCTGTGAGCTGTGCAGCCTGGGGTTAGGGGAGGAGTGATGCCAGCACTCTTTTGGCTGCCCCAGTTAGTGTCGCAATATGTCACATGCCCTCCAACCCACTGTCTCTGGACCTAGTTTAGCATGAGGGCTCACATAAGAGTTGCTGTATTTATGGCCTAGACTGCCTTTCAACTTTATTTGTAGACATAGAGGGCTGTAGCTCTTGGTGGCGAGGTTTGCAGGCACTCAAGTTTGGACCTCTGGGATCAGCACTTCCCCTCTGGCTAGGGCTGGTTTCCAAGCTCTCTCTTTGGGTGGGTGTCAGCTGAGTTTGGTCCAGTTTTCCTTTCTGCTCTAACAGGACAGCACTGAGTTCAGTGTCTCACAATTGCTGTGATCTCCCTCCCTCTGTGCCCAGAGATGCTCTCTGTACCAGATTGCTACTGCTGTGGGTCGGGGAGGGTGGCACTGGTGATTTAAGGTGGCTGGTTTTTTCTGTCTCTTCAGTACTTCTTTCAGTGATATGAAGTTAAAACCAGGAACTCACCTGATTTTTGGTTCTTATGAAGGTGGTTTTTGTTTTTTCGGTGTAGATACTTATTAACTTGGTGTCCTTGCAGAGTGGGGGGCAATCAGTGGAGCTTTTATTTCATATAGTTCAACCTAATAGTGTAGCTGTCTGAAATATTTCTTCCCGGCTACTATTCTTGGAACACATTTATCCTTGTACCCAATCTTTTGGTTAGTGTGGTCCAAAAAAGGGAAATACATTTACATGGTTATATGTTATATTACTATTCCAGAAACACAGTTTCTTTAGTGTCATGTTTATTTTTGTAACCAGTAAGGTACAGTGCATCTTTTTATTATTATTATTATTATAATACTTTAAGTTTTAGGGCACATGTGCACAACGTGCAGTTTTGTTACATGTGTATACATGCGCCATGTTGGTGTGCTGCACCCAGTAACTTGTCATTTAGCATTAGGTATATCTCCTAATGCTATCCCTCCCCCTCGTCCCCCCACCCCACAACAGTCCCTGGTGTGTGATGTTCCCCTTCCAGTGTCCATGTGTTCTCATTGTTCAATTCCCACCTATGAGTGAGAACATGAGGTGTTTGGTTTTTTGTCCTTGGGATAGTTTGCTGAGAATGATGGTTTCCAGCTTCATCCATGTCCCTACAAAGGACATGAACTCACTCATTTTTTATGGCTGCATAGTATTCCATGGTATATATGTGCCACATTTTCTTAATCCAGTCTATCATTGTTGGACATTTGGGTTGGTTCCAAGTCTTTGCTATTGTGAATAGTGCTGCAATAAACATACTTGTGCATGTGTCTTTATAGCAGCATGATTTATAGTCCTTTGGGTATATACCCAGTAATGGGATGGCTGGGTCAAATGGTATTTCTAGTTCTAGATCCCTGAGGAATCGCCACACCGACTTCCACAATGGTTGAGCTAGTTTACGGTCCCACCAACAGTGTAAAAGTGTTCCTATTTCTCCACATCTCTCCAGCACCCGTTGTTTCCTGACTTTTTAATGATCGCCATTCTAACTGGTGTGAGATGGTATCTCATTGTGGTTTTGATTTGCATTTCTCTGATGGCCAGTGATGATGAGCATTTTTTTCATGTGTTTTTTGGCTGCATAAATGTCTTCTTTTGAGAAGTGTCTGTTCATACCCTTCACCCACTTTTTGATGGAGTTGTTTGTTTTTTTTTTCTTGTAAATTTGTTTGAGTTCATTGTAGATTCTGGATATTAGCCATTTGTCAGATGAGTAGGTTGCAAAAATTTTCTCCCATTCTGTAGGTTGCCTGTTCACTCTGATGGTGGTTTCTTTTGCTGTGCAGAAGCTCTTTAGTTTAATTAGATCCCATTTGTCAATTTTGGCTTTTGTTGCCATTGCTTTTATTACTCTAAATAGAAAATCTTATTACCTATGTTACTCTGTTCCTTAATATCAATGTGAAATACTAAGGGTAGTTCTAATGTGTTTTCTAGGGGAAACTTAAGCATTTTTAGGCTAGGCTATTCTAAAAAAAAAAAAATCAGATGGAAAGAAAAGCACTTGAAGTGTCGTGAGAGGCTGAATAATAACCCTCTAAAAAGGTCCAGGTTCTAATCTTCAGACATGGCACTTTACATGGCAATGGGGACTTTGCAGATGTGATTAAGTTAAGGACCTTACTGGGGTTTTAATTTGCATTTCTCAAGTTTTCTTTGGGTATATGCCCAGTAATAGAATTGCTGGGTTGATAGTTCTTATTTAAATTCTTTGAAAAATCTCCAGACTGCTTTCCACAATGGCCGAACTAACTTGCATTCCCACCAGCAGTGTATAAGTGTTCCCTTTTCTCCACAACCTTGTCAGCATCTGTTATTTTTTGACTTTTTAATAAATAACAATCTATGTGCATACACACGTGTATATGCTATTCTTGATTGTACATTTGCCTGTTATATACATTGTAAATATATTTACTCATTCAAATAAACAAATAAATAAATAAAAGCCATTCTGACTAGTGTGAGATGGTATCTCATTGTGGTTTTGATTAGTGTTTTCCTAATGATGAGTGATAGTGTTTTTTTCATATACTGTTTGCTCACACATATGTCTTCTATTGAGAAGTGTCTGTTCATGTCCTTTGCCCATTTTTTAGTGGGCAAGCCCACTCATATTTGAATACACTCATATTTCACATTGGATTTCAGCAAAATGTTGGAAGACTGCTATTGAGAAGTTCCTCTCTATAGCATCATAGATATGGGATTACATCCAAGAATTTCACAGTCCCTGAAAATGTATCATGATTGTTCCAAATTGGTCATAGTAGCTTTATTCCCTGTATCACAGATTATTCTAGGATAAGTATGTGGTCAGATCAGACAATGGCACATATTGGGTATTATGCCGTTTTTCTCACCATTAAAAAAATAATAAACGCACACAAAGAGAAAGTTACCATCCTGATTTGGTCATGGGTGTGTGAAGTAATAATAGGGTAGCTGTCTTGCATCCATGAGTGACCAAGCCACAGCATGAAAGGCAAAAAGTTGAGGATAATATAGAGAATAATAGCACAAATTTGGGTTCTATAAGAACCCAAGTTCTTATAGAACAAGTTTGTGTGGCTATAAGAAAATACCATAGATGAGGTTGCCTAATTAATTTATTATTATTTATTTTCTCAAAGTTCTGGAGGCTGGGAGTCCAAGATCAGGATGTCGTCATGCCATGTTCTGGCAAGGATGCTTTTCCTGGTTTGTAGCCCTCTATTAATAACTGTGTCTACCAGGAGAAGAGACATAGAGCTCTAGTCTCTTTCTCTTCTCAAAAAGACATTAATCCCAACATGGAGACCCTACCTTTATGATCTCATTAGACCTAATTACCTGTCAAAGATCACAATCCCAAATACCATCACATTCAGGGTTAGAGTTTCAACATATAAATTTTTTGGGGAAACATTCAGTCCATTACAACTCTTCAAGACACTTTTAGTTAAGCATTTTCTTACAGTCAGCCAAAAGAGTCCTAACATTTCTACCACAGTTCCTTCAATATTCTTCACATAAATCGTGTGCAAAACTTTTCACAGCCTTGGTTAATTTACATTTGTTTTTTATAAGTCATCTAAAACTCTTTTAAGAGTGAGGGCATGAACAGATGGCCTTGATCCAAGTCCAAACTGACAACACAGAGAGAGTGAGATTATGTCATTGTTCATTTTAGTTTTTATAGTTCTATTCAGATTATGTTGTTATGGTTTTTTTCAGTTCAATTTTTTTAGCCCTTATTTGACTGAAAATAAATTCACCATTGATTCTCTAGCATTTGCTAAGATACAACTTATCAGTCCTACAATTACCCAGTTGACTACTAGGACCGAAAAGTAGACTATTACCCTGTTGATCTTAGACCTGTTTAATCTTTTTTAGATTTATCATTTTCTCTCTTACAATCAAATACACTTGAATTTTGATACAAATTTTTCCAAATATGCAATTTTCCTGTCAGCCACAGATGATCCACAGATGTAATGAATGGGAACTTTTTAAATAAAGTCACTGTAGAAGACAGAGCTTTGTGTTACTCCCTGAAAATTCTTTCTTCAAGATCATAATGGTCTAATCATTCAATTGGTTACAAATTCAAATAACTGAACAAGAATCTCCATTAGACTGATTACCTTTAAAGCAGAGATCAGAACTTATTTATTTTTGCCAGGTGTTGGGAATAAGGAGCATCTGATTTTTGGTGAGGACCAACAGAATATTTAATACATTGGTCCTCACCCCTAATGCCTTTGTCCTCAACCCTGCCTGCCTGTTACCATGCTCAGTAAACTCTTTATAAAATACTAGTGCCTCACTCCAGTCTAACTGAATCAGAACTTTAATTATTAGGCCCAGACACTGATATTTTTAAAGAGCTCTTCAGGTAATTCTATTGTATTGCTGTATTTTCAAACCACTTATTTATTGAATAAATATTGCATGAACCTGACTCAAACTTCTTTTATCATGCCCATAAGATATCCATACACTAGATGTACCTTTTGTCATTTCCCTCCATCATATGCTGTTTTTACTTATAATACATGTAAATGTCTGCCTTTTCTGTTACATGGTAAGTTACTTTGGAATACAAACCATGGTTTGTTTCCTGTAACAAACAGTATAGTATCTTCTTTGTAGTAGCTATTCAATACAGGCTTAATTGGAGCAAAAGAAGGATATTTATGAGCAAGGATTAGAAGTGATTTGCCTGTTCTTGGAAGAGATCACATGGATGCTGTACTTTTAAACTTTAGCTTTTAGTAATAATACACTATTTTTGGAATTTGTTTCCTTGCTGTTTTTTTTCGGACAGCACCCCTTTCTTTGCTTGTTTGCTTGTTTTTCTAGCTTTCTGCTAATTGAATGAGTGAGAACAGAGATTAGAGAGATTAGTCAATGTTTGGCAGAGAGATTTTTGAAGATAGAGAACTTCACCATGTGTCTGCCATATGTATGTCTGGTGTTTATACAGTGTGTATTTTGTCTAAGAATAAAGATTATACAACTTATGTGAATCCTTTTTTTCCATGGCAATTGAGAACATCCGTGTACTTGAAGGGGTAAGAAAGACAAGAAATGGTGTAGGAATGTATCAGAATACAACAATGACTTAGAGTAGAATAAATCTAGAATGATTTTTTTTCAGCAGTTGAATCGTACATGGTTAGCGACCTGCTTGGTTTCTGTGTTTTGTTATTACTGACCAAAGCATCTTCTGATTATGATGCTTAGATGCTCTCAAATAGATAACGTGACCACAAAATGTGAAGTAAAGAAAACTCTAGGTCAGGTATGGTGTCTCATGCCTGAAATCTCAGCACTTTGGGAGGTGAAGGTGGGAGGATGGCTTGGAGCCAGGAGTTTGAGGCCAGCCTGGGCAACATAGCAAGACCCCATCTATACAAAAATTAAAATAAAAAAATTATTTGGGTGTAGTGGCACCTGCCTGTAGTCACAGCTACTTGGGAGGCTGAGACAGGAGGATTGCTTAATCCCAGGAGTTCAAGGCTGCAGTGAGCTATGATCATGCCACTGCACTTCAGCCTGGACTACAGAAGAAGACCCTGTCTCTAAAAAGAAAAATAAAAACTTCCATATTGCAAGACAATGGAGAAGTTTTCTCATATTACAACCAAATAAGTTATCTACTTAAAAGACTTATGACTTACTTTGGCACTCATTTTAAAATGTGATGTCATCAAGTTTGATTTCCTAAACTTATAGACCAAGAGATTTTTATTTTACCATAAAAGCCCAGAATAATAATGTTGGAAGATACTTTTTTAACCTCTGATTCCTATTATCCTCATTAATATGAAGAAATTCAACCAGATGAGGTGACTTGTCCAAAGTCATATATCTGCTTAAAAGCAGAGTCCGAATTAACTCTGGATTTTTAGATTTTCTTTTCATCTACATTGTCTGGTCTGCTTGCAGAAAGAGAACAGACTTTAAAGAAACACATAAGGCTGAGAGCTGAGGCTCATGCCTGTAATCCCAGCACTTTGGGAGGCTGAGGCAGACAGATCACCTGAGGTCAGGAGTTTGAGACCAGCCTGACCAACATGGAGAAACCCTGTCTCTACTAAAAATAAAAAATTAGCCAGGCTTGGTGATGCATGCCTGTAATCCCAGCTAATTGGGAGGCTGAGGCAGGAGAATTGCTTGAATCTAGGAGGCAGAGGTTTCAGTGAGCCAAGATTGTACCACTGCACTCCAGCCTGGGGAACAAGAGTGAAAATCCATCTCAAAAACAAAACAAAACAAAACAAAAAAAAACACATAATACTCTGTTAATTTATGAAATCCTCTTATGATGTCATATTAAAAATTTCTCTTTTCTGACTTTACCCAGATTTGACACTTAATTGACTTGTGAGATTGCTGAATATATCCTTCTCCTCAGCACCAAAATGGATATTATACAAATGAAGTCCCTCAGGGCTTTGCTTTTTCTATTGCTAGGCTTTCTATGCACATCAATACTGCAATTCTAGTGGTTTCTTGAACAGCATGTTTTAAGATCATAAGTTAAAAGGAAAATCATCACAGTCTTTTTTCATAACTTTCACTGGGCATAATAAACAGTCAAGCAAATTTTTAAAAAATCACTATCAAGATGATTTATGAGCTTTAACCAATCATGGTAAGAAAAATTTTAATTATTCAGTATAAAACATAGGTGTTGGATGAAATTTTCATGCTTATTCCAAATGATATATGTAAAAGAGTAAAAGATCTGATTTGAGTGGAGACTATTATCCTGGGAGGCAGCATGTTGCACTGGAGAGACCAAGAAATTTGAAGTTAGATTGAACTTTGAGAATCAAACCCCAATACGGCCGCTCCAATTATATGCCACTGTGGTACTTGCTTGACTTTTCTATACCTCACTTTCTTCATCTGTAAATTGAGGAAAATAGTACCAGAATTCTTTTGAATGTTAAAGGAATATATGAAAAGGTACTATGAATATAGAAATCACTTAATAAATGTTTCCTGAATGTATAGAGTCATATTGACCATAACCAATTCCCAGGAAAACAGCTAACATCAAGTTCTGATAAGATTCTTTGTAGGTTCTCTGAATGCCTTACTGTGTTCAGTAGGCCCAGGATTAATTTTCTCAACAAAATAATATCTCGTAAAATTAGACAAATTTTCTACTTTCAACTTACACATTTCTCATAAATAATAGCTTTTCTTTAGCTGCAAAGAATAACATTTTAACTCCACAAGAGCCACTGAAATAATTACATGTAAATCTTCTAAAATGGTTGTGACTATTGACTCCTTCTGGGGACAAAATAAGAAAAAGGCCGTTAGTAATTCACGGCCAAAATGAGGATTAACTGAAAGAAAGTATGCATCAATTGGCTTTAATATCTGGGGCACATGGTATATGGACAATGAATAATGTGATATTACTACTATTGTAAATAGTTCATAAACTATGGTCATGTCATGGCAGAGATCTTAGATTGCCATGCTTGCTTTAAGTCAAGGTCAGTTCCCTGTGTGTTCCACCTACTTGATGTGTTCTGCTGTTAGCATCTTGGCAGATGGAAATTGAGGAAATGCTAGTTCTGTAGAGTTTACAGATAGGATTCTTGCCAGGACAAGCTTCTGTGACTGAAAAGGAGCAGGAGAATGATTAGTAAGTGCTCTCCAAGACCCAGTTCCCTCTCCATAAAACTAGGCTGATTCCAAATGTATTCTTTCTGTATAAGAAAATAGAAAATAAAATGTCTTAAGAATTAATGACATTTTCACAGTGACGCCTGACTCAATCATATGCTAACTAAGTATGATAGAGTTACTTGAAGACTGACTGAGGCAGAATGCCTACATTTCCTAAATTATTGGCTTAGTATGTAAGAGAATATCCACTGGTCTCAGGGCCTATTTATGCTGCATAAGGAAGTCAAAACTCTGGGAAAGTCAAGCCATAAACAAAAATTTCAGTTACTGTACACAGTAGATGAAACCCTCAGCTCCCCTGTCTGCTCTCAGTTTTTTGGCTATGATGAATAAAATAAATGAATATTATTAAATCAGCCACATGCCCAAAATTTATGTTTCTAGTCAAGAACAAGTGATAAGAACCAGGATTACTCTCATGCCTTAAACAACAAAAAAAGAATGAAAATATATGAAACAACAATTTCCCACTGGAAAAGTTTCTAGGCAAAAGTACTAGAGGGAAAATCCAGATAGTTCCTGGGAGAATTCCTGAATTGCAAAGACAGAGCTGCAAGTCTGGCACAACCAAAGAAACTAGAGTCCAAAGAACAGAGTACCGGGCAGAAGAAAATTACAAAGAAACAAAATCCCAGAGAGCTGAAGAGGATTCCTAAGTATTTAGTATAGTACTAATTAGTATAGTACTAATAAAAACAGGTTTTACAGTTAACTACTCAAGTCTGGGGAAAGACCTACATAAAATGATTAGAAATAACAGTTCCTGGCACTCACAAGGAGCTAGAAGTAGTGCCTGTTGCCTGTTTCAACAGCCAGATTGGAAAACCTCATAATTCACAAGGCATTAAGAATACACAAAAGGGTCTACATTCAGTGCAGGAGCATGATTAGCCATATGTTGTTGATACAGTTTGGCTGTGTCCCCAACCAAATCTCATCTTGAATAGTAGCCCCCATAATCCCCATGTGTCATGGGAGGGACCCAGTGGGAGGTAATTGAATCATAGGGGTCAGTTTTTCCTGGGCTGTTCTTGTGATAGTGACTAAATCTCATGAGATCTGATAGTTTTATAAATGGCAGTTCCCCTGCACATGCTCTCTTGCCTGCCACCATGTAAGACATGCCTTTGCTCCTCTTTCACCATCTGCCATGACTATGAAGCCTCCCCAGCCATGTGGAACTGTGAGTCTATTAAACCTCTTTTTCTTTATAAATTGCCCAGTCTCAGGTACATCTTCAGAGCAGTATGAAAATGGACTAACAGAGTTGAACATTGCTCTCATCTAGTCTTATCAGTTTTAAAATCAACAAAGAAAGAATCACACTGATTCCAAGTAAAGTGAATGCATTTTAGAGTAAAGTGTAAGAAGATTTGTAGGAATACAAATATATTTAGGACATTAAATATGAAATACCTGGATTGCAATAAGAAATTGCCAGGCCTGGAGGGAAGCGCTCCAGTCTGCAGCTCCCAATGAGATCAATGCAGAAGGTGGGTGATTTCTGCATTTCCAACTGAGGTACCCAGCTCATCTCATTGGGACTGATTAGACAGTGGGTGCAGCCCACGAGGGTGAACAGAAGCAGGGTGGGGTGTCACCTCACCCAGGAAGCACAAGGGGTTGAGGAATTCCCTCCCCTAGCCAAGGGAAACCGGGAGGGACTGTGCCATGAGGAACAGTGCATTCTAGCTCAGATACTGTGCTTTTCCCACAGTCTCCGCAACCCGCAGACCAGGAGATCCCCTCTGGTGCCTATGCCAGCAGGACCCTGGGTTTCAAGCACAAAACTGGGCAGCCATTTGGGCAGACACTGAGCTAGCTGCAGGAGTTTCTTTTCATAGCCCAGTGGCACCTGGAACATCAGTGAGACGGTGCCATTCATTTCCCTGGAAAGGGGCTGAAGCCAGGGAGTCATATGGTCTAGCTCAGTGGATACCACCCCAATGGAGTCCAGCAAGCTAAGATCCACTGGCTTGAAACTCTTGCTGCCGGCACAGCAGTCTGAAATTGACCTGGAATGCTCCAGCTTGGTGTGGGGAGGGGTGTCCACCATTACTGAGGCTTGAGTAGGTGTTTTCCCCTCACAGCATAAACAAAGCCACCGGGAAGTTCAAACTGGGCAGAGCCCACCACAGCTTGGCAAAGTGGCATAGCTAGACTGCATCTCTAGATTCCTCCTCTCTGCGCAGAGCATCTCTGAAAGAAAAGCTTCAGCCCCAGTCAGGGGCTTATAGATAAAACTCCCATCTCCATGGGACAGAGCACCTGGGTGAAGGTGTGGCTGTGGGCACAGCTTCAGCAGACTTAAATGTTCCTGCCTGCCAGTTCTTAAGAGAGTAGCAGATCTCCCAGCACAGTGCTCGAGCTCTGCTAAGGGACAGACTACCTCTTCAAGTGGGTCGCTGACCCCAGTGCCTCCTGACTGGGAGACATCTCACAGCAGGGATCAGTAGACACCTCACACAGGAGAGCTCCAGCTGGCAACTGGCAGGTGCCCCTCTGGGACAAAGCTTCCAGAGGAAAGAATAGGCAGCAATCTTTGTTGTTCTGTAGCCTCCACTGGTGATACCCAGGCAAACAGGGTCTGGAGTGGACCTCCACCAAACTCCAGCAGACCTGCAGCAGAGGGGCCTGACTGTTAGAAGGAAAATGAACAAACAGAAAGGAATAGTACCAACATCAACCCAAAAGATGTCCACACCAAAACCCCAGCTGAAGGTCACCAACATCAAAGACCAAAGGTAGATAAATCCATGAAGATGGGAAGAAAGCAGCACAAACAGGATGAAAATTGCAAAAACCAGAATGTCTCTTCTCCTCCAAAGGACCACAACTCCTCATCAGCAAGGGAACAAAACTGCATGGAGAATGAGTTTGACAAATTGACAGAAGTAGGCTTCAGAAGGTAGATAATAATAAACTCCTCCAAACTAAAGGAGCATGTTCTAACCCAATGCAAGGAAGCTAAGAACCTTGAAAAAAGGTTGGACGAATTGCTAACTAGAATAACCAGTTTAGGGAAGAACATAAATGAACTGATGGAGCTGAGAAACAGCATGAGAACTTTGTGAAGCATACACACATATCAATAGTTGAATTGATCAAGTGGAAGAAAGGATATCAGAGATTGAAGATCAACTTAATGAAATAAAGCATGAAGACAAGATTAGAGAAAAAAAAAAAAAGAAAAGGAAGAACAAAGCCTCCAAGAAATATGGAACTTGTGAAAAGACCAAACCTACATTTGACTGGTATAACTGAAAGTGATGGGGAGAATGGAGCCAAGTTGGAAAACACTCTTCAGGATATTATCCAGGAGAACTTCTCCAACCTGGCAAAGCAGGCCAACATTCAAATTCCGGAAATACAGAGAACACCACAAAGATAATCCTTGAGAAGAGCAAACCCAAGACACATAATCTTCAGATTCACCAAGGTTGAAATGAAGGAAAAAAATGTTAAGGGCAGCCAGACAGAAAGGTCAGGTTACCTACAAAGGGAAGTCCAACAGACTAACAGTGGATCTCTCTGCAGAAACCCTACAAGCCAGAAGAGAGTGGGGGCCAATATTCAACATTCTTAAAGAGAAGAATTTTCAACCCAGAATTTCATATCCAGCCAAACTAAGCTTCATAAATGAACGAGAAATAAAATCCTGTACAGACAAGCAAATGCTGAGAGATTTTGTCACCACCAGGCCTGCCTTACAAGAGCTCCTGAAGGAAGCACTAAACACGGAAAGGAACAACCAGTACCAGCCACTGCAAAAACATACCAAATTGCAAAGACCATTGACACTATGAAAAAACTGCATCAACTAATGGGCAAAATGAGCTAGCATCATAATGACAGGATCAAATTCACACATAACAGTATTAACCTTAAATGTAAATGGGCTAAATGCCCCAATTAAAAGACACAGACTGGCAAATTGGATAAAGAGTCAAGACCCATTGGCGTGCTGTATTCAGGAGACCCATCTCATGTGCAAAGACACATATAGGCTCAAAATAAAGGGATGAAGGAATATTTACCAAGCAAATGGAAAGCAAAAAAAAGCAGAGGTGGGAATCCTAGTCTCTGATAAAACAGACTTTAAACCAACAAAGATCAAAAGAGACAAAGAAGGGCATTACATAATGGTAAAGGGATCAAGGCAACAAGAAGAGCTAACTATCCTAAATATATATGCACCCAATACAGGACCACCCAGATTCATAAAGCAAGTTCTTAGAGACCTACAAAGAGACTTAGACTCCCACACAGTAATAGTGGGAGACTTTAACACCCTGCTGTCAATATTAGCTAGATCAAGACAGAAAATTAACAAGTATATTCGAGACTTAAACCTGGCTCTGGACTAAGTGGACCTAATAGACATCTAGAGAACTCTCCACCCAAAATCAACAGAATATACGTTCTTTTCAGCATCACATCACACTTATTCTAAAATTGACCATATAGTTGGAAGTAACACACTCCTCAGCAAATGCAAAAGAACAGAAATCATAATAAACAGTCTCTCAGACCACAGTGCAATCATATTAAAACTTAGGATTAAGAAACTCACTCAAAACCACACAACTACATGGAAACTGAACAACCTGCTCCTGAGTGACTACTGGGTAAATAATGAAATTAAGGTAGGAATAAATAAGTTATTTGAAACCAATGAGAACAAAGACACAACATATCAGAATCTCTGGGACACAGCTAAAGTAGTGTTTAGAGGTAAATTTATAGCACTAAATGCCCACAAGAGAAAGGCAGGAAAGATCTAAAATTGACATCTTAACATCACAATTGAAGGAACTAGAGAAGTAAGAGCAAATAAATTAAAAAACTAGCAGAAGACAAGAAATAACTAAGACCAGAGCAGAACTGAAGGAGATAGAGACACAAAAAATGCTTCAAAAAATCAATGAATCCAGGAGCTGGTTTTTTGAAAAGAACAAAAAAACAGACCGCTAGTAGACAAATAAAGAAAAAAAGAGAGAAGAATCAAATAGATGCAATACAAAGTGGTAAAGGGGATATCACCACTGATCCCACAAAATTACAAACTACCATCAGAGAATACTATAAACACCTCAATGCAAATAACTAGAAAATCTAGAAGAAATGGATTATTTCCTGGACAAATACGCCCTCCCAATTCTAATCCAGGAAGATGAATAGACCGAATCCTTGAATAGAACGATAACAAGTTTTGAAATCAAGGCTGTACTTAAGAGGCTATCAACCAAAAAAAGTCAAGGACCATAGGAATTCACAGTTGAATTCTACCAGAGGTACAAAAAGGAGCTGGTAGCATTCCTTCTGAAATGATTTCAAGCAATAGAAAAAGAGAGACTCCTCCCTAACCCATTTTATGAGGCCAGGATCATCCTGATACCAAAACCTGGCAGAGACACTACAAAAAAAGAAAATTTCAGGACAATATCCATGATGAACATTGATGTGAAAATCCTCAGTAAAATATGGGCAAACCGAATCCATCAGCACATCAAAAAGCTTATCCACCACAATCAAGTTGGCTTCATCCCTGGGATGCAAGGCTGGTACAACATACACAAATCAATAAACATAATCCATCACATAAAAAGAACCGGTAACAAAAAACACATGATTATCTCAATAGATGCAGAAAAGGCCTTTGATAAAATTCAACAGCCCTTCATGCTAAAAACTCCCAGTAAACTAGGTATTGATGGAATGTATCTCAAAATAATAAGAGCTGTTTATGACAAACCCAAGCCAATATCATACTGAATGGGCAAAAACTGGAAGCATTCCTTTTGTAAACTGGCACAAGACAAGGATGCCCTCTCTTACCACTCCTATTCAACATAGTTTTGGAAGTTCTGGCCAGGGCAATCAGGCAAGATAAAAAAATAAAGGGTATTCAAATAGGAAGAGAGGAAGTCAAATTGTCCCTGTTTGCAGATGACATGATTTTATATTTAGAAATCCCCATCGTCTCAGCCCAAAATCTTCCTAAGCTGATAATCAACTTCAGGAAAGTCTCAGGATACAAAATCAATGTGCAAAAATCACTAGCATTCCTATACACCAATAACAGACAAACAGAGAGCCAAATCATGAGAGAACCCCCATTCACAATTACTACAAAGAGAATAAAATACTTAGGAATACAACTTACAAGGGATGTGAAGGACCTCTTCAAGGATAACTACAAACCACTGCCCAAGAAAATAAAAGAGGACATAAACAAATGGAAAAAGATTCCATGCTCATGGATAAGAAGAATCAATATCATGAAAATGGCAATACTGCGCAAAGTAATTTATAGACTCAATGCTATCCCCATCAAGCAACCATTGACTTTCTTCACAGAATAAGAAAAAACTACTTTAAATTTCATGTGGAACCAAAAAGAAGCCCACATAGCCAAGACAATCCTAAGCCAAAAAAAAAAAAAAAAGACAAACAGGATCTAATTAAACTAAAGAGCTTCTGCACGTAAAAAAAAAAAAAAAAAAACTATCATCAGAGTGAGCAGGCAACCTGAAGAATGGGAGAAAATTTTTGCAATCTATCCATCTGACAAAGGGCTAATATCCAGAATCTCCAAGACACTTAAACAAATTTACAAGAAAAAAACAAACAGCCCCACCAAAAAGTGGGTGAAGGATATGAACAGACACTTCTCCAAAGAAGACATTTATGCAGCCAACAAACATATGAAAAAAAGCTCATCATCACTGGCCGTTAGAGAATTGCAAATCAGAACCACAGTGAGATATCATCTCACACCAGTTAGAATGGCAATCATTAAAAAGTCAGGAAACAACAGATGCTGGAGAGGATTTGGAGAAATAGGAATGCTTTTACACTGTTGGGAGAGTGTAAATTAGTTCAACCATTGTGGAAGACAGTGTGGCGATTCCCCAAGGATCTAGAACCAGAACTGCCATTTGACCCAGCAATCCCATTACTGGGTATATACCCAAAGATTTATAAATCATTCTGCTATAAAGACACATGCACACATATGTTTATTGCACCACTGCTCACAATAGCAAAGACTTGGAACCAACCCAAACGCCCATCAATGAGAGACTGGATAAAGAAAATGTGGCACATACACACCATGGAATACTATGCAGCCATAAAAAGGAGGAGTTTATGTCCTTTGCAAGGATATGGATTAAGCTGGAAACCACCATTCTCAGCAAACTAACACAAAAACAGAAAACCAAACACCACATGTTCTCACTCATAAGTGGGAATTGAACAATGAGAACTCAAGGACACAGGGTCGGGAACCTCACACACTGGGGCCTGTTGGGGGTTGGGGAGCTGGGGTAGGGATAGCATTAGGAGAAATATCTAATGAAGATGATGGGCTGATGTGTGCAGCAAACCACCATGGCATGTGTATACCTATGTAACAAAACTACACATTCTCCACATGAATCTCAGAACTTAAAATATAATAAATTTTTTTTAATTGCCAGGCTTGAAAAGAAGCAGAAAAGTATAAACCATATTGAGAGAAAAAACAATCAAAACCAACCCAGAACACACACAAGTGTTAGACTTAGCAGAAAATAATATTAAAACAGTTATGATAACTGTATTTCATATGTACAAAAAGTTAAGTAGAGTTATGGAAGCCACAGTAAACACCCATATCAAAATTCTAGATTGAAAATATTAATATATGAAATGAAAAATAGACAAAATGGGATTCATGGCTGATTTGGCACTGGAGAAGAAAATATTAGTAAATGTAAAACACAGAAATAGAAATTATCAAAATTGAAACATGAAGGGAAAAGAGAATAATAATTTAAAAAAAAAACCTCACAGAGAATTAGTTAGGTGAAGACAACTTCAAGTAGCCTAATATAACTATAATAATAATCTCCCAAAGAGAGAACAAGTGGGTGAATAGGCAAGCAAAAGAAATAAAAAATAATAATCAAAGTGTTTAAATTTTTATGAATATTATAGACCCACAAATCCAAGAAACACAATGAATGTAAAGCACAAGAAATACAAATAAAACCACACCAGACAGATCATATTCAAGTAACACAAAACCAATGACAAAAAGAAAATTGGCAGGGTGTGGTGGCTCACGCCTGTAATCCCAGCACTTTGGGAGGCCAAGGTGAGTGAATCACTTGCGGTCCGGAGTTTGAGACCAGCCTGGCCAAAATGGTGAAACCATGTCTCTACTAAAGAAAAAATAAAAATTAGCCAGGCATGGTGGTGCGAGGCTGTAATCCCAGCTACTCAGGAAGCTGAGGCACGAGAATTGCTTGAACCTGGGAGGCGGAGGTTGCAGTGGGCCAAGATTGCACCACTGCACTCCAGCATGGGTGATGGAGTGAGACTCCATCTCAAAGAAAATAAAAAGAGAAAATTTAAAAAGGATTCAGTGGGGGAAAAAAGATGTTATATACAGAGTAACAAACATAAACGTTATTGCAAATTTCTTATTGGAAAAAGTGTAAGTGAGATGATAGTGAAGCAATGTTCTTTACAGAAAGAAACTCTTCAACCTCGAATTCTATGCCCAGAATAATTTACTTTTCTTTCAAAAACAATGGGAAAAAATATTTTTTTAGACATATGGCAGCTGAAAGAAGTTATCGCAAGCAGACTACTACTGTGAAATATTTTTTTGAAAGTGGAATTTATAGGGTTTCTACATTGTTACTGTATTACTCTTCTTTCAAGCGATATTAAATATTTTACCTATAGTATAAGAACCGCAAAACTGCATATTCCCATTTCTCCCTTTTGACTTTTGCAATATTATATGTGTATGTGTATATATATATAAAACAGTAGTCATAAGAAAAATGATAGGCAACAGAAATATGAAATTTACACAGAGGAATGAAGACTGGTGGAAATGCTAAGTATGTGAATTAATATAAAATATTTTATTATTATTTAAATACCTTAAAAGATAATTTTAAACCATTTAAACAAAATAACAATATAAAGTGTAGTTTATAATTTATGTAGAATTAAGATCTATTGCTACAATATTGCAAAAGTCAAGAGAGTAGAAATGAAAGTATGCAGCTGTGAGGTTCTTATACCATAGGTAAAATGTTGTAATATCACTTGTAGGAGGAACATAACACATTAACAATGTAGAAACCCTATAAATTCCACTAAAATAATAAATATGATATAGATAGCTTCTAAGCCAACAATAGAGATGAAATAAAAATTTAAAATCCAATTAATCTAAAAGTAGACAGACAAAAGAAGAAAGAGGGAACAAAAAACAGATGAGATAAATAGAAAACAAACAGCAAGATATCAGATTTAACTCACCTATATAATTAATCACATTAAATATAAATGGTCTACATCACATTAAATATAAATGGTCTAAATACCCCAATTAAAAGGCAAAGATTGTTAGGATGGATGTGAAAAAAACAAAAACAAAAAACGCAAGACCCAATTATTTTCTGTCTAGAAGAAATGCAATTTAAATATAAAAATATAGATAGCATAAAAATAAAGGATAGAGAAATATATACTATCCTAACACCAATAAAAGTGGAGTGGCCATATTAATATCAAGCAAAGCAGATATCAGAGCCCAGAATATTGCCAGGAATAAAGAATTTATTTCATAATGGTGAAAGAGTCAATTCATTAAGATGACATAATATTCCTAAATGTTTATAAATCTAGAAGCTGAGCTACAAAACAAGTGAAGCAAAAACTGATACAACTACAAGGAGAAACAAAAAAAAATCACAGTTATAGTGGGAGATTTTAGTACCCCTTACTTGATAATTTATGAAACAAGTAGACAAATAATTAACTAAAAATGCATATTTGGACAGACCCATATGTAACTTTATCTAATTAATATTTATAGAACACTTCACTCAGAAGAACACTTATATTTTCCAGTAGATAGGAAACATTTATCCAGATAGGTCATTGTCTAGGCTATAAAACAAAACTCTATCTAACAAAACAAATCTAACAAATTTAAAATAACTGAGGCCATGCAAAGTATGCTCTCTAACCAAAATGAAATTAAAATTACAAATCAATCACAGAAGCAATGTCTACACTCTAAAAATAATTTGAAACTGCAAAGGATTTAAAGTTGCCAAGACAGCATTGAGAAAGAAAAACAAAGACAGAAGACTAACACTGCCTGATTTTAAGTGTTATTCTAAAGCCACAGTAATCAAAACAAAGTGGAATTGGTGTAAAAATAGACAATAGACACATACATCAACAAAACAGAATATAGAGTTGAGAAACAGACCCACACATATATGGATAACTAATTTTCAATAAAGGTACAAACATAATTTAGTAAAGAAAAGGAAGTCTCTTCTACACTTAATGTTGAAAGAGCTGGATATCCACGTGTAAAAAAAAAGTAAAATATTTTAAAAAGTAAAAAAAAAAAGAATGCCTCTGTATATTGCACACCATATACAAAAAAATAACTAGAAATGGATCCTAGGCTGGGTGTGGTGGCTCACACCTGTAATCCCAACACTTTGGGAGTCTAAGGCGGGCAGATCACCTGAGGTCAGGGAGTTCGAGACTAGGCAGGCCAATATGGTGAAATCCCGTCTCTACTAAAAATAGAAAAATTAGCTGGGCATGGTGGCAGGCACCTGTAATCCCAGCTACTCAGGAGGCTGAGGCAACAGAATCGCTTGAACCTGGGAGGTGGAGGTTGCAGTTAGCCAAGATTGCACATTGCCTTCCAGCCTGGGAGACAGAGCAAGACTCCGTCTCAAAAAAAAAAAAAAAAAGATCCTAAATTAAGATGTAAGACCTAAAACTATAAAATTTCTAGAGGAAAGCATAGAAGAGAACTTTTGTGACCTTGGGTTAGCAACTTTTTTTTTTTTTTTAGCTATGACACCAAAAGCATGATACATAAAATAAAGGTTTACATATAAGATTTTATCAAAATTAAATACTTTACTCAGCGAAAGACATTGTTAACAGAATGGAAAGCCAAACCACACACTGGGAAAAAATGTCTGATGAATACTTGAAAATCATATATTTCATGGACTTGCATTCACAATAGAGAAAGAACTGTTAATACTTTACAATAAGCAAAAGCTCAATAAGCTCAATTACAAGATAGGCAAAAGATATGAACAGATCCATACCTACAGATAATATAGAGCTAGCAAATAAGCACATGAAATGCCATTAGTCTTTTGAGAAGTGCAAATTAACAACACAATGAGATAGCACTAGATATCTATTAGAATGACTAAAATTATAGACTGATCATATTAAATGTTAATAATGACATGGAAGAAATAGAACTCATACACTGCTGGTGGAAATGTAAAACAGTGTAACCACTTTGGAAAATTTAAGAATTTTCTTGAAAAAGTGAAGCATATACCTACATTACAATCAGCCATTCCTTGATTTTTTCCCTAAAAAAATGAGAGTTATATGTTTATAGCAGCTTTATTTGTAAAGACAAAAACTAGAAACAACCCAATGTCCAACATGTGAATAACATGTGAATATATTGTGAGGTCTACATACAATGGAATACTACTCAACAATAGAAAGAAATGAATTACAGATACACACAACAACATAGATGGATCTTAAAATAATTATACTGAGTGAAAGAAGCTGGGAAAAAGAGTATATGCAGTATGAATCTATATAAAATTCTAAAAAATGAAAACAAATCTATTATGATAGAAAGGAGACCAGCATTTCTCTCGGGGACGGCAAGACGGGGGGCACTGGGAAGGTGCATTTACCAAAGGAAATGAACGTATTTGAGCCTTAGGGTGTCAGCCTTAATTCTGCCTTCTAATTTAGTGTAAACATCCATTGTCAAGATTCACTTTCATGGCATTTATTGATCTGTTCGGTCAATAGATCTCTGCTTCAATTCAGGAATAATATCTGTGAACGTGTATGTTCTGTCTACTCTGTGTATGCATGTGGATGTAAAGAGGTGTATGATTCTCTTTAGACATTGTTGGTAATTGGAAATGATTTTTTTTCAGCAGCAAATGCTGAGCTAGAATCTGATTGGGAATTAGTTCATGCCTCACCCGCATAACTAAATCTCAAGGGCTGGGATTATCATGCTTAGTTTAGCGGCTAGTTTCATTACAGTTTATTATACGTGACTGGATGTCTTGGTGGGGGCTGGAGGGCCTTGCTAAGGCATTCAGGAGATATAGCTGGATGGGCTTATGTGTGAAAAAAGGGAAGGCACTTTTTTTTTTCCATTGTGTTAAAGCTGTGGTAATTAAACATGACAGAGCTAATCTGTTGCTGGGATCGTTATAGCCATTGGTTATTACTGCACATTCAAGGATGACAGCCTCACTTCAGACTGTCTTCTTCCCAAATGAGTCAGCATTTATCCATCTTGCCAAGTCAACTCACTGTCTGTTGGGGTGTGGGGCTGGTATTTTGTAAGGAAATAAGAACTAGAATTTTGAAGTCTTTAGTGAAAGCAAAGACCCAACACTAATGGTCTAAATTCCTTGAAAGCAAGAGCTGTATTGTTTTCATTTTTGTAACATAGACCAGTAACTGCTTCATAGTAAGTGCTGGATCAAGATTTTTAGTAGTTCACTGAAGCATGATTTCAAAAAGAAAGCCAAAGCAAAATTCAGCATTGTTAAGAATTGTGTTTCGTGAATTTGTTTAAACACTGTCCACTTCAATTCCCACCTCCCTGCTATTTGGGTCTACAAGGCTGTTGAATTTACAATGGTAAGCTTGTTCTTGGTAGCTATAGTTACTTATACATATTTATTTGTATTATATGTTACTTATATACATATTTTTACATATTTGTATATTTAAAACATGTTTTATTTATATAAATATAGACTTACATATTAATTCATATGTAGTAATTTATATTGGATTTAAAAAGCAATAAAGAAAGCAGTACAAATCAAAGAAAAAGTCTGTCCTGGAAGGATCACTTGTGGTGGGAATTAATTTCTGACTTATTAGTAGGCCTGGAATATTATGCAACAATTCCTAACTAGCTGAATTAGTTTTATGTCTTTAAGACCATACCATTGGGTCTCTAGACTTTGGCTCTGTAAATTTTGTACAATATACAAATAAAACTGAACCCACCCTCATTTTCTTAACCATTTGGCTTAGGTACTACATATATTATCTATTATTTTTCTCAGAGATTTGTCTTTATTTTTATACCATTGTTTCATATCATTTTTGTATCATGATTAATGCCATTTTTATAATAATGCTTATAAGGAAAGTTGTTTTACCTTAACATGCATCTTCTTATGTTGCTATATTCTTGACTCATTATTATCAGTTATAATTATACATGTGCTACATTATTAAATTACATATAGTGTTATATGGGGTCTGTATGATCATAATATTTTGTTTTTTTTAAATGTTAGTAAATTATTAAGTTCCTAGTGATCCTTTAAATAAAATCGTGTTAGAATACAGAGGACCATATATGTACATGTGCATATAACAGATAAATGAATATATTCAATATTTACTTTGAAAAAAATTAACCTGTGAGAATAAATGATTTGAGAATTGCTATGACATTTTGAATATGGAATTCCATAGACATAGAATACCTTGTAGAGAATAAGATACCTTACAAAACAATAACTTATTTGTCTGAGACATCACAGACAGAGAAGGCAAAATTATTTTAAAATTTTTATTTATTTTAGAGACAGGGTCTCATTCTGTAAGCCAGGCTGGAGTGCAGTGGCATGATCATATCTCCTCACAGCCTCAAACTCCTGGGCTCAAGGAATCCTCCCATCTTAGCCTCCCAAGTAGCTGGGACTACAGGCATACACCACCATGCCCAGCTAATTTTGAATTTTTTTTTGTAGAGATGAAGTCTTATTATATTGCCCAGACTGGTCTTGAACTCCTGGCCCTAAGTGATTCTCCCATCTTAGCCTCCTTGAATAGCTGGGATTACTGGCATGAGCCATAGTGCCCAGCTTTATTTTTGGTTCTGTGCTTAGTAGTAGCTAATAGCTTTGAATATGTAAGTTTGCATTGAAGTGAAGGACATACACCAAACATTTTTGTACAAATATTTTCACCTGGAAGCAACCTAAATAATCTCTTAAAATAATGTGCCAAAGCCTTCTAATTTCTCTCTGAATTAATCCATCAATCAATACATTTATCAAACACCAACTATATGGAAACCACTATGCTAGACAGAAATCAAAACACAAAGACATAATGGGCACATCATCTGTATTTACAGAGCTTATAGTTTATTTGAGAAAACATATTTATAAAACACACTATTTTTGTTTTGTACTACCCTGTAGAAGGTATGGTGGTAGGTGTTATGATGGCTATAAAAAAGATCAAAACACAGACCTCAACAAGAGACGTATTGTTTAGTAGGAGAAATAAAACAAGCATATAAACACATTGAATGATGAAGGAGAGTATGAAGTATATTATAAAAGAAAGCTAAATAAAGTGTTATGGAAATTGAAAAGCAAAGAGAGCATATGTCATGTCAGGGGTTTCATTGAGCAGGTAGCCTTTTGAATAAAAATTGACAGACATAAAATACCAATTGCCTTCTAGTCGCCTTCAATATTTCTAAGATTCCAAAGAGAGTATGACATCCTTCCTATCTATTGCTCTTAGCAGTTATAATTCCAGATGGCTCAGGAAAGAAGTCATGATAGAACGGGATGTGTGTGTGTATCTGTGTATAAAGAAATGTGTGCCTTATAGGATGTCTATAGATGACATTTACTTTTGCAATCTCTTCCATGCTCATGACTTTAAATGACCACCTATATGTCAATGACCACCTCATCCATTTCTTTAGCCCAGTGGCTCCTCTAAGCTACTAGTCTCACAAACCAGCTGCCTACTTAATATATTTCTTTGGATATTTTAAAGGCATCTCAAATTCAATATGTCTACAATAGAACTCTTGATCTCTCCCTCTCCCCAATCCTGGTGCTGGTAGTCATTAGTGTGTTTCTAGATATCTTCTTTTTGGTAAGATTGTGCTTCTCTTTACCCTTAAAGTTTGTCACATGACTTGCTTTGGCCAATACAATACGAGCAGAAATGACATTAATTACTTCCAAGTATAAGCCTTTAAAAGCTTCTGTGAATTTTGTCATGTTCTCTTCATGTACCCTGCCCCAAACAAATCAACATTTCAGATGGTCCAAAAACCATAAGCCTAGTTCCTAAGTGAATATGCCATCGAGCAGAGCCCCTGTCTTGCCTGAAATCAACATATAGTGTGAATGAGAAGTGAACCAAAGCTTTATTAAAATATATTTCACATGCCATAAAATTAATTCAGTAGTTTTTAGTAATCAGGGTTATGCAACTATCACCACAATCTAATTTTAGAACATTTTAAATACTGACCCCCTCCCTGCAAAGAAACTATACACATCAGCACTCATTCCCTTATTGTCTTTCCCCCAACCTCAGCTCTAGCTCTAGGAACCACTACTCTACTTTCTGTCTCTGAACCTCTATTGTTTACATCAGCAGTAATTGGGGGATGCTTGCTTTTTAAGCATAGCTCAGTCTATCCTCACTGATACATTGATCCTCTTTCAATGGTCTCTATCTTAATGAATGGCATTCACCATCACAATAACAGAAACCAGAAGTTATTCTTGATACTATTCTGTAGCTCATTCTCCACATCTAGTTATTCTACCACTCCTAGGAATTTTACTTCCTGGATATTTCCTTAATTTGTCTATTTCTCTCCATCTCCATTGCTACCACTATTGTTCAAGATACTACCATTCCTTTCTTGCACTTCTGTTAGTGTTTCCAAGTTCCTGACAGATAGTAATTTTCGTGATTTGAGAATGAGAAATCAGAATTCCTGAGAATTCTTTAGAAATCCTGAAATCATAAGCTATTCTGTACAACAGTTTATTTATGTGTTTTTTTAGGGAGAGGTGGTAATAATACTTTGTAACAATATTTACATATATTTAATAATAATGAGTACCCATAATAATAAATAGTGCATTATTTTTCTGTGATAGGAATATACTGTTTCAGAGGTATCCTATAAAGGTATAATAATAAATGGTTACTTTATTATTATCATGAATCAAATATTGTGACAAGAGTCTGTATTTTAATAGCATGTACAAGTAATTTCTGCCTGATAAAGGCATTTGGGAGCAGAAAAAAATTAAACAAGGGAAACATCAACAGAAAGTAAACATCAAATAAAAATAATTATAAAATGGAAAAATGAAACCATAAGCATTTAATAGTTGAGTTATTCTTAATTTTAAAAAGACACACAATACTAATTGTCCTTTCTTATAACTGTCTTGACCTTTCTTTCATGTCAAATATTGTACGTGTAAAAAAATTTCTTGTTCATTTGTGGCCAAATTTTTAAGAATTCATCCAGAAGCATTTCAAATTTGTCATTAAGGTACATATTTCTTCATATATGCTTATTTTCCTTTTTATAAATGAAAGTATTCTGTCTACTTGTCCTGATTTTGGTTTTGCCATGAAATCCATATTGTTTTTGGTAATTCAGATTTCAAATCAGTTTCTCATTTTGTGTTGTTGTTCCTCAAAAACATCTTCCTCTCTTTGCATTTCCTTGGTTAAAGTGTTTACATTGAACTATAGCTCATGGCAAATATTCAAACACTAGGAAACAGCGTTTGAATAATTTGTTGGAAGGTATTTAAATAACATGACTTCAGATCTCCTACAAATCTCAGTAACACTACTCAGAATCATGTGTCAAAATTGCCCGTTGCCCAAATCCTTAACATGTAAAAGGTATCTGCAAACCTCTCTGCCCTATTATTTCACTATTCTTCCTCTCACCCTCTGCATGTGACTTGAGCTATGCAGGTCCCCTTAAATTCCATGCTCTTTCTCCCACAGAGCCTTTGCATGTACTATTTCCTGCATCTGAAAATCTTCCTCACAACTCATCCTTCTGATCACAGCTCAAATGACATTTCTTTCATTGTTTTACTGACTTCAAGTCTATGTCAGGTTTAAGTGTTCTCTCAAGCTGCCTTCTTTCCTCCAAAACACTTAGCACAATCATAATTATATAATTTGAGGTGGGTTATCTGATTAATGTCTGTCTCTGTGTTTTATAACTTCCACAAAAACAGAACTCTCTCTTTTTCCTCACCAATGTAGCCCTGATGTCTTACAGAATGAAGGCATCATTATCTGAAGGGTGGGTGGGAGGGACATTGTGAAACTGTAGGTTTGGACTAGAGGGGTTTGGAGACAAAAGTGACTCCATCTTGGATGCTAATCTGCCATGTTGACTTCTGATTAGCCCCAGTCCTGATTTCTCCTTTATTTCCTGTCTTTAGTGTAACAACATGTCAACCTTGATGTTACCACACACATTACAGGCTATGACACATGTATTAATAGCAGTCTTGCCTATTCTGGAGAGTTGCCTTTCATTGTCTTCCTGGAGCACATATACTTTTTCCATATGGTACATAAGCCGTGGGTCTGGCGGTAATGAGTGCAGAGCCCTATCTGTCTTGCAGCTGCCCAAGACCATGCTTCTGTAAGTTCCCCAGTAAAACATCCATTACCAACAAACTGGACATGGCTGCCTTGTTCTTTGGTTTTCAAACTCGTTCAGCATTTGGGGATCATTTTGTATATTGAGTCCTTTCACAGAGCAAGGAGGGCAGGAATCTAGTTAGGATTTGTTAAGTCTGAGATGCCTCGGATCAATCCAAATGAAAATATTGAGTAGGCAACAGAGTAAGTATGAAGTTCAGGAAACAGAATGGGGCTGGTGATATTAATTTGGGAGTTACTAGTGTAAAGATTGTATGTATAGCCATGTTACAGGATGTTGTACCCAGAAGAATGACTAACATTAAAAAGGGAAAAGGTACAAGGACAGAGAGCTGAACATCTTAATAATAGGGAGAAGAGAAGAATACCAGCAAAGAGGATTGAGTAGTAACCAAAGCAGTGAGACAAAAGCCTGAGAAGTGACTGGAGGTCTTGACAACACAATGGTCTAATTTTGAATGTATGTGATTCCTTTCATCTTAGCCAGCTGACAAAGAAACAGTCTCGCATCAAGTGCACAGGCTACTTCTTGATTTCTGCTGATAGAAACCTCAGTGATGAAAGAGGAGCAGTATCACTTGAGTCCATGAAGTTCCCACTTGACTCCTAACAATGGACTTGGGGATATCTGCAGCTGAGCTCTCACCCTGGTTGCTTCCCTTTTGAGTTCTATGGATCAAGGAATTGAAGCTAGCCAAGATGTTTTACTTAATATGAAATAAAATATGCATTTCTATTAATATTATAAAATGATTTTCCAGAGAATTACTGAACATATACCTTTTACCCTGTGTTGATTGGAAAATACCACTTTTATAAATTAGATTACCTTTTTGTTTGGGGAATGAAGAAAGCCATGATTAAGATATTGGGTCCTGAACGTAAACTTCTTTCATTACTGGCTGGTGACATCACACAACAGTGGGACGGGCTTAAATTCTCATTCTAGCTAACTTCTCTTAAACTGCTTTGTGTGATCATCATCTGTGTTAATGTACTTTTCTATAAATTTCAGGTATTATTTTTTCAGATGTTTCTTGTATAGACAAAGTGTATAATCTGTCTGATTTTATCTTAAAGTGAGAATGAGGTATAGGAACTAACTTTCTTTTGGTTAAAGATAAATTTTGAGCTTATTAAAGAGGCATAATGTTAGCTGATAGCTGTTAAAAGAGGGCCAAAGGTTGTTTAACACATTGGCCCTGTTGGACCAACAAACCAACAACTTCCCTACAACTCTGAGGGACCTGGTGGTAAGCTAGCTTCAAATGCTGACCCTGACACTTGCATTTGAATTACCTAAGGCAAGTCAGTTAATATCTCTGAGGCTTGGTCATCATTTATGAAATACAATAGCATCTCCTTTGTCAATTTACTTGAGGGTTATTGGAGATATTATATGTGAAATCACCTAGCACAAAGCGGGTACTCAACAAAGTTGAACACGTGTGGGGTGAGGTCAGTCTGGTTATGCTTGTGAGAAAGAAGAAATAGTAAAGTGAACCAGCTCAAAATTAGAAGACCTACAAATGAAAGAGAGGGACAGAACAAGTGAAGGGAGAATTTGTGATTTCATGGGCAGTCACTTCCTGGAGGGTGGTAGAGCATGTAGCATTCAGGTAGTTAGCAGGGGAGAAAAACTGGATGGGGGCTGGGCATGCAGGGGTGCCAGCCCAAAGAAAACATTTATTTTATTTATTTATTTTTTTTTTGAGACAGAGTCTAACTCTGTCACCCAGGCTGGAGTGCAGTGACATGATCTCAGCTCACTGCAACATCTACATCCCAAGTTCAAGTGATTCTCATGCCTCAGCCTCTGGAGTAGCTGGAATTACAGGCACGCATCACCATGCCAGGCTAATTTTTGTATTTTTAGTAGAGACGGGGTTTCACCATGTTGGCTGGGCTGATCTCAAACTCCTGACCTCAGTGATCTGCCCGCCTCGACCTCCCAAAGTTTTCGGACTACAGGCATGAGCCACTATACCCGGCCTCAAAGAAAACATTTCTAATTGACAATAAGAAATAAGAGTAATGACAACTAACAGATATTTAGAAAGCCTGCCTCCATTTTATAATTATCCCATTTTGTATATGTTATTGTCCTCATTTTACTGATGACAAAAGTCAAAGTGTTTAACTGACTTAATCAAGGACACACGGGGAAAAAACCAGCAGGGTTAGTTGCAGCATCTAGGAAGGGCTTTCAGTTTTTGTCTTTCGGAACTGATTTTTTTAAAAAGAGAAGAGCATTAAAAGGAGAAGAATACAAAGCTGAGGCTTGACAGCTGAATAAGCACAGTAGTTTAGGAATATATAAACATTTCTTGTAGAACAGTCATTGAAAATATGTTAAGATCACAAGGCCATCTTTAGCTGGCAGCCAAACAACAGTAAAAGTCATTTAGAAAAAGGATACAGTAACCATCAAGGACTGTATCATAATTAACACTTAGTTGCCTCTGCCTGAAGAATAGAGCAGTGAGAAGAAAATGTGTCTTAGTCACAATCAAATGAAATGTTTTGGACCTAGAGCCAAACCAAAAACATCCTGTGATTAAATTATTTTCAGGTCCCTAAAATTAACTTGCTCATTTTTATTTTTTTTCCTATATCCTAAGACATCTACAAAATGAGGGCTTGGGATCAAATAATCTCTATGCTCTTTTCCAGTTCTTAAATTTCAGGATTCTATTCAATGTTTTAGTTAAGGAGGGTGTGAAGGGAATTGAACCTTTAGTGGAAAATTTCTGTTTCATCAGAAAGACAAAGTTATGTGTCCTTGACTTAGTATTTCTCCATATGAAATTATTTTTTCTCTTTATAGTTCATGCTTAACACATCAGCAAGAAAAGATTTCAAAAAATTCATTTCAGGCCAGATGGATATGGAAGGATCATAAGCACAGAAACTATAACAAGCACTCTCAGAATCCTAATCCTAGATTGGAAAGATTCTTAAGCAAACTAAAAAATTAAGAACCAATGAGAGTTCCTGTATAACCAAAATCACCAAAATTTGCCACCTTGAATGGTCTGTTTAATTGGGTTATTCTAATAGTCGGTTTGGTGTGAGAAGCAGTTGATTGTGTTACAGAATTAATCGATACACTGACTAAATCAAATCTATAAATGTAAGTAAATTAGGGGCACATTTTGAATGGAGGCTTAAAGTCATCTACTTATTTTAATGGCAATATACACTATTATTAGATAAAAAAGTCAAGGACAAGTTCATTCTGTGAAATGCTAGGACTTGGGTCTTCTCAAATTCATGCCACACTGGCAAGATATCTCATCCTTTAGAAAATACAATATAACCCTATCAATTTCTCAATTTCAAGTTACAGGAAATTGAGAAAGAAATAAAATATGTTCATAGGATTCTAATTACTAAAGCAAGAGTGAAGTGTTTTGTTGATTATATCATCAATTAATTAAGAATTATTAGTAATAAGAAAACAGGTATTTTTAAAATTCTGTCACCACTGAAAACAGATTTGTTACATGCTGGTTCAATGGTACAAAATAATCTTAATGTGACAAGTTTTATAATCTAATGCCAGTGCATTGTTTTGTATAAATTATTTAAGTTATCTGGGACTCGATTTCTTCATCTGTAACAGAAGTGTAGACTGAATTAATCATTCTCAGACAATGAGGACACATAATAATTATAAATATCTTTGAGCACTGTATTAGTCTCTTCTCACATTGCTATAAAGAAATATTTGAGCTGGTCAGGCTGGCAAGATGGCCGAATAGGAACAGCTCCGGTCTGCAGCTCCCAGCAAGATCCATACAGAAAGTGGGAGATTTCTGCATCTCCAACTGAAGTACCCAGTTCATCTCAATGGGAATGGTTGGACAGTGGATGAAGCCCATGGAGGGCGACCCGAAGCAGGGTGAGGTATCGTTTCAACTGGGAAGTGAAAGAGGTCAGAGGATTTCTCTCCCCTAGTCAAGGGAAGCCGTGAGAGACTGTTATCGGGAGGAACAGTGCACTCTAGCCCAGATACTATGCTTTTCCCATGGTCTTTGCAACTGGCAGACCAGGAGATTCCCACCAGTGCCTATGCCACAAGGACCCTGGGTTTCAAGCTCAAAACTGGAGCCGTTTTTTTTTTTTTTCTTTCATACCCCAGTGGCACCTGGAATACCAGTGAGTCAGAACCATTCACTTCCCTGGAAAGGGGGCTGAAGCCAGGGAGCCAAGTGGTCTGGCTTGGCTGGTCCCACCCGCATGGAGCTCAGCAAGCTAAGATCCACTGGTTTGAAATTCTCACTGGAAGCACAGCAGTCTGAGGTAGACATGGACGCTTGAGCTTGGTGGGGGGAGGGTTGTCTGCCATTGCTGAGTAGGCGGTTTTACCCTCACAGTGTAAACAAAGCCGCGGGGAAGTTCAAACTGGGCAGAACCCACTGCAGCTCAGCAAGGCCACTGCAGCCAGACTGCCTCTCTAGATTCCTCCTCTCTGGGCAGGGCATCTCTGAAAAAAAAAAAAAGGCAGTAGCCCCAGTCAGGGACTTATAGATAAAAATCCCCATATCCCTGGAACAGAGCACCTGGGGCAAGGGGTGGCTGTGGGTGCAGCTTCAGCAGACTTAAATGTCCCTGCCTGCCAGCTCTGAAGAGAGCAGTGGATCTCCCAGCACAGTGTTTGAGCTCTGATAAGGGACAGTCTGCCTCCTCAAGTTGGTCCCTGACCTCCAGGTATCCTGATGAGGAAACACCTCATACAGGAGAGATCTGGCTGGCATCTGGAGGATGCCCCTCTGGGACAAAGCTTCCAGAGGAAAGAACCGGCAGCAATCTTTGCTGTTCTCCAGCCTCTGCTGGTGATAGCCAGGCAAACAGAGTCTGGAATGGACCTCCAGCAAACTCCAGCAGACCTGCAGCAGAGGGGCCTGACTGATAGAAGGAAAACTAACAAACAGAAAGGAATAGTATCAAAATCAACAAAAAGGGTGTCCACTGAGAGACCCCATCCAAAGGTCACCAAAATCAAAGACCAAAGGTAGATGAATCCAAGAAGATGGGGAAAAAACCAGTGCAAAAAGGCTGAAAATTGCAAAAACCAGAATGCCTCTTGTCCTCGAAAGGATTACAACTCCTTGCCAGCAAAGGAACAAAACTGGATGGAGAATGAGTTTGAAGAATTGACAGAAGTAGGCTTCAGAAGGTGGGTAATAACAAACTCCTCTGAGCTACAGGAGCATGTTCTAACCCAATGCAAGGAAGCTAAGAACCTTGAAAAAAGGTTAGACAAATTGCTAACTAGAATAGCCAGTTTAGAGAAGAACATAAATGACCTGATGGAGCTGAAAAACACAGAATGAGAATTTCGTGAAGCATACACAATTATCAAGAGCTGAATCAATCAAGCCTAACAAAGGATATCAAAGATTGAAGATCAACTCAATGAAATAAAGTGAGAAGACAAGATTTTAGAAAAAAAAGTGAATAAAAACAAAGAAAGCCTCCAAGAAATATGGGACTATGTGAAAAGACCAAATCTACGTTTGATTGGTGTACCTGAAAGTGACTGGGAGAATGGAACCAAGTTGAAAAACACTCTTCAGGATATTATCCAGGAGAACTTCCCCAACCTAGCAAAGCAGGCCAACATTCAAATTCAAGAAATACAGAGAACACCACAAAGATACTCCTTGAGAAGAGCAAACCCAAGACACGTAATCATCAGATTCACCAAGGCTGAAATGAAGGAAAAAAATATTAAGGGCAGCCAGACAGAAAGGTCAGGTTACCTACAAAGGGAAGCCCATCAGACTAACAGTGGATGTCTCTGCAGAAACTCTACAAGCCAGAAGAGAGTGGGGGCCAATATTCAACATTCTTAAAGAGAAGAATTTTCAACCCAGAATTTCATATCCAGCCAAACTAAGCTTCATAAGTGAAAGAGAAATCCTTTACAGACAAGCAAATGCTGAGAGATTTTGTCACCACCAGGCCTGCCTTACAAGAGCTCCTGAAGGAAGCACTAGACATGGAAAGGAACAACCGGTACCAGCCACTGCAAAAACATACCAAATTGCAAAGACCATTGACACTATGAAAAAACTGCATCAACTAATGGGCAAAATAATGAGCTAGCATCATAATGACAGGATCAAATTTACACATAACAGTATTAAACTTAAATGTAAATGGGCTAAATGCCCCAATTAAAAGACACAGACTGGCAAACTGGATAAAGAGTCAAGACCCATTGGTGTGCTGTATTCAGGAGACCCATCTCATGTGCAAAGATGCACATAGGCTCAAAATAAAGGGATGGGGGGAGATTTACCAAGCAAATGGAAAGCAAAAAAAAAAAAAAAAAAAAAAAAAGCAGGGGTTACAATTCTAGTCTCTAATAAAACAGATTTTAAAACAACAAAGATCAAAAGAGACAAAGAAGGGCATTACATAATGGTAAAGGAATCAAGGCAACAAGAAGAGCTAACTATCTTAAATATACATGCACCCAATACAGGAGCACCCAGATTCATAAAGCAAGTTCTTAGAGATCTACAAGGAGACTTAGATTCCCACATAATAATAGTGTCAGTCCGCTGTCAATATTAGACAGATCAATGAGACAGAAAATTAACAAGGATATCCAGAACTTGAACTCAGCTTTGGACCAAGCAGAACTAACAGATATCTAGAGAACTCTCCACCCCAAATCAACAGAACATACACTCTTCTCAGCACTACATCACACTGATTCTAAAATTGACCACATAATTGGAAGTAAAACAGTCCTCAGCAAATGCAAAAGAATGGAAATCATAACAGTCTTTCAGACCACAGTGCAATCAAATTAAAACTTAGGATTAAGAAACTCACTCAAAGTCACATAACTAAATGGAAACTGAACGACCTGCTCCTGAATGACTACCGGGTAAATAACAAAATTAAGGCAGAAATGAATAAGTTATTTGAAACCAATGAGAACAAAGACACAAAGTACCAGAATCTCTGGGACACATTTACAGCAGTGTGTAGAGACAAATGTATAGCATTAAATGCCCACAAGAGAAAGCAGGAAAGATCTAAAATCAACAACCTAACATCACAATTAAAAGAACTAGAGAAGCAAGAGCAAACAAATTCAAAAGCTAGCAAAAGACAAGAAATAACTAAGACCAGAGCAGAATTGAAGGAGATAGAGACATAAAAAACCCTTAAAAATCAATGAATCCAGGAGCTGGTTTTTTGAAAAGGTCAACAAAATAGATAGACTGCTAGCCAGACTAATAAAGAAGAAAAGAGAAGAATCAAATAGATGCAATAAAAAATGATAAAGGGGATATCACCACTGATCCCACAGAAACACAAACTACCATCAGAGAATACTATAAACACCTCTACACAAATAAACTAGAAAATCTAGAAGAAATTGATAAATTCCTGGACACATACACCCTTCCAAGCCTAAACATGGAAGAAATCAAATCCCTGAATAGACCAATAACACATACTGAAATTGAGGCAGTAATTAATAGCCTACCAACCAAAAAAAGTCCAGGACCAGACAGATTAACAGCCAAATTCTACCAGTTACAAAGGGGAGCTGTTAGCACTCCTTCTGAAACTATTCCCAACAACAGATAATGAGGGAATACTCTGTAACTCATTTTATGAGGCCAGCATCATCCTGATACCAAAACCTGGCAGAGACACTACAGAAAAAGAAAATTTCAGGCCAATATCACTGATGACCATAAATACAAAAATCCTCAATAAAATACTGACAAAACAAATCCAGCAGCACATTAAGAAGTTTATTCACTACGATCAAGTCGACTTCACACCAGGGATGCAAGGCTGGTTCAACATAATGCAAATCAATAAACGTAATCCATCACATCAGCAGAACCAATGACAAAAGCCACATGATTATCTCAACAGATGCAGAAAAGGCCTTTGACAAAATTCTTCACCGCTTCGTGCTAAAAACTCCCAATAAACTAGGTATAGATGGAACGTATCTCAAAATAATAAGAGCTATTTAGGACAAAGCCACAGCCAATATCATACTGAACGGGCAAAAACTGGAAGCATTCCTTTTGAAAACCGGCACAAGACAAGGATACCCTCTCTCACTGGTCCTATTCAACATAGTATTGGAAGTTCTGGCCAGGACACTCAGGCAGGAGAAAGAAATAAAGGGTATTCAATTAGGAAAAGGGTAAGTCAAATTGTCTCTGTTTGCAGATGACATTATGGTATATTTAGAAAACCCCATTGTCTCAGCCCAAAATCTCCTTAAGCTGATAAGCAACTAGAGTGCCTCAGGATACAAAATCAATGTGCAAAAATCACAAGCATTCCTATACACAAGTAATAGACAAACAGAGAGCCAAATCATGAGTGAACTCCCCTTCACAATTGCTACAAAGAGAATAAAATACCTAGGAATACAACTTACACAACTTACAAGGGATGTGAAGGACCTCTTCAAGGAGAACTACAAACCTCTATCATAGGAAGTAAGAGAGGACACAAACAAATGGAAAAACATTCCATGCTCATGGATAGGAAGAATCAGTATCATGAAAAGGGCTATACTGCCCAAAGTAATTTGTAGATTCAATGCTATCCCCATCAAGCTACCATTGACTTTCTTCACAGAATTGGAAAAGACTACTTTAAATTTCATGTGGAACCATAAAAGAGCCTGCATAGCCAATCCTAAGCAAAAAGAACAAAGCCTGAAGCATCATACTACCTAACTTCAAACTATACTACAAGGCTAAAGTAACCAAAACAGCATGGTACTGGTACCAAAATAGATATATAGACCAATGGAACAGAACAGAAGCCTCAGAAATAACACTACACATCTACAATCATCTGATCTTTGACAAAAACAAGCTATGGGGAAAGGATTCCCTATTTAATAAATGGTGTTGGGAAAACTGGCTAGCCATATGCAGAAAGCTGAAACTGGATCCCTTCCTTACCCCTTATATAAAAATTAACTCAAGATGGATTAAAGACTTAAATGTAAGACCTAAAACCATAAAAACCCTAGAAGCAAACCTAGGCAATAGCATTCAGGACATAGGCATGGGCATAGTCTTCATGACTAAAACACCAAAAGCAATGGCAACAAAAGCCAAAATAGAAAAATGGGATCTAGTTAAACTAAAGAGCTTCTGCACAGCAAAAAAATAAAAATAAAAATAATAAATAAATAAATAAATATTATCATCAGAGTGAACAGGCAACCTGCAGAATGGGAGAAAAATTTTGAAATCTATTCATCGGACAAAGGGCTAATATTCAGGATCTACAAAGACCTTAAACAAATCTATAAGAGAAGAAAAAACAACTTCATCCAAAAGTGGGTGAAGGATATGAACAGACACTGCTCAAAAAAGACATTTATGCAGACAACAAACATGAAGAAAAGCTCATCATCACTGGTCATTAGAAAAATGCAAATCAAAATCACAATCAAATACCATCTCACATCAGTTAGAATGGCAATCATTAAAAAGTCAAGAAACAAAGATGATGGAGAGGATGTGGAGAAATAGGAATGCTTTTACACTGTTGGTGGGAGTGTAAATTAGTTCAACCATTGTGGAAGACAGTGTGGTGATTCCTCAAGGATCTAGAACTAGAACTACCATTTGACCCAGCCATCCCATTACTGGGTACATACCCAAAGAATTATAAATCATTCTACTGTAAAGATACATGCACACATATATTTATTGCAGCACTGCTCACAATAGCAAAGACTTGGAACCAACCCAAATGCCCATTAATGATAGACTGGATATAGGAAATGTGGCACATATACACTATGGAATACTATGCAGCCATAAAAAGGATGAGTTCATGTCCTTTTCAGGGACATGGATGAAGGTGGAAACCATCATTCTCAACAAACTAACACAAGAACAGAAAAGCAAACAGTGCATGTTCTCACTCGTAAGTGGGATTTGAACTATGAGAACACATGGACACAGGGAGGGTAACGTCACACACGGGGGCCTGGCATGGGCATGGGGGGCTAGGGGAGGGATAGCATTAAGAGAAATCCCTAATGTAAATGACGGACGATTGGTTGATGGGTGCAGCAAACCACCATGGCATGTGTATACCTATGTAACAAACCTGCATGCTCTGCACATATACCCCAGAACTTAAAGTATAATAATAATACAAAAATAAATATTTGATAGTGGGTAATTTATAAAGAAAAGACATTTAAACAGCTTATCATTTTTCAGGCTGTACAGAGGGATGCTGGCATCTGCTTGGCAACTGGTGGGGCCTCAAGAGACTTACAATCATGGTACAAGGCAAACGGGGGGCCAATACTTCACATGGCCAGAGCAGAAGGAAGAGAGTGAGTGGGGGATGAGATAAACACTTCAAAATGAGAAGATCTCATAAGAACTCACTCACTATCACAAGAACAACACCAAGGGGATGTTGCTAAACTATTCATGAAGGTTCCACCTCCATGATTCAATCACCTCCCATCAGACCCCACCTCTAACACTGGGGATTATAATTCCACATGAGATTTGGGGAGTGACACAGATCCAAATCATATCAAACATTATGGGTTGAAAATTATTCTAAGTGCTTTCACATGTATAAATTTATCAAGTCTTTAAAACAACTATATAAGGTAGTCACTAATATTATCATTCCTAGTTTTACAGATTATAAAACTGAGGCACAGAGAGTTTATCTGGTACCAGACTCCATGGTCATAATCATGATGCAGTATTGCATATTTTTCAAATAACATGTGCTTCTATATTCTCCTCCATCACTTGAGAACATTACCTCTGGTGGGCAGAATAATGACTACTGTGGACACCTTGATTTTAGCCTCATGAGACTTGCTGCAGACTTCTGACCTATAGAGCTGTACAATAATAGGTTTGTGTTAAGTCACTAAATCTACAATAATTTTTTATAGCGGCAATAGGAAATAGAAATCCACTACTACGGTGAGTATCTCTTAATGATTGGTCTGTTTCTCAGGTTTGCTGGGATGAAAGAAAGTTCCAAAATCCATGATTAGAAAAGCTCTGAGGTCCTTTTAGCTCTGAGATCATATACACATATATGATGTATATTTTGTAGCCACATGTGATAAATTCCCATCTTAACAGGTAGCCTTTGGGATGAGGCTTCATGAAAGGCTCTGACAAAAACAAGAGCAACACATTCCAATTATATCTGTGAGATAATACCAGGAACTTACAGTCAAATTAAGTGAAATTGATATACAGGGTCAATATTTTTATATAGTCATATATATTCTACAAAATTATTTAAAACATTAATAAAGGTATCAGCATAAACAAACAGGTTAATGAGATTTCTTCATGAGAAAAAAGAAGCTGCATCGATTTATATTTATTTATGAATTAAAAGATCTCTAGACTGGAGTCAGATCCTATTAGATGATAGTCTTAATTCAAAATGTGAATATATTTGAGAACACCTTGCAAGTTGTTTTTTTTTTTTTTCTAATACTAACGGTCTTGCTCCAAGAAGGGTTAGTGCTTTAATAGTCCTTCTTCTGTGTTTAGGATTTGTGTGTGCAAGTGTCTTTACTAACCTTAGACAATTGATTGGAACCAAAACAGACATGCATGGTATCAAAGGTGAGATGAGACAGACAAAGATGAGATAATTGAGCCAGTTTCAATCTATAACATCACTAAGCAAAGTCTAAATCATGATATAATAAGGAGATTAATCTAGAAAAAAGCAGAGGATTATGTTAAATTCACAGAAGGAAAAAATCTTTGTGCATAATTCTTTGTATAATCATTTGATGAGCTTCTTGAATATTTCAAAATAACAGAAAATTTTGAGCCATTCTTACAGCAATATTTAGCTGACATAACTGATTTTGATGTTGTCTTATATTTAGGTTGCATATGAAGGGAGTTTTCTCACTTACCTTCAGGGATATCAGGAGCAGGTTCAGAAATGAACAAATTGGCAAACACTTAGAGAGGTACTTGCTCAGGATTGCATAAATTACAGTGTTTTATAATGCCTTACACAACACTGAAATCATGCAGAGAGTATCATGGCAAGAAGCTAAATCCCAGTGGAACTTAAAAAATGTATTTTTAACATCTTAGAATTTCCAGCCCATGTGGAAAAGTGGATTCCATTTCCTAAAAAGAATATAATAACTGTGTGACTATTAGAACAGAGTTGCTTGTGTAGCTCAGCTGGTTTTTCCTGAAACTTATTACTGTACAAATCGAAAATGACTGTATGCATTTTACAAAAACATTGTGTTGTCTCGAAGTAGCATCTTCTGTCAGAGGTGTGGGGTTAGGAAGTTCACTTCAGGGGGTTAACAGTTGTTTATAAAGCATGAATTTATAAAGTGTATATTGCATAATTGCAAACGGGCAAAAGAGTGATCCCAAAAAACAGAAGTGAATATGGTTTTTCAAAGATCTGTTTAGACAAGCAAGACAGAAATATAAAAGCAGGATGGAGAAAAATGAAGCACACAAAGAAGTATATAATAATGTAACTTGGGCTACGGCCTTGAGTGCTGAGGAAAGTGAAGGTGGGGCAGATCAATGGAAGCTCAGTTAGTGAGAAAAGGCTGCTGAAGAGCAGGTCTGGAGTGGTCAGGCTGTGGCATTCACAGGAGAGGAAGAAGCGCCTTCCAGGCAGATGAGAATGAAAATACTACTGGACATGTATTGTGTCAAAAATAGTCCTAGGTGCGAACAAAATATCACTGAGTAAAACAAACAAAATCTCCTTCCCTCATAGTTTACATTCTGTAAAAACAAGTAAAATGAATAGTTTTTTGTTGTTGTTGTTTTTGTCTTTTTTTGTTTTTTACAGACAGGGTCTTACACTGTTGCCCAAGCTAGAGTATAGTGGCACAATCATAGTTCACTTGGCTTCAAACACCTGGGCTCAAGTGTTTTTCCTGCCCCAGCCTCCTGAGAAGCTAGGATATAGACGTGCATCACCACGCCCAGCTAATTAAAAAAAATTGTAGATCTAGGGTCTTGCTAGGTTGCCCAGGCTGGTCTCGATGTCCTGGTCTTAAGTGATTTTCCTGCCTTGGCCTCCCAAATTGTTGGTATTATGGGCATGAGCCACTGCATCTGACCAAAATGAAGTTTTTTAGATGATGATAAGTGCTATGGAGAAAATAAAGCAGAAAAGATGATTTGGGACCATTGGGTGGGGGAGCAACTTTAAATAAACTAATTAGGGTAGGGCTCACTCAGAATATGACATTGGCGTGAGATCACATGGAGACGTAAGAACAGAGTGTTCAGGCAGAATGATCAGGCCCTGCGGCAAAATCATGCCTGATGTTTAAACAAGAATGGGCAGGAAAATGAGCTGAAGCAAGATGAGTAAAAGGGAGAATTGCGGAGATGAGGCCAGAAAATGACAAAAGCCAGATAGTGTGAGATCACCTGGGTCATTTTAAGGACTTAGATGTTTACTCTGCATGACAGAGGGAGGCACTGCAGAGATAAAACAGAGGAGTAACATGAACTGGTTTATGTTTAATAGGATCACTCTGAATGACGTGCTGAGAATAGACAGTAAGGGGTGAAAGTGGAAGGAGGAACACAGGTGGCAAATGAGAAAGCTGCTGCAATAACCCATGAGATAGAAGCTGGTGGCTTTGATCTCAGTGGTAGTTGTTGTGGAGCTTCTGAAAAGTGGTCAATGAATCTATTATTTTGCAGGTAGAACTAACAGATTTTGCTGATAGATTAAAAACGTGGGAGAGAAGAGGGAGAGAAAGAAACAGAGATAATAAAGGAGAGAAGGAGAGAGAACATGAATGGAAATGAATTCCAAGCAACTGGAAAGATGGAGTTGACACGACCTGAAATGAGGAAGACTGCAGGAAGAGCAAGTTTGCAGTAAACATAAAATGCTTAGTTAGGGGCATGTTAAGTTGATGATGCCTGTAGACATTCAAGTGGAGATGTGATTGGATGCAAGTCTACAACTGAGGAAAGTTACATGAGGGAGATATAAATTTGCCAGTTATATGTACACATTGTATTTAAAGCTTTGGAATTGCATAAAGTCACCAAGGATTTAGTATAGATAAAATAAAGGTTCAAGTAACCAACTCTAGGACACTCCAATGCTTTGGGGTTAAAGAGATTAGGGGAAAATGGCACATGCGATAGAAAGCGAGCAGCTAATTAGAGGCAGGAGAAAAGCCAGGAGGATTCAGTGCTCTGGAAGCCCAATGAAAAAACTACTTCAAGGAAAAAAAGACATTATGTCCAATGTTACTGAAAGGTTAAGTTGAGACTTGAGAATGTTTCATTATATTTAGTTATGTTGAGCTTATTGGTAGCTGAAAGACTTGGCAAGTTCTGATTACATAAATGTAGTCGTCATCTTCCTATGCC